>NW_023339740.1:24820585-24837437 GCF_004916995.1 Morone saxatilis | reverse complement strand
AAAAATTTAATGTAACATTAGCTAAATCACACTTTATTTTCCAGCCCTGTTTACTCCATGGATGTATAGAGAGAACTGGATACAGTGTTCAACATGGTGCGACCATAAGGTGAGTAACAAAAGCACCACATTAGCAAAGCAGCAGCAGCTTCATTGCATTCAGTGTCTTATGTCCAGTTTTGGGAGTAATGCGTTATAAAGTGACGTGTTTCTGACATTACACAACTGTCAATGCTACAAAAGAGGCAAATATTGAAATAATTACAGATATTATGGAACAATATTCATTGTAACACGTTGTATTCTCCCTGCCAGTGTAAACTTGTGTTTTTAGTACGTAGAAAAAAATTGTTAAATAGTAGTGATAAAGTTTGTGAAATGTCGATTCCTTAAATATTTAAATTTTGTTGGGGAGAGAGTGAATGGCAAATTAGATTGAGTTATATCCCCTGCAAACTGATTGATGGGGAACAAGTCATTTTTTTCCTACACATAACGTAGCAGATCATCTGCGTACAGGGACACTTTATGCTCAGCGTTTCTTTTCTTAATGCAACCCAGAGCTATTCACCTGTATTGGAAAGGATTGGATCGGGGAACCAGTATCGGCAGACACTCAATATCAAATGACTGGGATCAGAAAACACAACTGGGATGATTGACACATTATAAATAAATAAATACGAAAATTAATTATAAAAAAATGAGAAAATAATCCTTGAAAAGTACTTGAAAGTCTGTTTGAACCTTGGTAGTAAACAAGCTTCCCTCAGTTATACTTTCAAGCACATCACATTTGAAGCTCATTCAGAGCTGAGCAGCAGCTTGTCCAGTCAATCTGTGAAACTGTTCCCTAACATTATTTAACGTAATGTCTGAGGTAGGTACATTAGTATAAAAATTGTGGTTACTGCTGTTTGTTGTAGTCCTTCTTCTTGTGATGTGCAGTCACATCTGCTCGACCAACCACAATCAACCACACCCCCGCCAACCATCCTCAAAGCGAGTGGAGAACAGAGGAAACAAAAGCAGAACCTGTGACAGTGGATACACATGCATGTACATATTCTATACAAATGTATAGGATAATATCGCAATCAGAAATACTTTAACTGACAGAAATGAAATGAGTTATAGTAGTAAGTTTTTAAAGAATGTGAAATTGCAGAAGTTATAAATTATTACAAAGAATGATGGAATAATCCACATTGACCAGAGACATTACATTTTATGACTAATGACTCAAGAGTTTTGACACTGAGGGAGGAGTTACAGTGTTTGGTGGCCACAGGCAGAAAGGACTTCATCCCACTTAAAAAACTGCAATTGGCCTTGCTTTTTCATTTTCCCCCACCAACCTTCATCCTCCTACCAATCCTCCCTTTGTTTATCCCTCTATCACTGCTGGCCAAGTGGGTAAACCCGGATGTAGAGACTCCCTGTGAGCGTGGTACAGTCATGGTGAATCATGGGAAGTCGGCTTGCTTGCAGTCACAGCATGGATGTGTCTGGATTTTACAATCTCTTATCTCTCTTGTGCCTCCTCTTCTTCCTCCTTCTTCTGTCTCCATTCTTATTTTCACTTTGTCCTCCATTTTAACACCTTTGTCCCTCTCCCTTTCCTGACCTCTCTCGGCACTTTATTCTTTTTCACCTTTTGACTGGCAATGAAAAATGTATCTTACACCTTAAATAATTCTCTGAATTGGAGTTAATGCCTATTTTAGAGAACAGGGTCAGAGCCTCATGTGCAGTATATGGTTGTATAGAGTGACCCATCATTTTCCATAGTGTTTAACCGCTGCAGAAATACGGATGTTTTTATTGTCTGAGCTTTAAAATGTATTTAAAAGGTCTGAAATGGTCAAGAACATATTTTTTTTTGTAACTGACCATTTGACTAAATGGTACAGCCTAGAATGTATCTTTGTAGTATATGATGTTTTATATATTTTAAACACTAAACAGTACATATTGTACTTTGAATTGAGATTATGCATTAAAGGAATCTCAATATTCATACATTTTCTTCACTTATTTTGTCCATATCGTCCACTTGAAGTAGAAATACAAGCAGTGGAAATGTCCAATAACATCAACGCAGTAATATGGCTGCCAGTGCTCTGGAAGGCTGTATTTGAATTTTTCATGTACATGGCTCTTTCTTTTTCTTACACTTCTTGGCTGGTGTGTGTCTAGGGAAATTAAAAAAACAACTTAAAAGCCACACAGAGTAGCTTACTGGTAGCCTGCACTTTTCACCTTGACAACTGCCCAGTATCGGAGGTCTATCGCAGTTCTTTGATTAACGCCCACTGTTTACCGTCACTATGGTTATCTAGCAGCTAGCTCAGTGTTTCTAAAGGTAACATTTATTCATGGTAAGTAAGTTAGCCTTTCACTGGGTTTGTTGCCCTTGCTTTACACCCGTGCTCTCTTTTGTGTTAAAGAAGACCCTCTAACCCTCTTTGCCAATTTAATTGCTTAACATAAGAATACCGTATTTATTTAAGCTATTGGGAGGACGAATAAATTTTTTAATTGAGATGTCAGTATTGGATTGGATTTTTATTTCAAGCAGGATTAAAGAATAACTATATAGAAATAGCCAATATTCTCGCTGATGGTCTTGTCACCTTCTGTGGTGGCTGCCATGTTGGACCGCCAAGTTTCTACAGTAGCCCAGAAAGGACAAACCAAAAACTGTCAATGGTTGGAAAGGAGGGTGAATAGTGAGTTGCAGTCTTTTTTGTTAAGATCGTTAATTTGTTATTTTCCTGAACTATATAGTATGTATGACAATGTATGAATGAGACATGAGGTAGTTGGATAAAAACTTTTAAAATCTATCTGGCTGTTGCTAGTTTCTCCAAACCCTAACTTATAGTTGATAATGAAACATAAACATTGGTTGCAACCCTAAACATTAGTGTGGAAACTAAGGATGTTAATCTTAAACCAGAGGACGGCTAACCTTAGTACAGCTGAAGCTGATGGATGTTGACTTGAACCTAATAAAGTGCGGCTGAATGCTTGGTCAGACTAGCTGAACTGAAACAGGATCTGTCACAGGTCTCCTGCATTTAACCAGGAAATATCAAACAGAGTATCACATTGCAAGCAGTGGCAAGTCTCAGCTGTAACACCAGTGCTTGATTCACCGTGCAGGTTGTAGTCTGATGGGATATTGGTAAAGTAATGACTTCTCCTTTTTCAAGCACAAAATATGTCAAGACAACATTGTGTCCAAGGACGAAATCCTCCCTCAGACTTTGGTGGGTGGGAGTGTGAGTGAGTGTGTGAAAGAGAGACTGAGACCTCAGGACAACAGCTAGCAGTATGAAGGTTGGCTGCTTTTTTTCTCTCGCCCCAGACAAACTCTGAAATGATTAACTTCAGTACAACACACAACATGCTGCCAACAAAAATGTGATTTGGGTGTCGGTTGAATAATACACTATCTGGGTATTCACCTCAAACCTGCATGCTATCAGTCTGCCACCATTGTCTCTTTTTACCAGAAGGTGCGTGGGCACATATATATGCATACGCTTGTCGTCTTTTGTGTTTTTAGTGGTATGCCTCTATGCTTAGTACAATGAAAGCTGCCTCCACCTACCAATGGATGACTGTTTTTAGTTGTTGTTTCATTGACAGTATATATGATGGACAGAGCATCTGTGAAGTGAGTCAATGTGGAAGTGTCTTAAACTTTCATTCAGTGTAATGGCCAGCAGGTGGCAACTTCATTGGCTGCGATAAAAGACTGATACCATGCAGGCTTGTGGAGAAAAGAGACGATTTCTCACTTGATTTATAAGCTCAGTTAACAGTTTCCTAATGAGTTTATGGTCTCAATCTCTAGTTTTAAGTGTGCTTCCACACAGCATGATGTTCACTTAGTAAATTTTGGTCCAGTTTAGAGTAAAATAGACCATAAAACAGGGTTTGCTTTAGGGCGTGGCTACCTTGTGATTGACAGCTCATTCTCAGTGAGTCCGTCCAGCTCAACGCACTAAATTCGGATCACTAGTCAAAATAATATCTCACCTAAAATGGTTTCAGAAGCATATTTTAGTGTGTGTATATATTACACTACACATTTAAGTCGACAGAAGCTTCTAAGATGCTTTGGTGTTGCGGTTTGTGAACTCAAGGTGGTTTTGGTCCCTAAGTTTTCCATTCACGTAGTAAACGACATAACATCACTAGCTCAGTTAACTGACCGGTCAATATAGCATGCTATAGGTCAAGCTGATAGTGGAGCGCCCTCAACTGGATCACAAGGCAAACTACTTCAGACGGTCTGTTGGGTTTCTAGACTGTAAATTTTGAATTTGAACAGGTCATTACACCTTGAAAATTAACCACGTTCGAACAAATTTTTAAAGTTTTAACAAAAAATTAATTTCGAATTAAAAAAAATATCTTTTTAAATGCTTTTTGTTGTCTGACCAACAGCCCAAATGGATTCAGTTCACAACGATTTAAACAAAGAATCAAAAATTATTTATGATTATTTAGGACAAATCTTAAATTTTTGCCCCACTAGTGGTAAGGATCTAATAATGGCAAAGTTGCGTCTTCATTTCAGCATTAGTGTCACATGGCTGCTGGTGCTGACGTAAACCTTTTTGATTTCACTAAGCTTCTGTAGATATACTAATAAAATAGTTCAACTGTGGCTTTGCACATTTTTTATTTGTAAGCTTGTTTGGCCATGTGATGCAGAAGGACAATCACAACAGCGATATTTATTTAAACAAGAAGAGGAACGTTATACAATTGTAATAAATGTCCTTTCATGCATTGTTGCCTATTAATCTGTATGTCCTTTTGTTTTTGGTGCTGGGAATGAATGTAATATTTGCCATAGTTTACCTTTCTAGAGACTTGATCTACCAAGTGATGTTTTTCTTATGTTTTATCTGTTGGAAGAGGATCCCAGGGCGTTGTGTATGCTGTCCCAAAGGTCTTGGTTGCCATGGTAGCCAACGAGGTTCATTTAGATGAAGGGGTGTAAAGGTGTCGAACTGGCGCTGAACTTGGAGAAGGTCACAGTGGCTCCTGCTCGTCGGCTCAGAGTAACGAGCCAGCTGGGGTCTTTCTCTCAGCAGATGTGGAGCTTTACTGTTTCGTTATAATCGGCGTATTACTGTCTGCTGGTCCGCCTATGTGAGGTGTCAGATTACACTGCTGCCGAGAGTAAACAAGCTTCTCCCCGAGCATTAATCTACCTATAAAAATCTCAAGCCTGTGTGTTCACAGCTGCAGCAGTACACGTTCATGCTAATATTTTATAATCAGGTAACTTAGGTACTCAGGTAACAATCACATCCTGCAGTGAGCTCAGCTGCAGAGCACACTGTAGCTCCTAGATCACATAACCAATAGTAAGGAGATCAGGGGTCAGAAGGTCACAGCACCCAGAACCAGCGAGATGATCGTGATGGTAGAGCGATGTTTTAAGAAACCTAATAATATAAAATAACTATTTATACAGCACCTTTCATACATAAAATGCACCTCAAAGTGTTTTACAGGACAAAATAAAATGTAGGGATGTACAATATGGATTTTCTTTCAGCCAATACGATAATTGATAATTTCACATATTTGTTCATAACCTGTAGTCTATGCACACCTGAAGGTAAAGCCTGGTTCACACTGCCTGCATTTGCAATGCATGGCGGAACATCTTGCTTTTTTATTTTGGTGCCTGTGTTAATAAATTAGAGCAGCTACACTGTGACACTAGTGTTGCATGCACTGTGAGCCGTGCATGCAACACTAGAGTCGACGTCTCGCCTATATTTTTCCTCAAGCTCAAAAAAATATAAATGTAGTTTTACCTCCTGTTTCTGTTTGAGATGCCTAAAATCGTTTCAGAATCATTTTAGTACACTGTTTAGCTGTACTACGAGATCGTGTGTGATCAGGCAAACCGCAATTGCTTCCTGCTATGGACGAGTCAAAACTGTGCAGCCAATGAGTGCAGTATGTCACCCCCGCTGGTTTCCACAAACTGTCATGGCGATGACCATTATGCCAAACTCGAGGCTTCAAAGCGGTTCTCCACAAACCAATGGGTGATGTCATGATGGGTTCATACTTGCTCTGAACAGATGACTTGTTTTTGTTGGCTGATTGACACACTTTGATAATGATCTCTTGGTTTTATTGATTAGTCTTTGGGTTGTTCCTTTTTGTGATTTCATTTAACCAAAGGCTGTCTGTATTTTCCTGGCAGGACTAGAAACATGGCACACACGGCGCGAGGTCCCGTGGTTGGCCGGCCATTGATATTCGCCAATGAAGAGAGGAGGGCGGTTCACTCCTGGTCGCGGATCTCCTCAGCGGGGCACAACGTCCTCCTAGATGCCCTGAAGATCCTCAGCCCCATGTCCCGTGACCTGTCGAGCAGCGAGGAGCTGGTCACCTTCCTGCAGGAGCTGAGCGAAGAGGGCCACAAGCCGACCGTGCTGCGCAGCAAGGATGTGTATGGCTACCGCTCGTGTACAAACCAACCCCTCACTGAAGACATGCTGAAGCCACCCAACAGGAGCGTCAGACCCACTGCCAAGAGGAGGGGGAAGAGGCCCCTGACCAAGAAAAGAGAGGTGCACCCGTCGTGGAACACCCCTGAGAGGATCAGCCCGAGGATTCAGGGGGTTCGCCCTCCAGAGCTGCTGGTGGACCATCGTGCTATCATCTGCAGCAGGACACCCAATCGGACTGTAGAGTTGTCGCAGGTGCGGCCATGCCTCAGACTGACCAACATTGAAGGCCTGTCTGGCTTCCACACAGCCAGACTCCAGATCCACACTTCCTGGGACTCGTCTTCTGAGGCGCCCTCTGTTGCCTTTTCACAGCAACAGCACCCTCCAACGCTTTCAGGAATACCTTTGCAGCCTTCTCAGAACGGTGGCGGGGCGCCCACCAACGCTGTGGCCTTGTTC
This sequence comes from Morone saxatilis, assembly GCF_004916995.1. Classification (NCBI taxonomy): domain Eukaryota; kingdom Metazoa; phylum Chordata; class Actinopteri; family Moronidae; genus Morone; species Morone saxatilis. Next base: position 24,830,478 of record NW_023339740.1, on the reverse strand, counting down.
AGCCAGAAGAGCCTGTCCTGTCCCATCCGACTGGACGGTGCTCTCATTGGAGATTCAGCACCGGTCTTTTATGCCAATGGCCGCGCGTTTCCAGAGACTCACACAGAGATGACCAGCAATGGTTGGAGGAGCAACGGCCTCCACCGGGATGGTCGGAGCTCCAAGGAACTGAACAACCCGACCCGGCAGAGAAATGGCTGGAAGGACAAGAACAGTTTTAGATGGAAAGTGATAAAGGTGGATGACTCTCGCTCGGTGGCTGAGGCCCGCAGGAAAGCGCAGAAGATCCTACAGGTCAATCTGTCTCCGGTGATTCAGATCCAACCCCTCAACCACGTCCTGAGAGACTTCAGATACCAGAATAAATGACAATTCCCCTCAAACCCACACACATTGTCTCCTTTAGCAGATGTTAGTGTTTTACATCCATTAGCCTCTACCTGGCTGAGCCCCAGTGTTCATAGCAGACGTCTTACATGGGTTTTTATGATCTCTGCTCAGTATTGGAGGTAGAGAAATTGGAATCTGTCAGTGGAAGTTCTGGTTCCTGACAGGGGCACTTGGCATTGAAAGGCTTTTGAAGTTGGATGATGCTTTTCCCAGCAGGCTGGGAAATGACTATCAGCTGAATGCTGGTACGTTTTCACTGTCTACGTTAGTTTACGCTACTCAGTACTTCAACCAACCATCATTCTGCTTTGAGTTGACTGGCTGCTAACCAATGTTGCTGATGAATTTTGGGATGCAGCATCCACTGTGACTGTCAGGTCAAAGGTGAATTTGTATTGCCCTACAGTAAGGCACTGGGTTTGGCTCACAGTTGTTTAAAGAGTATTTATAACTCATTTGAAGTGTAGCGCCATTTTGTTAAAAAGTATTTTTTACTTGGACGCCCAGACGAACTGGTGGATGAGCAGGGCAGTTTCCAAAGTCTTCAGATGAGCAGACGCGGTGGTTGGTTGGTTCCAGCAAAACAAATAAACTAAACAAGAGGGGGGGGAAAGAGAAACGTGTTTAGTTTGTCTTCCTTTTTTTGTATTTTTGTTGTGTTTCCACTGGAAATCAGAAAGGCTTTGGGAGCGAGTACAGCAGGGAATCAAACCCGCTGCCCATACAGAGATAGATTGATACCTGGATGATCTGTTCGGTCCTTCACCAAGTGTTCCTTTGGTTTAGTTTATCCACACATGCAGACAAAAGACCTATAGAGTATTTTTGACTGTTGGGAAGATTTGACAAATCATGAATTGATGGAAGCAAGAAAAAAGCAAGTATGGAAGAGGACTCGGGCCTCGTGAAAACATTTTGACCTCTGACATTAATCATCGAGAATTCTCAGATATAAGAATTCTCCCACATTTTCTCATTATTAAACATGATCTCCAGATGCTCTTTATGGAGTTTATTCTCCAAATTGACATTTTCCCTCAAAAATCTTCCATCCATGATGTGACCCTGGTCCACCTCCATAAGCTTCAGATGTTTAACACCAGATACAAAACCTCCAAGATGTGCACTCTGGCTGGGAAATGACCATCAGCTGCTGGTCAATGCTGCTCAAAATTTACTTTTGTCCAGTTTCTGAACTTCACAGGCAATCAACTGTCAGTATTGACATTTGTTTGGCTGATTTTAAAAATGTTTATGATGTTTGTTTAAGTTAAAATCTCCCACCAGGACTCATCTGTGTTCTGCTCCGTTAATGAATCTCCCAACAAAAGTCTACTTTATAGATTTTTTGTTTTTGAATTCCTCAGCTGTGATCAAACTGTTGCTCACCTTTTAGAAGTAAAAAAATGCACTTTGAGAGTGCGTCAGTGCGTCGTTGTCCATCAACGGCTGGAGGAGCATCCAAGTCGTTAATATTTTTATTTCCTGCAGCATGTAGAAAATATTTGAAATGATCTCTAAAATTTAGTTTCACTTTCTTTGAACCCACACTGGTCTTTTGCTACAGGTGCTAACTTTGCAACGTTGGTGCTGAATTAAATGACTGGCATAAGAATGTCATCATGTTTCTCTTCTTCTAGTTCAGATTGGAGTGTTTTAAGAGCAGTGACTTCCACTGAGTTATTCTTTGAGGGACTGATTGCACTGCTGCCCCCTGCAGGTTGGGATGAGCATGCTAAACCGCCTTGTGTGCGTTCCAATGGGTTCTTACTGTGAGGGACCACATGAATCCATTTTCATGTTATCTGTGAGAAACTCCTGTGTATTCCCCTTAAAATAATTTGTATGAGATGTTTGGGCAAAATTACATTCCACAAGACAAACACGTTGTTATTGAGCGCTTAAGTTGAGGTGTTTGTTTCTGAGGTCAAACATAACCTCAGAAACAAAATCTTAACTCGTAGTCCACTTGCTAGCTTTTTCCTGAGCTTACAGATCCAGAGACCGTTTAAATGTGGAAGAAAGCGGACCTTGATTATAAGATAAATTTGTCAAACTACATCTTTTATTCCAAAAAATAAATGTTGACTACTTAAACCACCATATCATAAGGTCCAGGTAAGAAAGAACTAAACTGCAGTTAGGTCATTAAATTACAGTTTTGTTTCAAATATCATGAAAACAATTCAATAAAAAAATAAAAAACTGTATTTCCAAACACCATGTCTTCATGTTGCTGTGCAGTTCTAAAGTGAAAAGGTGTGCTTTCTGATTTGAGGTCCATCCACTATGAATTAGGAATCTGTTCCACTGTTTAAACTCAGACCACAACAGTGTTTGCTGGTCGGCCCTATGGATTTCCACATCTCTGTTCTGGTGAATTTTTACGTTTTACAGTCTCGGTTTCTTTGTGCCCCCTCTCAGATCTGTTTGTATACAGTCATGTTCACCATCTACAATTCCCTTTTCTAGGTCTTTCTTTCTGTTAGTCCTGTTTGTGCAACACTTGTATAATATTGTATTTCCTACATGATCTTTGAAAAGTTTTTTGTTCAATAAAACTGATCTGAAAAGAATCTGAATTTTATTTTTTAATCCTCAACTACAACATTTCCCAGAACATAATATGACTTAACTCCCAACACATGTAGTACGATCTCCAATGCTGACAGTTTATTTTATTACCATGTGATGGCTGCTGTTGATCATTGGAAAATGCACTTATTCCCTTTCTGAGAGTGATAAAGCTGAAACTATGAAGGGATTAGTCAGTCAATAGACAATTAGTCTTTTTTTAATTGTAATAATGCCAAAAAATGGACTCCCAACTTCTCAGTTGTAAGGATTTTCTACTGTTCTTGTTGTTAATAATTAGCTCTAATCGGGCACCAAAATTCAGGTACGACCCCAGAAGAATTCGGTGTGCCTGAACCATGGAGGCAGTTTTGGGTCCAAACCCGACCCAATCCAGAATTTCTGCTAAAAATAAAGCAAACTACTAAAGTAAATTACTTTGTGCAAATAACACACATTATTATTATCAAAACTAATAATTACCAAATTCACTCATTAATTACAGTTGCATGCATTATTAATAAAATATTAAATATATTATAAATAGATATAAATGTATAACTAATTAAGTCTGAGCCGCAGCAGTTTTGGACCCCAACCCGTTGGACCGTGTTGCGTCCAATCAGGTTTGGGCAGAGAATCTAAGCTTTGCTTGTGATAGTAAACTGAATGTCTTTGGGTTTTGGGCTGTTTGTCAGACAGAACACGCAATTTAAAGACGTGACACAGGGCTTGAGGTAATTGTGAGGCATTTTCTTGATTAAAGGACGTGTCCACATTTCTAGGTCTGTCTTACAATGGGAACCAAATCATTGAAGTAAAAATTTGGTCTTGTTCAAATTTAAAGGTCCAGTGTGAAACATTTAGGAGGATCTATTGGAAAATGGAACATGTTCATAGGTATGTTTTCATTTGTGTGTCATCACTTGAAAATAAGAATAGTTGTGTTTTTGTTACCTTAGAATGAGACGTTTTTATCTACAGAGGAGGCAGGTCCTCTTCCTTGGAGTCCGCCATGTTGTATTTGGATCAGCTGTGTGTACATCCCCTATAAAGGTTGACAGAATTCAGGCTCAAGAATTAGGATTGTGTTGTGGGACACTAGTGGAGAAAATGTGATTAAGTATGATCTAGGAAGCCCTTCTAGTAGAGAAAACATGATTAAGTATGATCTAGGGAGCCCTTTTAGTGGAGAAAACAATAAAATGTCCTTTAGGGTGCCCTTCCAGTGTAGAAAGTGTGATTAAGTATGATCTAGGGAGCCCTTCTAATGGAGAAAACGTGATTAAGTACCATCTAGGGAGCCCTTCTAGTGGAGAAAACATGATAAAATGTCCTTCTGGGTGTCCTTCTAGTGGAGCAAATGTGATTAAGTAACATCTAGGATGCAGATGGCAGCGGAGAAACTGCCCCCTGCACCTCAGACAGCCACTGAGTGAAAAGGTAAATCAACTTTTCAAAAATGGAACAAATCAGGTAGAACTGGCAACACCAATATGAGAGGCAGAAGGTTATGGGATGGAGATCTTGGATTCAGTTCAGTTTTATTTGTACGCCTTATAAAATAAATAAAGTTATTTGTATCATATCCAGCTGGAAGTGCTAAGGCCACTTGGGAAAAGTAGGAAATAAGAGGGTTTCAGTTGTGTTAGACTGAGAGATATCAAACTAAATGAACCTCTACACCTTATTGGAAAACATCTGAGCGGAACCTGTGATATCTGATATTAAATGTAGAATTAAGTCATATTTATTTATCCTAAATATGTAAGAAAAAGTTATTAAAGCATGAAGAAGGATTAAACACATTGACCTTAAAGGCACTTTAACAGTACAGCTTGTGGCAATAATGGTCTGCCTGGTTATAATCCGCTATTAAAAGAAGAAGATTAGAATAGTTTAATATCATTGTTATTATAATTTCTTATAATAAAGATAACTTACATGTAACAACAGCTACCAAAAGTAACAGATAAGAGAAAAGAATAAAAGATTTTATTATTAATGTTATAATCTACAGTATATTATCTATATAGAGACATTTAATGTACTACAGGCTGCTATAGTTTTGTTTTTTGTTTTATAGTGTCGAATTTAATAAATGTTTTGCTTGAACTTCTTGATGAAGGCAACAAATCAACAAATAAATGTTCATTTAAGTATATACAATAATAATACCAATAACAATGTACATAAGTGTCCTTCCAGGAGACAAAATCTTCAATATTTTCACAGTAAAGCTTTTACAGCTGGACATCTGACAACCGATCTGTTGATTTATTTATTACTGTGTTTAGCTGGAGAGAATTTCTGAATGAGTTTAAAATAAAAGTTCTGAACCCTGTTGGTGATTAAGTATCGACGAGGAAGAAGCAGGACTTCATCAACCGGTCTGTGTCAAAATTATTCCAGTGTTAAATATTATTACGGTAATGAAGAAGAAGAAGAAGAAGAAAAGATCTGAACATATATTTACAAACACTTTCACATTTAAAAACCTGTAAGCTTTTTTTTTAGCAAATTTATCTGAAAAGTTGAGACTATTTATAAACATCTATTAGGTTGTATGGTCCAAAAATGTTTTTTAATAAAGTTTAAAAGAAAGAAAACATCCATGAGAACAAGGAAGGGAGGTCAGGTGAAATCAATTGATGAAGGAGATCACGTGATCACTGTTGTGCCACCGTGAATCGTCAGAAATTTGGAAAATGACCTCAAACCTTCACATCACACAGATTCTATAAAGTTAAACTAATATTAAAGTGAATTATTAATATCAACGACATCCTTTAATAAAAGCTCCTGTAGCAGCAGTGAGTTTACAGTCTGGAGATTAAAGAAAGACCATCTTCATACTGTGAGTTATCCTCAATATCTACTCTATAAGTACATCTGCTGCTGATATGGACAATCAATAATATATTATAAAAATATATAAAAATCACAAAATCCTGCAGTATTAAAGATAAAATATATGACAAACAGCATTTTACTAAAGGTTCCTGTAGAGCTGAAGAGTTCCTGGTCTATAAATCGTCTCCAGATTTAAGAAAACATGTTTGTTTGATACAAAACCCAACAAATTACTTTAAAAATGTAATCTGATATAAATTATTGATTACCTGTTAAACAGTGTAGTCAGTAATCTAATCCAAGTATCACAATATTTAAGAAATGTAACTTGATTACTTGATGTCAGTAAGCAGTATTGATGTAAGTTAATCAATAAGAAAACAGAACGATGTAACTTAATAAAATGGAAGATTTCTAGCATCAGACTTTTTTTTCTGTTTGGTTTATTTTTTAAAGAAAAAATAATGACTTTTAAATTGTAATCCTGCTAAATAATCCACATTTAAATGTAACTGTAATCTGATTACATCTTTTTACAGTTAGTTTTTTTGTATCCTGATTACATAATTTATTTACATGTAATCTGTTGCTCCCCGAGCCTGATTACATCATCACAATTTTAAATAGTTTAATTTTTTCAAAGAAAATTTTAATTGTGATGCAAAAATGATCATCCCCACTAATAAATAATCATATAATAATAATATAATATGTATAATAATACTTAATATCTGTCAAAATAAGTCTGTAAGTACAAATTTGAGGTTCTGTATTTTTAGTTGTTTTTTAAATATTTTTTGCACTTTTTTATGCCTTTATTTTGATAGGACAGGTGAGGAAGTAGGTTGGAATCGAACCCGGGCCGCTGCGAGAAGGACTTATGGGCTGTGCGCTCTACCAGGTGAGCTATCCTGCACCATTTGTTCACGCTACTTTATCCATTTTCAACATTTCAGAGATTTTATAGTTTTTACTCCACTACATTTATCTGAAAGGCAGCTTCAGTTATTAGTTACTTACTTACTCAAAAGCAGTGTAATAACATATTTGGAGCTTTGTGGTAAATTAAAGTACTGTACCTCACAATATATACTAGCGCAGCTTCTAAAATGTGAGGATTTACTACTTTTCCTTTTTAATTGTAATTTTGATCAATGTTGATGCTACACTGAGTTGTAAAAGGGTGAATGGTTCCTCAGTCGTTCCCACTCGGTACCTCAGACATCCATAAACTTATTGAAAGAAATAAGTCATTTTACCGGCTACCTCACGTAGTTATAGTGCTGTCAGCATCAGATTTCAGCAGCAGATCCACCATTCAGTACCAACATATTAGTGTTTAATGGAGGCTAGTTAGGCTGTCACTGTCGTGAGATCTTTGTCACAATATATTTTTAATAGTCAGGTAGATTTAGAAACTTTTTGTCTTGTTTTGTTTGTCTTGGCTGTTTCATGCTCTTTATCTCTTAAATTGCATAATTGATCTGCTGCTGATGTTTTCTGACTCTGAAGCTGTTGTTGTCTGGGTAGATTAATGTGCTGTTATATGAGTCGTCTGTGTGTCCAGTTTGGCTTGGCCCACCCTGGTCTGGTCAACACCTACTGTGTCTACTATATCTACTATATCTACTGTATCTACTGTATCTACTATAACTTCTGCATCTATTGTATCTATTGTATCTAACATTATGGGTTTACACTTGCATATCTGCTAGGTACTTGTCGTTGTGTTGTAATTATTCTCATTTTAAACTTGCTATGAATTATGTTTATGTGTTGGTAAAATGTAATCACAGGGTTGAGATCCTCTGTCTCCCTCTGCCACAGCTTATAGACACAAACACCTTTTTATGTTCATATAAGATGTCTGACTGTGATCCTCTGTGAGCGCTGGATAAATTATCATCATAATATCATCGTAATAATTTTGCTTCCTTATATCTGATGCCCTAGGGTAGCCTGTTCTTGCTCCAGGTAACTTTCTGTGTAACGCTTTACGGCAGTAAGTCACACCAACTATGTGACTGATTTTGGAGAAACGGGATCATATTTTATGGAGAAAATGTTTCCTGGTTTCCCCTCTGATGTCCTCCGGCTGTTCCACCTCAACTCTCTGTGATATACAGAGTTTCCTGCTGCTGTTAGCTAGTAAGCTTAGCTGTATACTGCCTAAGACGCCCAGGACTTAGTGAAAGCAGAGTTGGCGCTTACACTGGTAGCACAGGAGCTTTGGGCTGTGGGAGGAGAAGTTTTCAGGCCTGGGACAGATGGAGGGATGCTAACAGAGAGCTGGAGCTGGTTGTGCCGGAACCGCAGCTGGGAGAGTGGCGTTATGCCAGAACAGGACTATGGTGAGCGCTCACTGTTAGCGGGCTCAGCAGCTTCTATGTACATAAGAGGGGAAGAGACCTAAGAGGAAGATAAGAAGAGAAAAGGAGAGCGAAGCTGCCGACAAGAGTGACTGGTTTTAGTCGTTGGTGAGAGGTTGCAGATACACAGACAGACAGACACACAGACAGACAGACGGCCTTCTTGCTGTTGGATTAGTCAGTAATATAAGCTAACTTGCTCTTGTGTTGTTTCACTTGCTTGATTTCTGGCTTTTAGAAAAGTTGTTAAAAAGCTAGTTTTTGATTAAATACAACTGCATGTGTACAGCTGTCCATATTTACAACAGTGGTAACAAAAACTGTTCTGTATGTAGCCTTGGTTTCCTTCACACATGCCTGAACAGAAGTAAGAGGGCTCTTTAGTTGGTGTTGTTTGGTTGTGTTTTGACAAGAATTTAGCTCCTGCGTTGTAGTTCATGCTCTTCCTGAAACTACCTGAAGGCCAAGGAACGATCGGGACAGAGCTGGTTGTGCTGAACAAACCACACGACTTTATCTGACTGGATTTGGTTGTTCGAGACAAAGATTTACTATTTGTTGCTTTTCTTTCTTCAGTTCAACGGCACATTAAACTCCTATTTCAGCAGTTCCTGTGGTGGAAACGTAGCTATATGACCTCTCGTGTTTTAGCCTACAGCACGTAGGTGGTGTGAAAACAAAGTGAAAGTGTGAGGCCTGCTCATAGTTCAGTTATAAAATCTCAACACACCACAGAGCGTCTCTCCTGCCAGGCTGCTGCACTAGAGGAGGTTGCACCATCGTCTGGTTTAAAAGTGGTTTAGCCGACTTCATCGACAGTCAGCATTGGAGCTGTCTGGCGGCACGCTGCCCACTGTTAACTATCATTCTTCTCTGCTTCCACAGTAAGTTTTGTGGTTTTTGGTCATTTTGAGATTGACCTTTCTGTGGCAGCCTTACTACAACTGATGCTCAGACATCATGCTTTTGTCTGTATCAATAATGAACTTCTTGTAATGGTATTGTCATTGATATGATGGAGTCAACTGCCCGGCTCGTGTAGATCAGAGCTAAATAAAGACACTGGGTGATCTTCAGACCAAGTGAAACATTATTTACTGATTCAGTTCAGTAACATACATCAGATTGTCAGTGTTAATCAATAGCAGCGTTCAGATGAGGCCTGTATCTTTCTCAGGTCTTGGTAACAGATGGCACTCACGCATGTTGTGGCCTGTTTGAAGCTGGTTTTGCCGCAAGGCTTAAAGTTAATTAATTCCCAAAGATGTAAAAACAAATTACTTCTCTAGTGAAACCGTTGCTTTTAAACCTTTCTGTCGCTCTAATTTTCATTTGCTTTATTTACCGGACCCCCTCCTGCCCACTGGCTCTGTGTTTCTATCTGCTCTTACATTCTTCACTCCTTTTTCACCCCTAAACCAGTTTCCATGCCTGATTTCTTCTCCCAGGGCAGTTCATGCCAGTGAAATCTGTGATAGAGTTGATTTCCAGAGAAGTCAGTGGAGTGGAGAATCCATCCCCAGGGAGTTTTAGGAAATCTGATGCTGCTCCATGAAGGCGGAGGCTTACCTGTGTGCTTCCAGGGAATTAATCCTTTGTGCTTTCTGCTGGAGCCTGAAAAAGGAGAATAGTCACCCATGTTTTTGATGCTTTAATTCAATTCAATTCAATTCAGTTTTATTTTTATAGCGCCAATTCATAACAGAA
>NW_023339740.1:24814994-24820534 GCF_004916995.1 Morone saxatilis | reverse complement strand
GAGCAAGCACTTGGCGATGGCGGCAAGGAAAAACTTCCATTTAAGAGGCAGAAACCTTGGACACAGAGAGAGACACCGAGAGAGACAGAGAGAGAGAGCAGTGGTAACAACAGAAGGACAGAGACAGAGACAAAGGTGCACAGCAACAGTAACAACAACTACACCTATAGTAGTGACCGATGATGATGAACATGAAGATTTAGTGATCAATGTTTGCCCTTCGGCCCCTGTTCAAAGGGTGTAACTGGATGAGAATAGTGCTGCGGTTCCTCTAGACATTGTGATTTTCAGTGAGCTTGTTTCTTCTGGACTGGAGCTTCCTGTTCAGATCTGTTGCTTCAGGTCAGTGGACACTGGTTCACACCTTCACAGGGACTTGAACATGTCTGACAACCAGCTCGAAGTATCAGATCTTCTACACAGCCAGCAGCACACCGGCACTTCTCACAAGCTGCTGGTACTTGGTGATTCATAATTTGGTTTGCATGAGTAATGCAGGAATAATCTTGAAGTGCAGTTTTGCCTCTAATTAATATTTGACAGCAAAACAAGAACATTTCCATAAAATCTGTAATTGTATTTTGTTGAAAAGTTCAGTTTTATGCAGATATCCTCAGATGTGCCTTCCCTACTGAAATGGGCAACATATGGACAATAACTTTCTGCCGAATAAATGAGTTTTCTGTTTTGTGGTATTAGACAAAGAGAGATCGCTCTTTGATTGTTATACGATAACCTCATACACAATGCAAGTTTTTAATTTAGATTTTTTCCACCGTTGAGCTTAGCTTGGAGAACAACAAAACTCAGTTAATGGCGTTGGCGATGATATGAACTTACAGAGGATAATGTTACAACTCTTAGCTAACTAACTGACTGACTGTCAGCTGTTTTACAATGCGATCGCTCTCTAACAGTTATGTGAGGTTAGTTGGTAGCGAGCCCCAAAGCAGACCGCAGGAACAGAATGATGTGACTATAACTTCTCACCCTCAAGCTTTAACCTTCGTTCATACATACAACACTTTGGGCGAGACCGGATGCCATTAATTGTGAATTGAGCTCAACATAATATCCTGTAATCAATTAGGGCTAACTGTTGCAGTCGATGGCTTTTCCAATTCTTTCCCAATAGTTCTTTTTCACAGCGGCCATTTTGACGTGAAACAGTAGGGTAAACACAGGTGTTACCATTGACACCAGTTAATGTTCTGTTCCATTTAGTGTAGCAGTCTTTACAGCGAGCCAACAGGAACAACAGCAGCACCCTGACTCTGTTTGACCTGAATGGAACTGAACCTTTATCAGTATCACTGGTAACACCTGTGTTTACCCTACTATTGCAGTTTAAAGTGGCTGCTGTGAAAAAGGTCTATTGTTGCTGCCTCTCATTAGAGCACATTTGCATAAAACTGAACCTTTGTCATCACCTTTTAGGTCCGTATTCCGGGTTTGTGGTGCCAAGATGTTATTTTGAGGTTAAATTCACAGTGAATGTTTGAGTCTTTATGTGTGAAAAGGGGGTTGGACCTCGAATGATCTTCTGGACCTGTTATAACCCCGTTCACACTTACAAACTCAAATACTGGAGATGCAACAGACATTTGTTAACCAAACTCATGAAACATGCTGGCACTGTGACTTAGACCGTTCTCTGCTCTCTTTGACGAGCTACCGAGACTACCACAAGCCAAACAAGGCATTGACTGTGTTGTCCTGTGTCAGTAAAGTCTTGTCACAACGTTGTGTAAATGTCCTTGGACATACAGACAACCTAGTGACCAAGCAGCTCGATTTGATTGCTTTGTGAAACTGAAGCACAGAGTTTTCTACTTCACTCAACTATGGTAAAGAATTTCTAACTAAATGGAGTTAAAGTTCAAAAAGCTTCACAGTTAAGGACTCAACAATGAGGATTGCTTTGTTTCCTGGTGCAAGTAAAATGCCTCGTCAGAAGAGTAACTCTTGCAACTCACTCACCTGATTGGGCAAGTGGTAAAAAACAGGTTTTTTCTGGAGCTGATGATGGAAATAGCTGAGGAGTCAGTAATCTTCCTTCTTTCTTGTACTGATTGCATTGACAAGAAAATGGTTGCGGGTAAAAGCGCAAGCAAGCTTTCAATAAACCTGGAAACAGGAGTTTAGTTTGGTGGCTTTAGAGATAAGAGCAGAAGTCCAACTATGCATTGTGCGGAGTGCAAGACAGATAAAACAAGGTTGTTTGTCAGACACATCAGGTTTCCGAGAAATGTTAATTTTTGTTAGTATTTGATAATCACTCGTAAATAAAACAGTTGGTATAAGGGCAAGTAAAACTGACTTTGGCCTAGAAATGTTGACACTCGTGAGTGTATCCCTCCTTTCTAAGACGATCCGATACGCATCTTGATACATTATACGATTCAGGGCCGATGCTTTTTAATGTAGAACAATTTGATTCAATCTGATACAATTCTTAAAATTTATTTAATGTAGATTTCCAGTCTAAATTCAAATTCTATAAAAGTGACATTACTGATCTTCAAATACATATTTTATTAAATACCAGGAAATCACAAGTATTTGTTTCTTCATGGGGAAAAAAAGACAAATGTCACAATGCCATCTCACCAAGTTGTCGTGCTACCACTGTACTTAATCGTTGTCCGACAGACTTTACTCCCTTCCTTTTAGAATCCCATTGTCTTCCAAACTTTAGATTTTAGATTTGATGGTGACTGTAAATCAATGTCTGTGTTATCGGACATGTTAGTTTATGTACTGACCTTGCAAGCTGCACTGTGCTAACGTTACTCTTGACGCGAGACGCTCAAGTTGACCTTTTCATTATATGAGAGTGGAGACGTTATTCAAAGCTTTAGTCAACCGATTCATAACATCAGAATCGGACCATCGACCGGTTCATTGTACATCTGTAACGTTAAAACCAAAATCCGACTCATTTCAGTAAATCTGTACACCCCTATCCTATCTTTTCTTTCCAAATACTGATTCTGATATCGAGCAATTTTAGGCAGTATTGGAGGGATTTCTGATATTGTCTCTAAAGAACTCTGATTTGGGCAAGTAGATTTCTGACCCACTTGAAAACTCATTAACATTGGATCCTGCAATTTTCAAGCTACCCAGAATTGAATAATAAGACAAACGATGGATGAAAATACATCGCTCAAGACATAAACTACTCTGTTGCATGTTGTTATTGGCAACGTGAAAAAATATTTGCCTAATCAAAGCTGAGTATGTAAATTAGCTGCGATGCAAACAAGCCTGCAAGCTTCGGACTCATGAAAGACGAGAGAGAGAGAGACCGACTCTTTGTATGTATGAATGTGGCCATTAAAAAACCAGCTCTTCCGTTTCCTCTCTACAGGAACCAGCTGTCACTTCCAGCTCTTTGTGTCGAACATCAGACCTGATCTGAACGTTTTATCAGACAGGAGGTCAGATGTGAACCAGCGACACCAGTTTTAAATGAGGTCTACAGCCAGCCAGCCTGCAGCAGTGGAGGTCGGGGTCTCCGGTCTTCACTACCTCCCCCCCTCCCCTCTCTTTCTTCCCCCACAGCGTCGCTCCTCAGGCAAAACCATTTCCAAGCTGCTCCTCTCTGCAGCCAGCGCTGGCGCTCAGCTCTTTGTGTGTTGGGGGGAAGGGAGCTCAGCAGGCAGAGAAACAGCCGGGACAGTAACCTCCACAGCTGCTTGCTCTCCATTTTGGAAAGGTTACCTCGTCACAGATACTCTGATCTCAGTAATTACACTTACTGTTCAATGTGTGCGCTGCTTTCTGCTGAACTGTCAAACCAATAAAAACTGTCTGACAGCAGAGGAAGGAGGTCAGGTTGTTGTTTTTGCCTTGAATGTCGGCAGCAGAGGTGGAAAGCTATTTAAAGTGAAGGTCTACGAAGAGAGGAAGCGTTTGGGGTTTTTCAGTGCGAGCCAGCGGTAGACGCAGCAGAATAACAACGATCTCTTTTTCTGCCTCGAACAGACGAGCCGAAGAGAGTAAGAGGAAGAACTACAAGAAGAAAACTGGCTCCTTCCATCATAAACAACATGGCTGCTCCCACAGAAAACAGAAATCAGCTGGCTGTGTAAACAAAACACATTTCTTCTGTTTAGACAGCCATGAGGAAAAACAGAAGTGGGGAAACGAACAGATGTGGAGGCCAATGAAAAATACAGACACATCAAATACAATCAGCGTGAAGACTGAAGCAGATTTCTGCTGCTTTAATGTAAACAAAACGGCAAAATATTCAGTTCTGGCAGCAAAGAAATGAAGGAAAATCCAACAGAGGATCAAAACTTAATGGTCGTCTTTGGCTTTAACAGATGTTACGATCATAAAACTGTTTGCGATGTTTTGTTTCATTAAGAAAACGCTGATTCCCTCAGTTCGTCCTGTGGTGCAGTGATGAACAAACACCACTGAAGGTCCTGAAACTAATGATTATGTCATCAATCAATCAATGAATCTATCAGTTACCAGCCATGCTAGCAGTGTGACTCCAGGGATGAGTTAGTGTTGGTTGGTCCATCACTTTGGTTCAGACTGAAATATCTATAACTATTATAACGACGTCTGTGGATCAAAGTCACTTAATGTGTCACAGATACGTTGAGTTTCACCAACCTGTGAAAAGATTACTATAAAATATGATGTAGGTTTCCTTTCTTCCTTCAATACTTTAATACTAAATAAATATAGTTTTATAACTAGGTTCAGGAACAAAGACCGCGCCCTGCACTCATCTCATTTCCACTCAAACTTACTTAAGCACATCTTATCTGTTCACTCCCTCGTTGATTCATTTTCCACATCCCTCCCCTCACACCCTTTCTTTTTCTCTCCCTCTCTTATCCAAATACAGGAACAACTGGGGCTCTCTACAAGAGATACAAAGAGAGAATTCCCCCACTCAGAGTCTCACAACCCACTCGGCTCCCTCTTACCATCGTGCCGAACCACTCCATTCATCCATCTACCAACAAACCTTCATCCCTCGACCTTCATCCCTTCTTCCCTTCATCCCCCAACTCTCATCTGTTCTTCCAATCATCCCTCAACCCTCAGCCCCTACCCCCCATCCCTCGACCCTTCATCCCTCAACCCTCAACCCTTCATCCCTCAACTCCTTCCCCTCATCCCTCAGTATACCACATCGGTTCACATTCGTTAATTATGTGCAATAAACTTCTTATTTCATACATTCAATGGCGTGGTAGTTGTTAGTGAAGGCTAACTACTAAAGCTAATGACAATTCCCATCAGTCTTAGCTGTACCTGGTTTTTAATGCTAATTAGCAAATGTTAGCATGCCAACACGTTAAACTAAGATGGTGAACATGGAAAACATCAGCATGTTAGCAAGCTGATGTTTGTGTGTGTATCATAATCTACAGGTCATTGATGCCAAACAGTTGTGTGACTTTTTACATAGCAATAATTTATTTGAGGATTTTCAGTCAGGATTTAGAGTTCATCACAGCACAGAGACAGCTCTGGTTAAAGTTAGTAATGACCTTTTGATTGCCTCT
>NW_023339740.1:24803115-24814894 GCF_004916995.1 Morone saxatilis | reverse complement strand
CCTTTCACTACCCCCCCCCCCCTCCACTTCGCACTACCACTACCACTCATCTCTTGTTATTATCAGCTGCAGCCCAGAGGACAGCCACGGCAGATTTCATCCACAGATTCATTAATCTGTCATCTGCCGGGGTGTTGCCTCTCGCTTCTCCCGTTCTTCCGCCCTCTCTAGCCCTCTTCTCATCCCTCCGTTGGTCTGTTTTTTCTCTCTGTTGCCTGCCTTTCCTTCCCTCTTCCTCCCTCCATCCGCCCAGTGCTCTGAGAGAGGGAGAGAGAGAGATAAACACTTGGACTAGACGGCAGGCTAGAATTAGCATAGAAATGGAAGTTTGGAGTCATTCCTCAGGTTCAGATGAGCAGCTTTCCTCCCCTCGGCACAGGACTGTTAGCAGGACAGAGGATGAGTGTGTGGATATGAGTCTTGCATTCGCATATATATATATAAATACATACCATTAAAAAAAAAAATATGACAATTAGTATTTTCAGTTTGTTTGCAAATATATCTGCCTAGTCACACAAGTTGCAGATCCACACAGACACATGCCCTCAGTGCTGAAACACACACTTGTCTGACTCAAACAGGCCCCATATCAACACACATTTCTGGGCTGCTCCCTATCCCTCTGCCCCCTCTCTGTTTAGTAGCAGCAGACTCTGCTCCAGTCCAATAAAAACCAGTCTGACTACTTAGTGCTGGATGCCCAACTGTCACAGCCCTAGACCAGAGGAAACGCTTCCAGCTCTTGAGCGCTTCTATCAAATCTCTTTGTTCCGCTTCCATTATGCTGTGTTCAGAGCCCAACCATCGTAACTGGCTGCCACAGTGGCGTCCAGGCCCAACCATGGCACACAGACACACACTCTCATACGTGCACGAGAAGAATCTGGCAGGCTAAATACAGTTGAGTCACACTTAGTCTCCTCGATGTGTTTTGGCGCCAGCTCCAGTATTATGGAGCATTTGTGTGCGTGTGTGTGTGTGTGTGTTTGTCCGCCCGGCACAGGAAAACACTCAGTTCCTCCTTTCCCTAATTTCTCTCCCACAGGAACTGTAAAGGGAAGGACTGTTTTGCGCATGTGTCTCATCTGCCTGACTTTGTTCTTGTACTGCTTGGGTTGTTGTTACGTATACACACACACTAAAACCCTGCTCTCCCTCTTTAGGAGGTGGTGCTGTACTGTCTGGAGAACAGAGTATGTGAGGTGAATCACAGAGACTACGCCGGTTACTGCGCTCTCCATGAGGCATGCGCCCGTGGCTGGCTGAGCATAGTCCAACACCTGCTGGATTACGGGGCTGACATCAACTGCAGTGCACAGGATGGCACCAGGTACAACAAACTTCCTCATCCATATGCACACACAATTACAGAAACATCTGCTTGCTTAAACTCGTCTCCTTTTCAACATGTTTCTAATAGTGCAAGCTTATTTTTTTAAAACATTTTATATACAGTATATATTTGCTTGGCAAGAGCGGGGATTTGACAGATAAGCTGCAGTTTGAAAAAAAGGCTAGTGCTTTCATTGCTGTTATTAAAACTTGCAGTACAGGGTCTGTCCTTGGAAACTGCACAGGTCTTGAAGGTGCATTGTGTAGCAGTTTCTTTTATTAAACCATTACCAGATTTGCAACATTTGTACTATTACAGAACACAGGTGAGACCGTTGCATAGAAGAATGGCAGTGTTATAAATCTCTAAATTACATTTTACTATACGCCCCACTGAGTCAGAGTTTAAGGGAAATTGAAATGGGTACAAATATTTTCTGGCATAAGCATGTGTTTCCATCAGTCCACATGGAGCAATATTAGGGACAAGCAGGGGTAGCAACATCTGACTTTCTGCTGGAGACAAAGTGGCTTATGGGAAAACTTCCATTTGAGAAACACTACCAGTCCATACAGATGTTGTGTCAGTGCTTTTCCGGTTTGGTTATATACATTTGTGTGTTTCTAGACCGATTCACGATGCTGTGGAGAATGACCACCTGGACGTAGTGCGAATCCTACTGTCTTATGGCGCTGACCCAACTCTGGCCACATACTCTGGCCGTGGCCTCCTCAAGATGACCCACAGCGACAGCATGGAGCGCTTCCTGACTGGTAAGATCCCGACTGGCTTTTCAATTGTCATAAACACTATTTATGCAGGTCACTGGTTGCAGTCCACATCCTCACCCAGCCCTGATCTAGAAATGTTCAATGGCTAGACTATAACTACTGAGGACAGCTTTTCTTACCTTCAGTGATCAGGCTCATCTAGATTCTTAACCCAGGATTAGACTGGTTTTGATCTGTTAAATCAGGTGTCATTTTCTGGCAAGAAAAGTGAGGACTCTGGGTTTTGAGGACTTCTATTTAAGCCAGGAGCTCCCTTGCAAGGGATGTCAATCAGAAGTAGTGTTTATCTTTAATTATCCATGAATTAGGATAATAAACATCCAAGCGCTCAGAAGCAGCAACTGCACAGCAAGTGCATCCATCTTTTTATGGATGAGGCTGGTTTTGTCGAGTTTGGAAAAAATGCTTACAAACAGGCTTATAGTTCTTATTACTATTAATGAATGTTACAAATGGTATAGGAGTTTGATTTGAATTCTGTCTTATGTAATCTAAAAACAGAGGGCATGACCTTGGTTTTCCCTGATTGAAATTACTGTTTTTATTACCCAAAATGTACAAAACATTTAATGCTTTGCATTTTTTGCAATAGTAGACGGTTTCTTCCTTTGTGCAGAAAAAGTGGAATACAAAAGCCAGGAAATTTGAATATTAATGTGGCTTTGACCACAAATCATAAAATCACAAATGCTAGAATGGGAATGAATTAAAACCCTAGGAGATAAAAGGGTTTTCAGACAGCGGCTACACTAGAGAGTGGATATTGAGGTGGGGCAAGGGTAAATAGTTGAAAGGATTGGGCTGCAGCCCAGTTCCCAAATGCCCCATTCTTGGCTCATTCACTGTTTGCTGTTCTTTCAATGCTCTGACCTCTGCGCAACCTGTTGGTGTGAGTCCCTCTCTGTAAATCCTCACCCTCCGCCTCCCAACCGCCACTACAAGACATGTCCATCTCTGTCAACCCGTTTCCCCTCCGGCACCCTCCCCCTCTGCTCCTCTCTCCCCCTCCCTCGACCACCTGTTAGACAGGGAGTCTCAGCCCGCCGGGGTGCGTGCTGCTGCCTCTGAGCTCCTCTATCTGGTTACTTAGCAACGCCAACTGTGTTTGCTCAGCGTACGTGCGGAAATGGGCTCCGCTCTGGCTGGAGACTCTGCTTTTGTATGCGTGCGTGTGAGCGCCTGAGTGTGTCTTTTCACAAGGCTGCCGCGCTAGAGTCTGACGTGGTCTGTGTTTGGGGCGTGTGTGTTGAGAGGGCTCCTCTGATGTTTGTAGTGAAGTTGGGACAACATGAGTTTGTGTATAGGAGGAGGAAATGAAAGCATACACTTCCTCTGTAGCCAACTGCTTAATATTACATGAGCGTCTAACTAGTTAAAACCGATGACACGCCAGAGGCGCCAGTAAAAGACACGAGACACAGGAGAAAAGATGGTAGATCAGGGTGAAAATGAACAGGTGTAAGTTCACGTCCGGTAGAAAAGGGTGAACAGGATTAGTGTAAAAAGGGAGATTTATACGTAGACGGCTAGGAAAGATGGTGTTGAATTTTGAAAAGAGCGTGGATGGACAGATCGATGGCTGCTAGATTGACAGAGTGGGGAGCGAGGGCGATCGAGCACCGGAGAAAATGAGTGAGAGCGAGCGATTGCTGCCCTCCCTCCACCTGGTCCCACTCATCTGGAGGCCGTTAATCCCTCCAAACACACGCCAGACGCCCCACGCCTCAGCACTGGCACAAAGCCCAGCTCTCACTCTGAGTGTGTGTGTGTGTGTGAATGGGCTTCATTAAGGTAGAAAATACCATTGAAAATTGTGAAAAAGGTCCACTATTTTTCTTAAGGCCAAGATGACTTTGTTGGCATTTCATTGTTTGTTCGGCTGCTCGTTCTTTCAGGGTCACGCTGCTCAGGATGTAAGCGAACGTGAAGATTTTACGGAGATTATTAAAAGTTTGTTGGAGCAGTTGATAAAAACACAGCAAACTTCCTGGAGTCTCTGCCGGTTGCCAGGCAATGACTCAGCAGAGAAATAGTTTGGCACATAACCCTCATAAAACAGAAAATTGTTGTTTATACATTTAAGTTTTTGAATGTATATATATATAACATGTTAATTAGTGAGCTTTGGAGGCGCTGGTAGAGAGATTTTGTAAATGTTGGACAGAACCAGGTCAGCTGTTTCCTTGTTTCCAGTCTTTAAGCTAAGCTAAGTGGCTGCTGGCTGTAGCTCTATTTGATGGAGAGATTGGAGAGGGAATCAGTCTATCTCTCTACATGTTGAACTGTTGATTTAACACAAGGTTAAAACTTTTATTCCACTTTAATTTCAGATTTAAAATTTCTTGCGTGCAACTGTCATCATTCTGAGATCAGAAACTAAACTCATTAATTTACACACAGATTTCTGGATTTAAAGGTTAAAAGTATAAACTCACTCACAGGTTTCTCAAGAGTCGCTGTGAATGTGGAGCTGAATGGAGCCTGATTACTATCGTCACCCACCTGTCGGAGACCAAAACCTGGCTGTAAACATGTTTATTTCTGCAGTATTTTAATATAAGGCCTTATGGAGACTGACTCACTGCTGGAGGCGGACTCTAGTAGCCGTTTCAGGAACTGCAGTTTTTGTTATTTGGCTTCATTCACCAACCACAGAGGTCAAAACACTTATTTTTGATGTGTGAGATAATGTGTGTTAGGATAGGGCCTGCCGTTACTCAGTGACGTTGGTTCACTGTGGAGCCTTGTTGTCATATGACATCAGTGCCGCCAATAGACAAACAACAACAACAACCCTACCGATGATGTCATCAGACCGCCATCTGTCTGTGAGGTGTCTTGTGGCGGTCGGGGGTTTCACCGGTGTGAGACGAGCCTGCAGTGAATCCCTTCACACTGTCTCTACTCGTCATTTCACTGTTGATAAACTCAACACATTCACAGAGCCATTAATGATCAATGATTATTGATTGATGACAGCGGCAGAGAGTTAAACGTCTTCTCTGAGGTTGATTTGAAATGATGGCGGACATTTTGTTCTCTCCAGTGTGACACTCTGTGAGTTAAAGGTTGAGGCTCCTCCGATCACTACTGAAGGTCATTGTAGTTTTCAGCAAACGTTTGTGAATGGATTAATCAATTAATCGATTCCACCGGGCTCTATGACGTTGCGATGCCTACTACGGCTTCATACCTCAGTGGTGTTTCAGAAGTTCATCGTCATATCAGGACACTTTACAAACAGGTCTGGACCCAAACAGCTCCCACTGTGAGCAAGCAGTTGGTCGAATGTTGCAAATGTTGATGATTGTTGATGTTTTTATGATTTATTTTGAAAAATGACCAGATGCTGTTTGACGTTTCTGTGTCTGACTTCCTGCCTGACTCGATCTGCTCTGTGCTTCACGTGGCGTCAGTCAAAAATAGACTTAGTGCGTATTTTAAGCAGAGCAGAGAGCTGCTACTGAAACGGCTGCAAGGTCTCTTGGAATCACAAGCGTCGTCTAAAATAGCAGCTCCAGCGGCCGCGTTGCACCCGGTGGAATATAAAGTGAATGTTTCCAGCAGCAGGACGGTGAATGTAGGATTAAATCATAATAAACTACACTGTGTGTGTTCATGATGAAGAAAGAACTTCTTAATTAAAAAAAAAATAGTTTCTGGACAACAATCGAGCTCTATGGCACTAATATATATACATATATATATATATATATGTATATATATATACATATAGTGAGAGAGAGACAGAGAGAGAGAGAGAGAGAGAGAGAGAGAGATCTAGTAATAAGCTTCATCAGGCTTTGGCTTTGAATTAAAGACCAACTCTGCCCCTCTATGCAGCTTTTGGCTTCCTGGACTGACAAAACCTGGCTTGTATAAGACTCAAAGTACTGTAAAACGTAGACATCTACCAGCTACTGACACAAATGTTCAAATTCACCATCAATTTATTAATAAATTAGTATTTTGTGTCTGAAATCTACCATCTACTTTCAGATTTTACCTTCATTTGGGGGTTAATGGTGCTACATTCCCACCCGGCAGACAGACAACAGTAACAACCCATAGTGTACACTCCTTGTGTGGTCTACTGGACACTATTTTTACTACTTGTTTTTTGTATTTTTCCATTGCAGCCGTGTTGTTGTAGGAGGGAGGGTGTGTTATTTTATGCTAATACTATCTGTTGTATTAGCTTTGATTTTCTTGGAAATGTGCACTGGATTCTCGTGTCCTACATACTTGTAATCCTGAAATGAAACATACAGAGGTAGAGAATAGCTGAGGAAAGAGGAACATCTGTTGTATAGTTTCCTTAGGAGTTGGTGGAGACCAAACCAGATCTCAATCAGAGCCGCTGCTGCTGGAAACACTGAGACTGAACCAAAAGAGTAAATCTAGGAGGTAAAAGAGGCCAAAATGCACCGTAGAGCTGGTTCACAACTACCAGAAACACTTTAGCACAGAAT
Source organism: Morone saxatilis (assembly GCF_004916995.1). Lineage (NCBI taxonomy): Eukaryota > Metazoa > Chordata > Actinopteri > Moronidae > Morone > Morone saxatilis. The sequence continues at coordinate 24,808,295 of NW_023339740.1, read as the reverse complement.
GATTTCAGCCATTAATTTCCTCCCAGAGAGCATCTGGGTTCAGTAAACAGACAACTTTTATTTCTTATTTGGATACAGGAAGCCGGTTATTGTGGTATGTAAACAGACACTTTTACTGGTCCGAGTGGTTCTATTGGTCCAGGTCAAGAATGTTTGGAGGTTGTTCAGGTTCTGCTGGCTCCAACTCCTGACTGGCGTCCTGTAGGGAGGAGAGGAAATTGTCAAACCGGGAAACCCACATGGAGGGTTGTCCACATACTTTTGGTCATAGAGTGAATATTTATGTCCGATTCCCAGATTTGTCTCATCAGTGTTAGAGGAGGAGGAAGCAAAGACAACAGGAGAAATATGATTTCGATAAGTCATAGCTGAGCAGATCCGACTCACTGCTGCGCCCAGATAATGTTTTATGTTCACACAGTGTAATTTTCACTTGGATATGCAGATAAGTGATTGTACTGTAGAGCCAGCTGTCATAAAGGAGAGCAGCAACACGGTAAATAAATTGATGTGTTTTGTCCGTCGCTCAAGGTCATTTCATCCAGATTTTATGGTTGTGGTGTTATATTGAACGTGTGGCAATATTAAGAGTCAAAAATTACCAAAAAAGTTGGTTTGGCTCAACTTTTGCTACAACACAATGTCTACTGGCAGTCTGTTGTGTCTGATCAAATACATGCAAGCACACATTTCTGTTTTTTTGTAACAATAAAGCTGTATTTTAATGTCTCACAGTATTATAAACTGCTGTACAGTGTTCTGGTGTCTGAGGAACCTTCACATTTACGGATCTGTTACTTCTCCCTGGTACCTGAAGCAACACGGCCGCTTGTGTAGTTTTAACGCAGACTGAATGGCTGCCTACTGGATCCTCAATGAGCAGCACAGACTTTAAATGTAAATATTCAGTCATACTGAGATCGACTCACCCCAAACGGCTCGTTGAAGGCCCTGGAGCCGTTGTACAGCGGGTTGGGGATGGAGACCAGCGTGGGCTTGTTGCTGCCTCCCGCCGCACCGTCCTCATCCTCATTCTGTCACAGAGGAAACAAGAATGACTGTCAGCTGTTAGCAGGGCAACTGTAAGCTAACAGCAGCTGATTCACTGACTGCTGAGATATTAACACACACATTAACATACAAAACTCTTTAATGAATTAAACTCTGTCTGTCACTGGATGCTTTATTGATTGAGACCAATTAATTGAGCTGATTATCTGGCATTTTGAGATATTGAGCCCTGTACTATAACCCTTATACATCCTGTTGAAAACACTTGCCTGAATTGTCTCCATCGTCTTTACTACATGTTAACACTTTTCTCTCAACCTAATTGACAACAAAATCTAATTTAAAACCGTTAATGGCTTTTTCTCTTTGCGTCCAACATGTAAGAGGACCGAACAGCCGCTCTGTGTTCGTGCTGCATGAAGCACATCTGTGTTTATGTGCAATTTGTGCCTGTGCTGGAAAACGGAGGTGATTATTTCTCCAATATCCGAGTTGAAAATAGCCAACACAACATTTAGCCAACAGATGAACATCCACTGACTGAGTGAAGGCCATTTTATTTGCCGGCATCAGTCAACAAGGTGAATATTGTCTGATACCGATGCTGATAAATCATTGTAACGTTCCCTTGTAATTATACAGAGCAACACTTAAAAATAATTCCATCCAAAGTCAAACTAAAACTGAAATTAACACAAAGTCGCCTCCAGAGGTCTAAATAACTCCCCCTGAACTTTTAACTGAACATTTGGTTATTTATTAAAGTCGTTACATCCACCAATCACTGATAGAGAGAAAATAATAAAGCTGTGCTTCCATTATAAGCTTGTTGGGGAAGGAAAGAAATCTGATTACTGCTACTCCTACTGACAGATCTATGAGTTAATAAATTCATGAATTAACCTTTAACTTTTCAACCGAATTCAGTCTAGTTTCAACCTGCAAGTGTGTGTGTGTGTGTGTGTGTGTGTGTGTCTCACTCTGAAGTAGTGGAAGCGGAAGGCGTCGGTCTTGTTTCTGAAGACGTAGTAGCCGAGTGCAGCCAAGACACACACCAGTATCACTGAAACCAAGATGGCCGACACTGTGCCACTCGAGTGGGCGTGGCCTCTGGAAGCATGATGGGAGATCTGGAGGCCACAGGTATGAAACACAAACAAACCAGAATCACTAGATATTCGAGGACATTAAACTTTTTAACCCTCACCGATGGATCACACACACACACACACAATTTGCCACACTGTAGCCATGGAGACGTGACTCTGTGTGCCAGGTAATCACCGGCAGCATTATTTTCCCAGAGGAAGATAAAGATTGAACGAATTAAAATGAATAATTAATATTAAAGCTCCAACCAGGAGGCAGACGGGACTGATCCTCCTGATCCTGGTGACGTGTGTGTGACTAACTCTGGCAGACATTTTGTTTTTCCTCACAGGAAGCATCAAAAACCAAACACCCGGTTGTTCTTCTCTGCCGTCAGGAGTCACAAAGACCCTCCTTCATCGTTACTACCCAGAGAGATAGCAATGCTTGTGAATTCTCTCACTATTTCTTATCGTACGGCGGCTGCACTGGATACATAATCAATATCTGTTACACACCAATCGATTAGAACATTAACACACTGATTATCTATAGAGATTTACAGACACTAAACATACGTTAAAAAATCATCATAGAAACAACTGAAACACAAAAAATATAAAACACAATTAATCACATTAGGAGTAAGAGGGGTTTTGATTCGTGATTTAAACGTGGACAAATCAGAGACAGTCTTGGATGTGTTTGTGGAGAGAGTTCCAGTGGGAGGAGGCAGCTATGGAGGAGACCCCAGGTCCGATGCTTGGTCCTGAGTAGTTGAGATGGGAGGTTGGCATTGGAGGAGCAGGTCTGTGAGGTAGGAGGAGGTGGTGGAGAGCTTTATGAGTGAGAACTTTAAAAACTGTCTGTTGTGGGACAGTGAGCCAGTAGAGGTTTTGAAGGACAGCGAGCGATGGGCAGAGACGAGCTGTTTTTCAGGTAGAAAAATGCAGTTAGTGATTTAGTTGACGTGGTGTTTAAAGGAAAGGTTGCTGTCTAAAGTGACTCCGAGGTTGTGGACGTGTGGGGGAGGGAGACAGAGTGGTGGTCGATGATGATCATATCTGATTTGTCATAGTTTAACAACTTATAGTCTTGTAATTGGGAGTCTTGAAGTTGTTGGGGCACTACAAGATGTTTGACAACCGGTCTGACTGGTCTCGAAACTACGTTTCATCAGGAGTCATTAATAACACCACTACAAGCACATCATGTTAAATTTGTAAAGTATTTGACACACTAAACACACTAAAATAAGCTGATAATTAGTAATCAATACACACAATATTAAACCATTTATCAAACTAATAATCAACAGCTGTTAACATCAGACAACGTAATCATACTTTAACATTTACCTAATGTTTCTGTAGTGGTGACAAAACGCTTCCTGCACCAAACTAGAATTTCTGACATGTCTGTAAAGAAACACGAGATATTGGTATCTGTACCTACAGGTTTGTTGCTACCTGTGTCTGCTCTCACTCGCTGTAGCTCACTGCTCGGCTCCCCGAGTTGTCTATAACATGACCAGATAGTTAGTTTGCTAGATATCCTTCTGGCATCAACGAAGCATCGGCAAGCTCTTGTTGAACCAGCAGGTTGCGTTGTTGAACAGTTCACAGTTCATTTGCAATCTTTCAATCTCCCAAAATAGTCGCGAGTAGAAAATCAGGTCTTAAAATCACGTAGCCAGAGCCAACTTCCACAAACTAAAGCCCAACAGTTTGTGGAAGTTGGCTTGCATCCATGATTTGATTAGAGTGAGGGAGTTATAGTGGAGTCGGTTGTAGCGGTGATTGATTTAGTGGAGATGTAGAGCTGGAAGTCGTCAGCGTATGATGTTACCAAAGGTGGAGCATGTAGAGGATGAACAGGAGAGGACCAAGCACCGAACCCTGGGGGACGCCTTGGGACAGGGGAACAGTGGAGGAGGTGCAGTTGTTGATATTGATTAACTGTTGTCTGTTATATAACTATGGCCAGGAGGGGGCAGTACCAGTGATTGTTGATGAAAGTCACGAAGACAACTCATTTTAAATGTTGATACACATATCGCACAACTGTTGTGAGTAACATGTTCGACAGACAATGTTGCGGCCGTGAACTATAGATTTGATCAGCAGCCAGTAGCTTGCAGTGACTGCTGGTTAAATGAGTTATAATTATGAGCCTCATATCTCCATTTCTTACTGGCTCTGTTGTCTCAAAACAGAAACAGAAAAACATCTAAATGAGATAAACTAAAAACAACTTAGTTTAGTTAGAGAGAAGAAGAGAGGCAGGGCCTTCTCCAGACAAGACAGGGTCTTTTTATTTTTTCTCGTCTTGGTTTTATGTTTTATTCCAGCTTTAAAGGTGAGTTAGGTCAGTGTTTTGATCAGGATTTTATAAAACTCTGTAAAATTCCCATGTGATCAGACTCCTTTAACTCATGACTCGTGATATGTGAGTGTTTTGACAGTGGACTGGTGGTTTTCATGATACTGGAGAGTTTTTGATGTGTTTGTTGTTGTTTTGGCCTGACTGAAGGCTGAGAGTTCAGACTGTTCACAAGTGTCGTTGGGACCTTGTGTAGATGCGTGATAACCTGACGGCGCTCAGAGGAGGAGACCATAAAACAGCAGCACTCAGGCCTGTTTCTGGTTAATGCTCCAGGCTCCACGTCGTCACTCTCAGGAATGAGCTCAAAATCAAAATAAATATCTTTCATAAAGACTGAGGGTATATTTGAGTTCGTTTCGATCTGCAGCTCCTTTCCACACGTTTATGTCCACTTATTTAAGACAAAAATGCTCAGTAATGTGCAGTCTGTTAACCCTGTTCCTACACAACACTGATTACATTTTGCCTTAAAAGGTGTATTTTCAGATTGCAACTCCCTCGCTTCATCCTGGCCTTTCAAGCGCAAAGGAAAATCTATAGTGACTGTGAAACGTGCAAAAAAACGTTTGGTTTGTCCTTTCTGGGCTATTGTAGAAACATAGCAGTTCAAAGTCCGCAGCATTTGTAGATAAAAATCTCATTTTAATGTAACAAAAACACAAAATTTCCTATATTCAGGTGATTATACACTAATA
>NW_023339740.1:24795264-24803090 GCF_004916995.1 Morone saxatilis | reverse complement strand
GCCATTAGACAGCAGAAGGAAGAGGCGTCAGCGTACCCTTTTCCATCCCTGACAGGTACTTTGCTTGATGGAGGGGCAGGAGCCTGAAGCATCAACAGCTTTCCCTGCGTCCTCCTCCTCTGCTCTGTCAGCTGGTACTTCTGCAAATGGAGGACGGAGAAGAAAAACCAGTGTTGAGAAGTCCCAGGTTTCACATCTGGGGAGTCAAAGTCGCTGTCCCCGATCTGCGTCAAATGGTCAGTGAAGAGCGTTTTAAGACAATATCCAACAAGTAGTTTACGCCTCCTTTTTCGTATCAAAGATCATCCTTCCTCCTGGGGTGGGACGGGGCACTCCTCCAGCTTCTCTCCTTCTTTTGAAGTAGGGCATCCGTTCAGGAGTTTTGGGGATCCTTCCAATGGCCAGACCGGCGGGATGTCGGATTTTGCGTGGTTGGGGGTGGGCCGCCGATGGCAAACCTTCTGGTGAGGAGCCCTGCGCAGGGGCGGGGACTCTGGTTCCAGGGCCAAGGAGGGGGGCGCTAACGAAGTACACAAACAAGACACACGTTTAAAAAGGATCAAGATGTCAAACACCTTGTTTACAGTGCTCCTACTTTATGGATGATTCTACCATTGTGTGAAATCAACCATCCTTACCAGTGACGAGCAGGAGACCACTTGAGAGCTGCTTCAGGAAAACCACACGCTAAACAAAAGAGAAGTACAGTTAGTATTAAGGTAATGTATTCAGAGTTTGCACACAAGGCTACCAATTGCTTCATCGACCACAACATTAAATATTTAGTAAATGGGCAGCTAATCAACTGAAGTAATGAGCTCAGAAAAGACTAAAAACAGGCAGCTATTAATTTGTCTTACACACCATTTGTGAATAAGACAAATTAATAGCTGCAATCCACTCCCATGCCAACCTATTTAGACAGGGGGGGAATAAACCTACTTGACACACACCTCGTCTTATCGAGAGGGCTCTCTGCCTGTCAGTTTCATAGCTGAAACATTATTTAGGTCAGCCACTGCTCAAAGTGTGTGTGGGCACACTTGCATGCTTCCATAACTTGCCCATGTAGCGTTTGAGTGTGGGAGGGAGGGACAATGTCTGTGGTGCTGAGGGTGTGATTATAGTGATGTGTCCAGCATGCTGGCTATTTTCATGCACAGTAAAGGATGCACCACTGATATCTGCAGGGCCAGTATCTTCTGATAATGGCTCTTATTGTAAAACTGATTGTGAGGAACAGCTCTGATGTTGCCAAGAGTTGTATCTCAGTTCAGGAAAGACGACAAATCCACCATGATTACAAAATATACTGCCAGTGTTGTGTTAAAAACAAGGCATTAAGAGACACAGCTGAAGAATGGCAGAATGTCCCTCATCTTCTCCTGAGAGCATAATAGAGGCTGTAACATTTCTATTTTCAAACGTTAATTGTACTCCATCGTCAAAAATGTTTAACTATCCTGATTTAAACTACTAGTTCACCCATAAAACTGGAAATCAGTGTTGATTCTGTTTACATCTGCCAGTGTATGGATATCAATCACTAAGATGCAATTATTTATGTTTAGAGTGCAAACAGTAATAATTTGATGCTCTCGTCTCCTCCTCTGCAGCAGACCTTTATTGGTTTCTTAATTCCACACTCATATGATTTTGATTCTTTCCCAGTTCAGCAGGGCCTCTCTCTCTGACTTTTTGACTCAGGAGGGGAGGTGAGACTTTGGCGCCAGGAAGGCTCCTCTCAAGGGAGTCTGTTTCTTTTTGCATTCACAGATTGGATCTCTAGGTGTCAATCTTCCTATCCTCTTGTTTGAACAATGACTCCTCCACAGATCAGAACGACACCGCGACACCCCAGGGGCTTTGGCGTTCCAAGCACTCTGGAAGTTAGGAAACCGTTCGGTTTCTTAACCAGATGTGTGATAATTAAGTGCCTTTTTGCCCTTGTAAATTTAGCGACCCAGGATAGCCCTTGGAATGTGGTTACATCTCTTGTCTGGATCTTGCGACAGAACTCACCTCCCAGAGAAGAAAAGGCCCTCTGGAATCCACCCATCTGGCATTTCTGCTCGCCCTTCTCCTAAAGTGTGAATTCACGATTTTTTTTCTTTGGTGTAGGGCCGTGGTTGCTCCCAGTCCCCAGCGCAGAAGACAACACTTACATTGCATATCGATTTAAGTCCTGATTAAGTACTTAAGGTAAATTTCATCTTTCAAAATGAACAGATTGCTCATCCAGCAGCAGAAGGTTGCAAAATGTAATGTTTTTCTAGGCCTGGTTTTAAATTTGCTGAATGCTTTTGGGGTTGGAGCCACATGCCCCTTTTGTTAAGTTTCCGGTATAGGGTTAAAACGGACTTTGTTTTTTATAATTGGTGTTTTATTTCAAATAAGTAAATGGCCCTGACACTACCTGTGCACTGCCCGCTACAACTAATTTAGGTTAACATATATAACTGTATGTCCTTGCTCTGGGCCAGGTTTGTTTGCTTGATGGTTGGAAAATTCGATGAATTGGGTGTAAAGAAATCACTACTTCAGAATATGAGATTGAATATAGATTTTGAAATTGAATAAATTGATTTAAAATTGATTTGATTAGATTTTTGGAATAATTTCCTCCGGATCATTACAGTAGCTACGGAGATGGTGCCCCATTTACGAGTGTATTATTAATCACCAGTGATTAATTACCTTTATTATTAAGTAGTATAACCCCTTACACCATGACTATGTCACTCAATTGAATCCATCAGTCCTTAACGCTGAACATTAAATTATAAAACTGGTCAGAAATCTGATGAAATGTGGCCAGGTTGATCACAAGCAGCTGATGTTAATCTACATAACGTCACACATTCCTACTTTTGGTGCAGACAGGAAGTTAAAAGACAAAACAACAGTCGGAGAACTTCCTTGTTGTTGACACGTAATGTCAACACATACAGGCCATATACAGACAGACAGACTTTAGTGTTCAGTGTAGAAACCAGCAGGAATAAACCACTTATTAAAAACTTGATGCTCTGCTCCGATGGTGGCTTTAACCTTTTAAACTTTCCTCAATATCTACAAGTCCTGAAGATATCTTCAGAGTTCTCTCTCATAGTTTTGTATTTTTAGAGCTCCGCACTTTAATCTCTTTTATGAGTCAGACCTTGAATTGAATCCTCCTACAGCTTCTTTTCTTTGCCTCCCTACCTGTCAGATGAAAGCAGCTGCATTTTATTTTCATTAACTTTTTCCTTGTTGACTGGAATCTTCCAAAGTTATCTTCAGGAGGTGACGTCTGTGTGCTCGCCCACAAATGTTTAATTAACAACGTAAGAGTCTGAAGAGATCTGACAAGGCTATTGATTATTATATTTTAATACAGATATATACGTATTCATCATTTTACTAGTTTAGGTATAGCCTGTGGTTGCAGTACGTCGTCTACAGTTGTTTACATCAGTCACCTTTTCGCTAAAAATAACTGTTGATACTGTTTGGATTGTTGTTGTTGTTGTTGTTGTTGTTGTAGAAGGTTAAAACATTGATGGGACGTACAGTTTGTTCTGAAATGTCTTTCTTTGTCTGAGGACGGACAGGAAATGACTCCATGATGAAACCCAGCTGGATCGGACACAGGAAGTGCTTTATTCCAAAATAAGGAAACATTGAAGTCCCGATCAGGCCTCATGTTTATTCTAGATAACCAAAGGGGGGGTTGGGGAATGAGGGGGGGTCTCACTTTGTTACTGTCATTTATTTTTTTTTATTTTTTTATACAATACTACATTGATGAATATTTTATAATAATAATGTGAAACATGTTTTTGTTCAATCACAGAACATAATGATTGGTGTCTCCAGTTATTTTATATTATATACTTTTAATAATACATCACCATTTTTTATCTGAATATTATTTAACGAGGTAATAATAAAATCACCAAAATATCACAAAATAATTTAATAAAAATAAGGTCACACACATTGGCACCCTAACAATGGTTGCATGAAAAAACATCCTGAACAAAGGAGCCCAAAAGATCAGCTTTCTGTGAGCGATGAGACACACTACAGTTATTTTACAGATCTTCTGTATTTCTTGTTTTCTCAACAGAAGTTGAATTGATTGACATCAAAAGACACCCAGAGGATGAATCCAAATGACTTTCGTGATCCTCTGACTTTTCCTGTAGCGCCACCAGCAGGTTGACAGCGGTGCTTTTGAGTGAAATGTCTCAACTATTGGATGACGTTAGCAAATGTTAGCATGATAAACCTCAGCATGTTAGCGTCGTCATTCTGAGCTGGTTAGCATGCTGACATTAGCCTTTAGCTCAAAGCATAGGTACCACCTCACAGAGCTGCTAGCACAGCTGAAGACTCCCTAACTTTAACCTTGATTGTTGCTTATTTATCAGAGAGTGTGAGCCGACACACTCGGCTTTCACCCAGCTCCACTAAAAATTGCTCACAGATCCACACAGTTCAGACACAGGCAGCAGGAGAAAAGCTCTTCCTGCTGATCCTTTTTAACTTCTTTGCTGCAGAAGAGGCGACACCCCGCTTTATCCCATGAACACATAATTCATGAGGTTATTATGAAGATCAGCTGTACGTGTGATTAGAAATGAGCAGAGGCGCAGGTTTGTTGACCACTGCAGAGAAATGCGCTTCTGATATACACATCCAGGCTCACGCTTGGGCTAATTAACAATAAATGGGTAGCGTGGGATTGATCCTGGTGACACACACAGTGATACCAGGGACAGGCAAACGCATAATGGAGCCAAACTCGAGTGAATATTGAGTGGGATGGAGCGAGAGATGAGGAGTCGCTCCAACTTAAAACTTCGGCTCCACACTCCATCAAAGATCCTCCCGCTCTCTGCTCCGCTCACATGGTGTTATTTAGTCATGAATGTTTAATGTGGAAGAAGAATGAAACATCTGCAAGAGTAAAGCCGCAGTATATGGTACAGGGAGGACAAAGAAAGGAAATATATTTTAAGTAAAATTCTGGTTGGTTCTCATTTTAGTGGTTTTGTTAATCCTTGTTATCAGCTCAGACACACATCCAGCAGCCATTTATATAACCAGATGTTTATACAGTTGGTTGAAAAGGCTCTGCTCTTTGAGGAGGCTCTTAAAGAATCCAAGCAGCAGAACGGATCCTGCTGGATCTCATTAACAAACACAAACATGAACATTAGATCTTAATCAGAATCAACAACACCAAATATTTAGCCCATAAGGGGGAGGTTGAGAAGCAGCTGCAGCAGTGCTGGTACGAGTGTATCAGCAGAGTCATACTGAGAAGTATAAAGTTATTAAGGCAGCCTGCATGAATATAATTGGACTTTATTAGTCAGCTGGTTGCCAAACAGCTGAAAATGTATGAAACAACTGATGATTTAATGCAAGCACAATTATTATTATTTTTGATTTACAGCAAAAACAAAATAAACCAGAATGATCCTTTTACAACGGTCACACTCACCTTGTAAAAGATGGAGAAGTTACTGTAAGTCGCGAGGACGCTGGTCAGGACGCCGTTACAGAAGTCTCCATTTCCAATATAACCAGCAGAACACACACAGGAAACATCTGCACACACACACACATACACATACATTAGTTAGATGTGTCTGTGACCAGTAGCAGGTGGAAGAGGAATAAACTGTGATTAATATAATATTTATGTATCTGCAGTTTACTTGAATTGCAGCTCAGAGGCCCAAATCATTTAAATTATTAGATTTTTGCTGAAACTATTTGTCAACTAAAATGGCACTCAGAGAGCGCAGACCCCCTTCAAGGTCCTCTGTCCTCCTCCCTCTGCTGCTGTTGTGATTCACGGCCTGCAGTTGCGGCTGGGAGAGAGACAGATTAGAGAGAGGAGGGGATGGTGTGTAGGGAGGCTAAGTTGAAAGGAATCTGCCAAATTTTAAAATATGTGGAAAACTGAGATAACTAAATTATTTTAGATTAGATTTCATTAAGGTTTGTTCAGAACAATTCGCTATTAGCTTAAAGATCTGGTGTGTTGAAAAAGGAAATAATTATGTAATCATGTATGTTTGTACCACTAACCATAGGTGTGAAGTCTGAGGGGTACCTTTCTGTAACAGCGACTACCATAAGAATAACTATGACTATAATTTCTATTATTTAAGTAAATATTTAAGAATTTGCAAGGCCATGCATGCTTAGGGACGTTTTCTGCTAGTCTTACATCTTAAATCATTAAATTTAATTTAAATCCTTTGTCCACAGCTGTCAGACAATTTCTAAAACTAAGACACCGTAGTCATATAATTAAGTATTCATTATATTATATATTATTTGACATTAACACAGGACTGTTAAACTTATTGTAATTCAGATGTTTGTGTGTGTTTATGTGACCAATGTGGATTTTTTATTTAGGATTCAGTCATGTATTACTAAGAGTTGAGCGTTTAATTTCATATATATAATTGTGTTTGTGACATGAAAGAAGCTTTTAATTATGAATGAAACCTGAAGAATTGACCTGACTAACAGTTGAAGTGTCTCACATAATCACAGCGGTACAATCATAGTGAAATATGAGAGAGGGGGAGTGGGGTCTTATCAGAAGAACTGTGTTTTTCAGACTCAATCAGAGGATTGGGAGCACTTGTGTACCTCCACATTATTTTCACTTTCCTGTTAAAAGGCGAGACAGAGCGCAGTGGGCAGCTGCACACACAAAGAAAATAAGTCATTTATTAATTTAATCCGCGCAAAAGATTTGAGAGAATAAAAAGACAAAAAATGTAACTCTAGGCCAAGCTGTGTTTTGAGATAATTGCATAAACGTAAACTTAATTATTATAGCGCAACCTTGAGGTCAATGAGTGGAATTTTATGTGTCTGAGTAGTGGGTGGAATTTAAAACACCACCCGCCAGTTTCTGTGATTCTAAGTCTTATGGTTTTTGCTACACGAACACTTTTAGAGGAGAACAGAAGACTATTGCTATGACAGAAGTTACCACCATGTCTCTGCCCTATAGCGGCCTCCCTAAAGACTTAATGGTTGCCAGTAAACACCTCAACTCATCCAGATTGGTACACAGATCCCCTTTCTAGTTCTTCTTCTGGCCATTCAAAATGAGTGCGTGACATTTGGTAACAAGTCCTCAAGATTTGTCAAGTCACCTTTGTATGTTTGGCCTTTATGGGTTCAGATAAAAACTGAGCCAAACACTTCGACTTCGCAGCAGAAGCATGTCGGTCTGCTATCGGGTGAGGAAACACAAATCAATTGTGTTGCCTTGGATTTTACAGGAGGTACTTGACAAGCAGTGGCAACAAGGCTCGGCTTTCTGCTTTTGGGCAAGATGCAACACTGGCAAGACAGCGAGGTGAGAAAGCATCTCCTGATTTAAGGGGAAGAGGAAATAAGGAGACTTTCTCCAGCACTGACACTATGCAACAACATAGTGTCAGTGCTGAGTGAAAGAGGCATTGCTTGCAGGCCAAGGCAAATAACAACTGCTGCTTTCTACTGTTTAATAACCCTGTTTTTAAAAATGAAGGCAAACACGTCTACTGGCAATTGGGAAAGGATTCAATCACCTATTTTAGCAGGTTTGCTGCATATAAGCGCTAATTTTGGTGAAAAGGGGTGTAAAAGGTTGTAAAAGGGTGTAAAAGGTTCTACGTCTTACCCAGATATCGAAGCCACAGCAAGATTTTACAGACAATAAAATTACTCTTTGGATTATTTTATCTTTGAATCAATTCAAAGAGACTGAACACATCCATCTTCTCCTCCCTTCCTCTCTTTGTTACACACACACACAC
>NW_023339740.1:24769749-24795216 GCF_004916995.1 Morone saxatilis | reverse complement strand
CACACACAAACACACTCCCTCTCTCGTCCCCTCTCGTTCTGATTTGACCTGAGATAAGTCTGCCAGATGCAGGCTAGACTGCATTCCTGAGGAATAACACTGTTATATAATCTTAGAAATATTTCAAAAATACGATCTTTCTATATTTTAACAGACACAGAGACCATTTTACACACCTTCATCTCATCACGCCTGGATTATCGGAACAGCCTTTCTTACCTGTCTGAACCAAAAACCTATTGATCGATAGCAGCTGCCGGGCTTTTAACCAGAACCAAGAAACACGATGACATCACTCCTGTTTTGGCCTCTTTACACTGGCTCCCCTTATGTTTTAGAATTGATTTAAAGATTTTACTGATTACTTTGAGGCTTCTTCGCAGCCTCTTCCATGCTATATCTCTTTTAGTGCCATATTATGAGATCCTCCAGTTTTTTTTGTCTGTTCCAGAGGTCCAGCTCTGGAATAATCCACCCAAGGAAATCTAGTCAGCTGAGTCAGTGAACTCTTACTTGTAAAAACATAGTTGTATTTAAAAGTCTTTTCTGGTTTTACTTTAATTTTATATCCTTAAAATGCTTGGTTTATTTATATACCTTTGAAAGAAGGTGGTTTTTAAATTTAAATGTTTAAATGAGTGCAAAGATTCTGTTACAATTACAATATTATCAATAAACCGAACTGAATATAATTTTAATCTGAATATCAAGATTTAATCTTAAATTCAAGATGTCGTCCAGAGCTCTGGGAACTAGATATGCGTGTTTCACTATTTTCGGTTCCTCGTTCATTAGTTGAATTAGTCATTAATAAGTGACAGTCACTTATTAATGACAATAATTGAATTCTAAAGCCAATAAACCCAGAGAGCTCTGTGTGCATGCAACAGACTAAAGAACAACAAATTAAAAACACACACGCTGTTCAGGAACTAAAATCTCTTACTGATAAAAAACCACAGGGATTTCCACAGACCTGCTTCTGTCTGAACACAGAGACTGCTCTGCCAGAGTAGTACCTTTGAACCTGTAGCAGTAGGCGTCGTACTTGCTGCTTTGGTCCACAGGTTCTTTGTAGATAACAAGGCCCACGTGGTTGTCTCCGCACCTGACTGAGGGGAAGCGGGTTGGGTATCCCACCTTCCCCTCCTCCATCCAGCCAGCCACGCACAGATGCATCCCCAGCTGTCGGGACCAGAGAAGAACGACAATAAATGGTGAATAAATGGTTGATTACAAGTACCAGCATGCACTGCTGCCATCAGGACAGGTGAAAGAGGATAATCACTGCCACATTTAACTGGAGGAGGTTGTTATAATGTGGTTCCAAGGCCGCAGGCAGAGGCTGATTCTCCGCTTCTCTCCTCTGCCAGACAGACAATGAGATGTCACACTGAAAGGCCATAGATACTGTGCATCAATATAATTGTTTTCAGTCCTGTTTGTTTATTTAACATCTAAAAGTCTACTAAAAGTAAAGGTTGATTTATAAATGTGCATTACGCCGTATTGGTTCTGAGGTTACGCTGCAGTGCTGATGTGTAGGTGCACGTCAGCTACAGAGACACAGACACAGGAAACTGTGGTTGGCTACATGGTTCTGATGCTGGTGGAGATTGTTGATAGTGAAGACAGCATTTAACAAGTTGAAAGAAAGCTCTGTTATCTTCTAATATTCAGAAAATGCAGATATGTTCACTGCAAACCTTCAGCTCACCAGTGATCGCCGCTCTCTATCACAGTAAATGAAAGACTGCAGGGAATATTCCATTCAGCATCTCTTGTATCACAAAAATAAATGAAAGAATGTAAACAGGGAGATTCATATTGGCAGAGCAACAGAGTAAAGAAAATGGAATAAAATATATACAACTATATAGAAACTAAACTACCTACACTGTTATATTTACAGAACAAATACAGTGCTAAAGTAGAAAAGATTAAAAAAGCCAAATGTAGGAAAGGGTGAAAGGAAGCTGTTGTATCGGGCTGTTATTGTCTGTGGTGCTGGAATAAGGTATTTTCGATACATCCAGCCGGTGTTTCTATCGACGGGGTAAAATCTGATACAGAACTGTGAATCAAAACCTTTACTGTAGGTACTGTTTTCAATCTGGTGTTAAATCTGGCTCTCTCATTGTTCAAAATTTGGGGAACTACATTTTGTGAGCGTGAATAAGATTGATGCAACATGCTTGGGTTCAGTAAAGCTGAGCACTGTAGTTTTGTACTCACTCAGCTGTGTATGAATACAGTATGTGTATATGTGAGCGAGGTGTATTAACTGGTGTCTATGGTAACCCTTTCTGTAGGTGGGTTTACCTGCTGTGCATCTCCCAGCTGTTTAAAGCTGGCCAGCGTGGCGCCCTCGGCCTGGCAGGCAGCGTTGGCCTGGCTGAAGTTCATCTTGTACTTCCCCTCCGGAGAGCGCAGGTGGAACACTCCAGCTGTGTTGGCTGAACCACAATAACCACGTTAGCTTTACCTCAGATTACTGCCGTCCTTTATCGCTCGGCACAACAGTTCAGTCTCTACAGGTAACAATTTAACACGCTGATCTGAGGCTGAAAGATCTGCTCATATAAAAACTGATTAAAACAGTTAATACCACAGTTTAATAAAATCCTGGTCTCTAATTGGCTGCCAGGTGTTTGTTTCCCTCATTAAAACGATAATGAACTTTGACCACAGAACTGCAGTGTGTATTAAGTCATGAACTGAGTGTAACCAACACACCCTAATTAACGAGCATCAGGGAGGAACGTTCTCTGGGTATTAACGAGCTCTCAGCCTTAACGAGCTCCATGTTTAATGAGCGCTAACGAGCTTCATGACCTTAACAAGCTTGACAAACTCTAGTGAAAAAAATCACTATACAATGTCCTCCATAACCATCACCATGGTAATATGAACGCTGTAAAGGTCAGCTGCGGTAAAATTAACAGTTACCATGGCAACTGCAATGGAGTAGGACTGTGGAGCCAACATGGCTGCTGCTCATCAATTACTACTGCAGCTACTGGTCCGTTTCAGATGACAACAATGATCTAGTGTTACCATGGCGACACAAGATGGGTATTATATACAGGTGTGTTACCATGGTAATGCAGGTCCTTGCAGGTGGCCACGGGGTCACAGCCTCCGTTGTTTTCCAGGCAGCGGTCAACAGGGGGCACCACCTTCTCCAGACACTGGACTCCATTACCCAAGTACCCCGGCAGGCACTCGCATTCTCGCTCGTTCTGGAGGAACCAGATCGATGAATGATCAGTTTGAAGCAGGAAATGTGTTTACGTGCAGTTTGTCAGCGATGTTTTTCCCCCTCTGTCGAACCAGTAGGGCAAAAAAAAATATCATATTGCGAATATTTTACATTTTCAGTCCCTCCACGATTTTGTGAGCTTTTCTTGGGATTAAAATGATGATTAAAAATGCCTGAATCCATGGCATCTTTTATGTGCCTGCTGTGTTGCATGTTTTTAGGCTTTTTTTGCAATGACACTGCAGGAGAACATGAGATTTTTTTGTATAATTCATTAAAATTCAAAGACAACTGCTAGTACTTTGGTGACGTATGGTTTAACTACAGGGGAAACTACAGTGATTGGTCAAATTTGTGGAAAGTTTGCGGTTTTTGCAAGATTGCACAGACGTCATGGGGATTGGTTGAATTTGCGTTAATTGTGAATGTTGATAACTTTTGTATCACAATCTTTATTTTTACTGAAAAAAAATAAATGTCTGTACCAAAATAAATATGTTTTCTTACATCTGGAGAACAAGGTTTGTTAATTAGCCATAATAAAGTAATAATTAGGCTCATTCAGTAGTTCAACATGTCGCAGGTTGATAGCAGTAAGATTAATACAGCTTATCAATCAGCTTTATTTGCTGAGTTTGCTGCACTGCTGCTGCCCGCCACATTCTCACTGGGCTGGATCTTGTCAAACAAAACACACATTTTCTTAATTCACAATCTTGATAATACCGGTGAAAACGGTGACAAACAAAACCAACACTTTAAAGAAAAACGTTTTTTACTCACTGGACCAGTGAACTTGCAGGTGGCAAAGTCGCTGCAGCCTCCATTCTCCTCTTCAACACACCTGGTTTACAAACAGAGAAAGATGTCACATCTCTTGACTGTGAACGTCTAACATTAATGTAAACTCTCCTCTGGTGAAGAAAAAGAAAGCAACCGAAGAGAGGCAGACATTTAATTAAGAGAAAACGACGGTCCACGCCCACCTGTTGATGGGCTCGCAGGAGTAGCCGTCACCTTGGTAACCACTGCGACAGGTGCAGTTGACGAGGAGTCCCGTCTGGTTACAGTCTGCGTTCTGGTGACAGCCACCGTTATATTCTGAGCAGAGGTCTGGAGCTGTAAGAGAGTTTAATAAAATGTCATCTCATCTGCTCACATGATGGACAAAACTAATGATCTGTACATCCGCCTCATTATCGTGCACATACATACACACAACTCACATATTTTAATTGAATTTAATTTAAAAGCCAACCATTTTATAAAATTATGTAAACTCTTCAGACTTAATATAATAAATAAAGATAGAATTAATCATTTTTTGCTATATTTTTATGGTCTTGTCTCTGTACTTTATTGCACTGGATTTGAAATGAAACATCAGCTTTGGGGGTTTAACGTGTAGGACAATAAAAAATCTCACAGACACCTGAAGAATGGTTTCTTCATCCTTATCACCTTCTGTTGCAGTAATGCTGAGAGCAACTGCATTATTACCAGGTGTAGAAACTCTAGTAAATCAACCTTAAAACAAGCAGGGAGTGAAGCTGGCTGTGCTCCAGACCTGACAGAACATCACAGGCAAGATACCAGGAGTCTGATGACTTTACTTCATTTTATGTAAGCTTGTCCCCTAACACTGAACAATAAAAGCTACAGTTTCTACACTGTTGATCCAATGTGGATGTAAACTCTCTCAAATTAAAGCTGGAAGTCAACACTGTAACTCCATAGTCAATTTGTCGGTATGAGAAAAAAGTCTGAAGTCTTTTATCTAAGCCCCAGCGGGGTCAGGGTGACCTGACGTCCTGCAGCAGGCCTTTAGCCACACTAGTTTTGAAGGTCAGAGTTTTAGCCTCCCTTTTCCAGCTTCTCATTCTTTTGTGGCTAAAAAGCACTTTGTAATCTTTATTTTACACTATCACTATGCTCTAGTTCAGTGGTTGCTTTTTCATTAAGGGACTTCTTTTCTATCATTGACTAAACTTCAAACTAAATTACATATTTTAGGGATATTTCATATTATATTCAGTGCATAACCATAACAGAACAGAACAACTGATAAACTGTAAAAAGTGAACAAAATAACCGCAGTAAGTTTGTGTAAAGTTAGCGGATTTGAATTAATTTTGAGCAGATTATTACTACATTAGAGAGGAGTTTTCTTAATATTTTTAGGAATTTCTTAGACAATTTTCTATTGTATTTAGTTTTTTTAAGAATCATACATAGTTTAAAGGCTTCTTTTTTTAAAAACAAATCTAGTGTTTTCTTCCCTGATGCTTGTTCTATTAGCTCTTTGGTTGTTATAACTGTGTACTTTTCTTTAAAATATTTTTTGATTTTTAAATTTAAATAACTTTCTTTAATGTAAGACGATGAGATATAGGACTATAAAGTTTTTATATGGCTACTTTACCTCCTCAAAGAATCACTATCATCATTCATTCATCGTCACTCACGTGGTTCTGGAAAGCAGAAGGTGCCGTTCCCCTGAAACCCAGATTTACACTGACAACCAACACCGGGCACACAGTCGGCCTGAGCGTGGCACTGCCGGCACTCCTCTGGGATTGAGCCTGGACAGACAGACGGATGGATAATTCATCGAATAAGGAAGTTAAACAGGGCTTTAAACTGTAAAATAAGTTAACTAGAAAGCAGAGAGCGGAAATCTCCAAAGAAGGCTGCACAATCCTCTAAACTAATTTTAAAAAGAGAAAATGTTAGCAAATGTTTAATCTGCATTTACACTTTGATCAAAATACAGAGATACAAGCCACTGGATGATACCTAAAACCTGTCTGGTAGTGTAAGCACTTTGTATAAACTGAGCTTTTAAAATGTATCATGTTGCTGTGAAACCACCTGTATGTGAGACGCACATACCAAGAATTTCACAGTTTAGTGGAAACAGTATAGAATATCAAAAAAACTATTTAATTGCATTGGAAACACGTGAAACTTCACAAACGACCTCATATTTTGATATGTTGGGACTTTTTTGAGAGATGTTGCATGAGAGTTGCAGTTGAAGTACTGAAGGAGTTCAAGTGTCAACTGAAGCCCTGAAAGGGTTTGAAGTCTCTTTTGAAGAGTTGGAAATGAAAGCAGTTGATAAGTCAGTTAAACGTTAATCACTAATGAGCTGAAATTTCAGCACTAAGTAAAAGCGCTAGGAAGCACTGTCACTTGAAGAGCAAGAGATGAAAGCAGTTGAACTTTTCAGTGGAAGAGTAGCGGCCTGGACACATGTCACGCGGTGAGCAGTGCGTGACGGCTGCCTCGCTGAGCTGCTGCAGCTCGCACGCCTGTGGGGTCCACACAGAGAGCGTTTCTACTGCTGCCAGCCCTCTCTTTCTACACTGAGTTTCCCTTTGATAAATACAGTACAATAAAAGCATTGTTAACATATAAATGGATTCTGTCCACAGATTACAGATGCAGGAGGTGTTGAGGTAAAAGAAGAGAATGTATATTTATCTGTATGACATATTCTACAGATATAGACGTTGAAACTGTAGTAAAAGGTGTATTGTGATATGAACAGATCATTTTTTACTGTCTATTTTTTACTGACAACAGCGAGACAACGACTCTCTAGTAAAGCGGCACGCGTTGACGCTGTGTCCAGGGCTTAAGAGGTCAGAGCAGTTGACCTGTCAGTTTAAGGGAAAGTAAAGAAAGTAGAAGAACTTCAGTTAGGCTATCAATGAAGCAATGGAGATAATTGTGCATGTACTTAAAATGTCTGTTATGTGAAGCATTGACATCAATTTGTTTTCACCAGTGCTTCTTACAAAGAGGTAAAACATTAAATGGTAAGGCTGGTGATATCCTATTCTTGTTAATATCAGCAAATCCCATAAAAGACTAAAACCAATACTTTTTATGTATTCAGTAGGGAGCAATGAGTTTGGAGCCGAGAGGCACAGACAGGGTAGGGAAGTCACAAAGTACTGAGAGACAGGCTAGACTTTGTTGGTTTTAGTCTTTTCATGGATTTGCTATACATTAAAATACAGAATATCACCCGACTGATCCTTTTAACTTCCTACGACATTAATTTTGTTCAAGTTCTCACATTCAGGAGGGAAACTCACCTATTTCGATCTCACATTGATCACCTTTCCAGCCGGGGTTACAGACACACTGTCCAGAACCTTCAATGCCCTCATCACACCGTCCCTGGTTCCCACAGCTGCAGGCTGAGAAAGACAAATAATATAACTCAACCTCCCTGCAAAAAACAATAGAGTTGTGAGGACAGAAACGTTATTTCAGGCATCCTAAAGTCTGGTTCTCCATAGACAATGTCAGGCTGATAGTTGGAGGTCTTTGAGGGTTGTGTATGATTGTATCCTCAGTACATAACAAATGTCTTTAAAAGTGGAAATGGAACAAGCCTGTGGACATGAAGAAGGGAAGTTAACTACAACTCCCAAGATGCACTTTTACAACAAACTTCCAATCACAGAGCTTGTGAGCTGAAACTAAGGTCACATTTTGTAACAACCTGATGAAATATCAGCTACAATGAAGAGTTTCAGGTAGCAGAAAAAGCAATAACCAGGAAATATCTTAGCAAAGAGTCTCCGGCAGTTCTTGAATGAATAGAAATATTGATTGGATATTTCAGTTATGCAACAGTTGACTTCTTCCTTGAGACACGCCACTAAACAATGTGAAAAATACTAGAAATACTGGAAATCTTATTTGAATCCCAAGTGATTGTGTTACTTTATATTTTGTTTGGAAAACTTTGTTCTATTTCTTTCCCTAATATGGCCAACAAAATGAACTATGTTATGAATGAGTAAAATAACTTTTTACTCCTTTAAAAGAGCTAAAGGACAATCATGGTCCCACAGACTTCTACACTTAATGTAACCCAGCCTCTTTTTCATTTCCTACACATAAACATATCTTACCTATAGCGACCTTGTCTGTTGTTTGTTTGTTTATTTGTTTTTGTCAAAAATAATAAAAAAATAAAGTAAAAACAACAAACAAAACAATGAAGAGTTTTGATTTTGCTACGTATGATTCTCTGCTTTGTCCTAAGCTGGGAGCACACCCAGCTGTGTGATGGCGAGTGTGGAGCGCTGCTATGGCGACAGACTGTGGGAGAGCTGAATGTTTTTAATTTAATATAAAGAAAAGCTCTCATGTCTGTTGTGGTCCTGCAAATAACAAGTCTGAGACAATAGAGAGAATGTGTTTTCTGTTTTCGGTCTACCTGTGCAGTTGGAGCCGTAGTAGCCGGTGACACACAGTTCGCAGGCTTTTCCAGTGAAGCCTTTGTTGCAACTGCATCTTCCTGAACGACGCAAGCCATCGTCACACTTACCATGGTTGTTGCAAGGGGCCTCCACGCCACCTGGACAGACTGAAACGCACAGAGAAAGGGTAAAAAAAACACAGTGAGGACACGGAGGGCTCTTCCTGGTAACATAAGAGACACTGTGCACTGTCAAACCAACTGCTCTTTATCATGGCTGATATTTTGATCTGTCAAACAAAGAGTCTGCATTATCAAGACACTTCTGTGTCACCTGGACTTCTACTACAACAGGTCAAAATGTAAAAAAGTTTAAAGGACCAGTGTGTAAGATTCAGTGGCATCTAGCAGTGAAGTTGCAGACTGCAACTAACTGAACACTGCTGGCGTCTGAATTAGACAACCTGGGAATGAGAACAGGCTATGAAGTGTGTAGGAGAAACAACGGTGGCCACAAAACTCACGAAAGGTCCTAACATCTAAAGCCAGGGTTTGGTTTGTCCGTTCTGGATTACTATAGAAACAACATTCAACATGGCGGACCCGCAGCATCTACAGGTAACATGGTCACACTCACACCCAATCACACAACTGCCTCAGGTAAGGATTTGTAAAGTTCAGGTAATAACACAGTAGCAACAGCAGTTTGGTCCAGAGCAGAATTAATGCTGGCCAGATTTCTATAAAATCAGCCGCAGAGGATGATTTTGGTTGGTTTTGGTGACCCCTTAAACTTTCATATAGCAGCAACATGCAGCCGAAATTCCCTCATACACACAATAAATATCTAAATCTAATGAGTAGATTGCCATTAAATGTCTTGTTCCCATTCCTGCCTTCTAGAGGATGAAACCAAGAATCGAATGGCCCAATGACGTAGCTCCACAAATGGTAAGACTCTAGAAATGAACACTAGATCTTATAGGAGATTTTCTCCAGACATCTTAGGCTGGATGAGATGAATGTCTGACTTCAGGAGCAGCTTCCTTATGTGCCATCCTTCCTTCCTTACCTTGACAGTCTCGGCCGTAGTGGTTCTTGCAGCACTTTTGAACCCAGGAGGTAAACACACAAACTCTCCGACAGTTAGTCCGAGTAAAAGGATGGTCTAGGTCACCCAACCAATATGGGTATCCGCCCCGAAACCTAGGGCCAAAGTTCAAACAGATGTCCACCTTTCCCTGGAAGAAAGGAGGGTTGACATTTATCTTTACATAGCTTATGTATTGTACAAGCTGTTAATGTTCAGATTTTTTAGCAGACAGGCAAATCTTACTGTGTCAATGTGTCTATAGGGGCAGGAAGGAGGCCTGAGGCAGTGTCCACAGGGCCCCTGAGACAGTTTAAGACATAAAGCTTCAGTCCAGCTTCCAATACAGTATCAATATTTGCAGTACTGGAGTCATACTGACAAAAGTTATGGTAGTAGCTGTAGTATTAAGACATCAGAAAGTGGCAAAATTCATCCTTCTAGTCATTAGTAATAATTTCATTACAACTAGTACACGTTGTATTGTGAGTATTAAAGCAGTAGCAGTATTAAAAGCAACAGTATTAGCACTACTTACGTTAGAAGTTCTGTTCTCCATGTCGTCGCAGTGCGCTCCCAGGCCAGGTGGCTCCAGTAACTGGTCGATGCCATAGGCCATGCCCTCTTTGAAGGCCATGTAGCGCTCCACTAACCTGGCTGCATTATCATTAATTAAAACAGCCCCCTGAACACACACACACACAAGCAAATATTAATCATTGTAATTTCCTGTGCAAAACAATGAGTCATACATCACCAACTCACTTCCTTGTTTCTAGTTGTGAAGATGCAGACATGTGTGACGCATAATTCTATCATAATTCTACCATTTACCCTTTATCAGGTAATCTGCAGCCTTACATTATTTAATACTAGGGATGAGCGATACTAGAAATGTAGTAATCAATGCCAATACCAGTGAAATTCCACGATACTAATTCGATACTACGGTGGAAAATAAGGGTATCCCGATCAACATTTTTTTGCCTCTGATCCCCATTTGATATTGAGTATCTGCTGATACCAAGTCCTGATTTTCCTAAATAATACAGGTGAATATCTCTGCATTGCATTAAGATTAAGATTGTTTCGGTGCAGTAACCCAAGTTACCTGAATGAACTGTATTCTGCTGAATGTTTATTTTCTTCATCTGTACATCTTTTGCGCAGATTACATTAATAAATTACTCTTATTTGCTTTTTGTTTGCAGGGCTTTTGGTGCACTTGGTGCACAACAGCTCTCCACTGCTGACTGTTAGAGAGGGTTAATGACATCTGAACTGTGTACACAAGCTTTCTGAGTATAACGCCTGTACAGCTGCACCCATATTTATAGGTGTACATGCTCCCCTGCTGTGACATCCTTATGTTTATATAAGCATTTAATAAGTTGTATAACACAATATTGTTCATCAATGTTCAGTGATAT
Organism: Morone saxatilis; assembly: GCF_004916995.1. Lineage (NCBI taxonomy): Eukaryota > Metazoa > Chordata > Actinopteri > Moronidae > Morone > Morone saxatilis. Next base: position 24,784,210 of record NW_023339740.1, on the reverse strand, counting down.
TCTTCCCCACTGTTGTTGTCAGTACAGTTGTGTTGTGAACGCCATCATTCACCAGTTATTGTCATAGTTATCATTCTTGGTGCAGACTGCCCTTTAGGATCCAGGATGTTGTTGGTGTCAATATCTCTCCAACATCACCATGGTAACATGACTACCTGTTTGATTGTAAGAGGGTGTGTCTGTGTGTGTGTTGTCTTACCACCATGGACTTGTCACAGCTGTACTTGATGGTGGATCCGTGCATGGTGCGGAAGAACGAGTATTTATCCGGCTGACTGACACTCGTGACCTACACACACACACACACACACACTCAATCTGTTTATAGCTCTATGACAGACGGTCAGACCTCCTCCTTTTCAAGGACAGCTCTACAGTTTGGGATTTTAGAGTTTTGAAATACTAAAACAGCATTCTAGTTGCTATAAAAAATAACTTATGACTCTGAATTACACTCTCTCGGACCTCCAGACAATCCTGACAAACGGCCGTTTAAAACACTGATCACAGACATATAGCTTAAACAATTTGTCGTTTAATGGCAATTCAACTAGTGCAGTGGGGACAACCTGACAACCAGCAGCAGACATAGAGGTGTGTGTCTCACAGACCTTCAAAATCTGCAGAACAGGCTTGTCATCTCTCACAGTGGATGATACCCCCCCCCGGTGGTTAATAAATCTTTTTTATTGACATTGTCAATAATGGATTGGTTTTGATGCATATATGTTTAAAGGTTTATTTGTATATGATGGCTTTTACTCTAGAATATCGCATGCTACTCTACTACTTTTTCCTCCTCTTCCTCGTCATACCTTGGAGTTGCGTATGATATGAGCCTTCACAATGGCAGCCAGTAGGTCTTGGTGGTCTGGGCTGGAGAGCCACCGCTGTCTTTCAGCAGGCAGGGAGTTGAGGGCCTCGTCTGTGGGCCAGAACATGGTGAACGGCTGGTGGATGGACATCTTGAGCATTGGGAGTACCCCTGAATCCTGCACAAAGAGTACAGATTACGACCAGTAGTCGCACTGGCACTATAAGTTATAATAATAGTACGTATTCTTTGTCCCAATCCCACTCCTTTAATATTGCTGATACCAAGTCTGATATCAAATAGACCTCTGATCTATTTATTTAATATTAAAGTGAATGGAAAAAACGCAAAAAACGTTGGTCTAACTCAAAACATTATTGTCACATTCACAACAGGACTTTAGGTCCAGACTGAAATGTCTTGACAGCTACTGGACAGCTTGCTATTTGTCATACATGTCCAACTCAGCATGAAGAGGATAATAAATATATAATAGTTACCTCTGCACACAGTAGTACGTCTCAATGTCAGCCATATCTCAACATTAACATACTGACATTGGTCCATAAAACATTACAAAGCTTTGCCCCTTTAATTCTGTTCTACAGTTTCACATTTATTACAGATCGATATGTCCATTAATTGCAAGTGTACTGTGCCTCTCCTCCCACTGGGGTGTCACAGAGAAACCAAACGAGTGCAGGTGAGAAAATAAAAAATCAGTGCAGCCCAGGAAAATGGCCAGAAGGTTCACCAGTTTTCTATCAGCAACAAAGTAGAGCCGAGGAATAGAGGGAGGTGAAGGAGGAAGAGTAGTAGGTACAAGAAGAGGATGTGTAGATGGTGTGGTGAAGAGGTAAAAGAAGGAGGAGGAGAAGATGTGGAAGAAGGTGAAATAAAACCAGGAGGTGCAGCATGTTCTTGATAGTCTGATATACACAATCAGGTTAATGATACTCTGTTTTTACCTCAATGAGTTTGTAGAAGCGGGTGTAGCCATAAAGCACAGCTGCAGAGCTTAAATTCATCTGGAGAGAGAGAGAGAGAGAGAGAGAGAGAGAGAGAGAGAGGTCACACTGTCTGTATGTCAAATCTGATTGATCATCAAACATTTATTCATTTCCATCAAACTCAGCACACCCTGGTCGGCTGGATGCTTTGTTTGTCCTGCAGATTGTAGGGTATCAACATCTTGTCGATGTGGTGAATGACGCCGTTAGATGTGGTGTAATCACTCTTCACAATTCTTGATCTGTTATTGATCCAGACTGAACCCTGAAGGGAGAGAGAGATAGGTGTGGATAGGTGAGGCAGACAGGTAGAAACAAAGAGGAGGTGACCGGAAAGGAGGAGAGGGATTTTCAGCTTAACTTTCTCGACAGTTGTCTGTTGACAGACGTGAGTCATTATATGTCATTTTGAGTTATAAAACAGCACAGATGTTAACAGAGGTCAGACTGTCTGCTAACAGCTCCATGGCAACCTGTTCAATGAGGAGCTACTAAAGATATACTTACACCAACACACTCACCTCCTCTAAAATGTTTATTAATAATAATAATAATAATAATAATTTACAGTAATAAAATCAAGCAGGAGAATAATCAAATACAAAATTCACCATCAAATAAGAATAGGAAAGAAAAACAACAGACATTCCCAAAGTAAAACGTTATCTATAAACCTATATTGTCCAATATTAACCTGCTACAGATGGTTTGTTACACAGAACAATCTGGGAAGTTGTCGTTGGAAACTTTGGCACTTTCCAAATATACTCAGCAGGTGATTGGATGAACCATCTGTCTATCTATCTGTCTATCATGGGTGAACTTCAACCAATCGGATCAACAAACCATACAACGTTGTCAGACTCTTACAGAAGTCAGTTGGGACAAGAGAGAAAACATCTTTTTCATCAAGAAAACCCCTCAGTATTGTTCTTTGTATTGATACTCTCCAGCCCTGATATAACTTATGCAAGCAGCATCTACACTGACTTCTTTAGTAGCCACCACTGTTGTTTTTGAGCAAACAGTCACACACACATAGTATTAAAACACGCCTGTAGCTCATGGCGTAGCTGCCAGTAGTTCCTCAAAGGACGCTGATTGGACCAAACCATTGTGGTTGGACACCTGGTCTGGCAAGATGGAGTCTAGTGTTATCTCATAAGTCAAGCTGCCTTACGAGGTCAGTCAACCTTGCAACCTTATGGCGTGTATGTGTGCACGTGTGTGTTACCTCCTGTAGGCTGAAGTGCAGTGAGTATCCCGATGTTGAGACAGCAAGCTTGGTGGTTTTGAGGTCACTCAGGGTCAAAGTCTCACAGGAAACAACATGGTAACGAGCCAGGTCACTAAGACGACCAAACTGGCTCCATTCCTCTAACTACACACAAACACAGACACACACACACAGTCAAGTCAATGATGTACTAAAGGCTACATATCTTGCACCAGCAACCATATTTCACACTCACAGATAAAAATGTACTTATTATATGATTAATATTGTGATTCAGGCTTAGAAATGAGTGCCTGGTTTTTCTTGTTAAGACAAAGGTTAGATTGGTAATTTTGTTATTGTTACATTAGATAATATACAAACAGCAGATGTTGTACACACAGAGGAATAGTTATTGGTGTTTTCCAGAGGGACGAAGACAGTGAGCGGTCCGTCACCGTAAAGAGCACGATTGTCTGCCATCTGAGAAACATAAACAAAACAGAGTGAACTTATGTGACAATGGATCAGGGGCCTGTATCATGAAGCAAGTTCAAATTAAGCCCCTGTCAGACCAAAACTTTATGAAAACTATGGAACCAGAGAAACAAATGTCAGGAACTAAACTAGGAACGCAAAGTCACTTTTTCACATTCCTGTTGCGTTTCCACTGAAATGAATTGATTGAGTAAGTGTCTGCTGGAACTGAAACTGAAAACAAATTAATAACTGGAGGTTACGTTTCATTTGCTGTGGATTTCAATATGACTCACCATTAACATTCGACGGTAGAAGGCGTTATCTGGATTTCGGTGCACCTCCTGTAAGACAGACAGACACCACAACTTCCTGTGAGGAGGGAGGGGTGTGGCAAGGAAGGTCAGAGGTCAGTGAGAAGTCAAAGGTCATGTGACTCACATAGTTGGAGCTTCCCCGGCACTCCATGCCATTGCCCACATAGCCTCTGTGGCAGGTGCAGTTCATTTGACCAAAGCCCAAATATTCACAACGAGCATTGCTGCTGCAGCCGCCATTGTTCTGCACACATACACACAAACACATACACAAAATGTATCTTTAATTCCTGATGGACAGACATTAACAGTCATGCAACCATTTTTATTTTTGATAAAATCATCAATACACTGTACGCTGCATCAAACATCTTTGCACAGTGCCAGCTCTAGCCTCACTTATGCCCAAGGCAAACCAAAAATATCATATAAAATATAACAGCAGGTGAAGTGAGCTTCAGCTCTTAATCTCCTCGTTAAGCCTTTAAAAGCAGAAGAAGAAAGTTTAATGAGCTGAGAAAAGAGCAGAAGAGCTTCTCTTAGGAAAATCTGAAACTCCTGTCAGTGCATAAAGTATGTTGTGCACAAACCTTTTCTTTCTCAAATCTTTGAAAACAATTATCTCTGGACAGTTTGGACAATATCTTGTAGTTTTTACAGTCTATATATATATATATATATTCTACTAATTAAGAAAATTGGTTGCAATTTATATGTGCCAAATATGCCAACAGTTTGGCTGGAGATAGAAGGCTACAAAAACAGAGAGCTGTGTTACGGATTAGTCATTTCAATATATTTTAATACACATAGATGTGAAAGCCTGCATTTTATAAAGCTATTACACACAAAGATAAAAAAACACAGATACATATTCTCATCTCTGATTGCGAGCTACAATAGCTACAAACACCTGAGTGTGGGGGAAGAACGGTTAGTCTCCAAGGTTGGAACACCCAGTCTGCCCGTTGATCTAGTTTCATAAATGATTTGTATTGGAGGGAGAAGAGAGAAATATACTAATTTTTCTTTTAGGGTGCTTTCTCCTCGGATATTGGTTTGGGTCGTGTGACAAGAGGCTGGACCAGCCAGTGCACAACCAAGGAAACACCAAGTCTAAACATGGTTTGTTTCCTCATATATAGTCGTAGCCACATCAATTGGCTATATATAATCAAATATAACCTCTTGTAAACCTTTGTCATCCATCATTTTTTGGCGACAGACAGATTATTTTAATTATACACATCTAAATAACCTTCTTAACCGAGAGAATGTTTGTCTTATGTCCTAAAGATATTTATCTGAAATAATCCTTCTGCCACCAGATCATTTATTTAGATTATTCAGAGGAAATTAATAGATTTGAGGTTAATAGATTAGCTTGAAGTAAAAAGAAAAGAACACCCTGCTGTGTGATCTGTGCGTAAAAAACTATGTGTTTTGTATCCCCAGAATTAGACAAAAGATGTAACGTACATACCTGCTGCTGTAGGATGACTACAGGTACTTAACTGATTGAAGAGAAAGGAGAAACCCCAACATAACATTTTTTGTTATTCTTGTGTTGTATGGAGAAGCCTGAGGAAGCGCCTTTACCAACAGCCCATGAAAATTGGTCCCTGTGCTTTACAGTTGGTCTGAGCTGGCACAGAAACATAATTCACAGACAAAATGTGGGATACCTTCTGTCTCCGCAATCTGCATTTATCATTGGGTTGGTTTTATTTATTTTTTATCATTTGGGGATCTATTTATTAATATCCTAGGCCAACAGTCAGTTCTGACAGATTTTGGGAGAATGACTTGTTAAGACAACAACATGAAATAGTTCCAGTTGCAAACATGTCAGTATCTTTTAGTAAACAAGTGTCAGTTTCTTGTAGCAGGAGAGAATAAAGCAGACGACTGCACAAAATGACACACATACTTGTCTGCAGGGGTTGGCAGGGTAACAGAACCGCCCTGATCCTTGAAAGCCCAGTCGACACCTGCAGGCCGTCTGGAGACAACAACAGAGCAGACACAGAAAACAGTCAGTAAGTAAAACAATGAATCACTTTATCCATCAGCTTCCTCCCTCCCCTGTGCTCTGCCAATCAACAAATCAAATAATTTCTCCCCAACTTCGGTTTTTCAGCAGTGAATCAGCATCAAATCACTTCTTTGATTTGCAAACATGGTACTGTTGTTTCTGGGAGGAAAGCATTAAAAGATTGATTTTTTTTTTTACAACCTGCAGGTCAAACAGAACAAGTAATCTGAGGATGCAGCATTCACCACAGACACAACTAACACTAGATCTGACACAGGGCCCCTCAAGTAGGTTGTGCACATTCCCCGGTTGGCCTGCCCTGCAAACAATGTGGTTTAGCTAAATTGGGGAAAAACTGGTTATTTGTTTTACTGTTAAAGAACCTATGTCATTGCCCTGTTGGATGTTGCTGCAACCCTGCTGGTCTCGCTGATTAAGAGTATGTCTACATGAAGCTGTCTGGACATTAAACATTTGCTCACAGCAAAACACCTGAACCTCAGATAACTTTCTAAATCTTTTCTTCTTCGTCCCAAGACTGTGAACAGGTAAGTCGTCCAACATAAATAAAACCTAACTACAGGTTAATGACAACAACTGCTCTACAATTGGCTATATAGACATTTAAAATGCGTGACCACAGGAAAAGTTAGAGATGGCAGAAAGTTGTCCTCTTAACTTCCCTGACGCGCAGTCGACTGTAACTGTGCAGCTACACCCACAGCCAGTTACTCTGCCAAGTAAAAACCCGTTTAACGTCCATTCAGTCTCCTTCTGCTCTCTGTAGTCACCTATACTGTGTTTTAGTACAGCTGAATTCACTATAGTTGTTCTCATTTACATATTTTGTTGTATCTGTTATCAGACAACTGAACAGGTATGAAGTAGCAATTTAATCACGGTCCGTTAATACAATCATGTTAACCAGCAGTGATTTTCATGCTACTGTGCAGCAGATCCTTATTTTGTAAACTGTAAAGATATTACAGTGAGCCATCGCAGACAAAGTTAACTTTACTGCCACAAACCCCCCCAGTGGGCAGCTTACATAATTGTCTTGGACAAGCTCAGTGTTCCCCCACACACACTTAAACACCAAGCTTCATAACCAACAGAAATGGTGGCCAGAATTATAAAACTAATACCAAGATTGTAAAAACCTGAAGTTCACTTTAAAGAACCCCCCAGATGTTATTTGGTCCTCACTTAAATGAGACCCTCCTGGAACTTTGATCTGACGTGGCCTCACCAGACTTAAACTGAGTCTTAAATACGGTGATGGTTCAGTGTTGGGTCACCTCTCACATTATGCACCGTGATAATCTGACATTTTACTGCAGTACAGTGTTGTCTTACAGTGTTGGCGCCTGTTCTGATGCAATCTGCTGACTTGTGGCAGCCTCCATTGTTGACCAGACAACCATCAATCTCTGTGGACACACAATAGATTGGAAATATTTTTTTAAGACATATAAATGTAAATCAGACAGCATTAGAGATATTGGATGTTGTTTCCCCCTTCTTTGTGCTAAGCTAAGCTAAACACATCCTGGACCTATCTCTGTACTGAAACAAAAGTGAAACTGATATGTTTACATCTGACTCTGGAGAAGACAAAGATCAACAGAATTGTGTTGTTAACCTTACATTTTTTATATCTTTTAAGTTAAAGGACCAATATGTAGGATTTAGTGGCATCTAGCGGTGAAGCTGCTGATTGCAAGTAACTGAACACCACTGGCGTTGTATTTGACAACCTGGGAATGAGAACAGGCTGTGAAATCTACAGCAAGTGTTTGGTTTATCTGATCTAGTACATATAATATTAAATTTTTGCCAATAGATCCTCCTAATGTATAACATTAGGAGGACCTTTAACGTAACGTATTTAGCTACGAAGCCCCTGAAATTATTTTGCATTACTCTGTTATATGTTTTGCTTTTCCTTCCAACAGTTAAATTAAAGTACAGATGAAGCTACGGCAGCTCTACAGACTGGCAAATGTTCACAGATGCAATCACTCACTCAGCCTGATTCTGATTGTTTAAGTGCTTTGAGAGTTTGGTTTTCCTGCCCATAAAGAAAAAAATCCTTGCCGGCCTGGAACCCCACCAGTTTGCATTCACAACTAACAGACTTTCACACACCTTGAAAGTAACAACAGCTACATCAGAATGCTGTTTGTTGATTTCAGCTCAGCATTCAACACAATTTCCCCTGTGAAACTGATTGGCAAGCTCAGCACTCTGGGTCTGAGTACCACACTTTGCAGCTGTATATTGAACACCAGACAGCTGGGATTTTTTGTTTACACCTCCTCCACTATACTGCTGAACACCAGAGTCCCTCAGGGCTGTGTGCTCAGCCCACTCCTGTTCACGCCGTACACCCATGACTGCATCCCCCGTCATAGAGACAACTCTATTGTATTACTCTGTTGCGAAGTTTGCAGATGACACCACCATTATTGGGTAGATTATAAAAAATTAGGAGTGGTGCACAGTAAAACCACCTAACGCTCAACGTCAGTAAATATAAGATTTTAACTGTTGATTTTAGGAAAACGGAGGTGAAGGCACAGTGTGAGGTAACAGTAGTTATGGGGTTAGAGGACAGGACTACATACCTAGGCAGACGACCCCATCTCCAGTGTACCCCTCTTTACAGGTACAGGTCCTCACTCCTGCCGAGACCTTCGTGCAGATGGCTTTCTCTGAACATCCACCATTAAACCTGCTGCACAAATCCAGCTCTGAGAGACAAAGAGAGAAAAAAGGTAATAAGATTTGATATATGTACAGGGGGTGTGTGAATGTGTGTCTCTGTGTGTGTGTGTGTGTGTGTGTGTGTGTGTCTCTCTGTGTGTGTGTGTGTGTGTGTGTGTGTGTGTGTGTGTGTGTCTGTGTGTGTGTGTTTTTACCTTTGCAGTAAGTTCCATTGCCTTCGTATCCAGCCGCACACACACAGGCAGCAGCTGAACCCTTTGGTCCTGTTATACAGCTGCAGCAGAGGAAAAACTGTTCAATAACTTGATCGCACATTTCCACTGAAGCTGAGAGCGGCGGTTAGGGAGAAGCCATTTTGTCACGTTTAAAGTCTGGAAATATTCTTTATTTTTCTTATCATCAAGAAAATCCCATGTGCGCACCAAAACCAACAATGAATTGATCGTACTAACGAGTATTGTCTGTGTATAGCTTATATTACATTGTATATATCTTATTCCTCTGTGTCACTGAGCTCCATTAAACATACATTGGTGAGTCAAACTGTTGCATTGGGTGACATGTTCCTTCATTACCATGAACACACACACTGTAGTTTATACACAGTGTTATTTTGACTGTTTTACAACACACACACAATACACCCCACACACACAACCTACCACACCAAAAGCAGACAAGGCCACACACACACAGACAGACAGAGGACACTGGAAGTCTGTCACAGTTGGTGGTGAGCCTGGTCCCGGGGAGAGATGACAAGTACATCAGATTTTATAATAATGCAGCACAGTGACACAAGCTTATATAATGTCTGTCTGTCTGTCTGTCTGTCTGTCTGTCTGTTTGTTTGCAGAGCAGGATAGAAGAGGAACATCAGGCTTCATGATCAAAGAAAGTTTTTTATCACGTTGACACTTCTGTCGATATTCACACGCTCATTCACACAAGCTGTCAATGTCTGTCTCTCTCCCTAATGGCGTACATTGCGCGTTCCATGTAGCCAAAATAGTGAGCGTGCTATGGTGAACAGTAAATGACATCTGACAGCCAGGTTGTTCTTTGTTCTCCCCCGTGTATTCTGGGTAAATGTACAGCTTCTCAAAATCACACACACACAACCCGTCTGTGGACACAACAACAGGAGGACTTACTTGGCGTTCTCGTCACACACACCTCCACAGGCGTCGTCTTTGATCTCTGAGGCACAAACACACACACAAAGATTTCAGGTGATAACAGAGAAAATAATCAGTGTGGTTAAAATTTCACTGTGTCTGTCTGTCTTTCTTACCTAGAGAGCAGGAAGATCCTTTCCAACCTTTATAACAGACACACCTGCCACTTCCTGCCAGACCATCCTCACACTTCCCGTGGTCACACACACACTCTGCAACACACACACACACACACACACACACGTTAGCTGTGACAGTCGTGTTTCCTTGTTGCTTTAATCTCTTCTAAAAAATCTAAATCTAAAAAATGCTATCATCTGCTAGCATCAGTTTTGTTAGCGTTAATTATTAGCCTCACAGGTTTGTTATTATTCTACGTGTCTTAGTCGCTTGGATTTGTTTGCCTGGTGGGTTTCATTGGTTTGTTAGTCTTGGAAGTATTGTAGCGTCACAGTTTTGCCAGCATCATAGCATTGTTGATTGACAGGCTTGTTACTGCGAGGTATGTTAGTGTCACAGGTTGTTTTTTTAGCATTGCAATTTGTAAGCTTCTATGTTTTGTTTGTATTGTGGCTTTGTTAGCTGCTCGGGAGCATTAAGTGTCTTGGGTTTGTTAGTTAGTTAGTTTGTTAGTCCAGCGGATCCGTTTCAAACCTTTACGGTAAATTGTCTGCGGTCACTTAACAATGTTACCCAGATTCATTTTCTTTGACTCAAAACAAGTTTCTACATGTTCTATGACTTCATATAGAGGACTTCAGTGTCCAGCTCCCATGAGCTTCACAAAGTCTGCTCTTGTTCTTTGGTCAGCTGAATCAAGAAATAGATTTTGGCAGACAAAAACTTTTAGTCTTTAATGTGCGTGAGTAATTAATGAGTGTTTCAGTCAGAATTAGTGTGTGTGTGTGTGTGTGTGTGTGTGTTTTCCTCACTGGAGGAGCAGTTAACTCCGTATCGTCCTGGCTCACAGTCCTCGCACATGGTGCCATGGAAACCCTCGTAGCAGCGGCACTCCCCGTTGCCAAGGTTACCGTCCTGACACTCCCCGTGATTGGAGCACCAGCTGCCAACGTCTCCGGGGCATTTGTAGCACTCGTGGCCATAGTAACCGGGGCAACACGAGTGATCCTGCAGGACAGACCATCAGTATTATTGTTAATTAATAAAGTACCTTTTCAGACATGGAATCTGTAACATTGCTGACTTCATCTGTTTGTTACACTGATGGCTTTTTGTTATTATTAGACATGTCTGTTGTGTAAATGTTTATTACACCTTTATTCTAAAAAGAATATCACAGGACCATAACCGAAAAAGTGGTGGAGAACAGCAGCGATAGAAAATGACACCAACGACCGCTCTGCTGCGTTACTGAAACTTAGTCTTCAGTTTAAGACCTATTAACCTTTTAATGGTCATATCAAGAAAAGAAAAAAACAACAATCTTTTAACTATCTGCAGGACAAACAATGTTTCTGCAAGACTTCACACGAGCAGATGGAGGCAGATTCTAGGGGCAATGCTCCACAGAGCTTCCACAGCACACATTCAATACAAATATGGCTGAAATTAACTACAATCAAGGTCACGTTTGCATTAACCAATAAAAACACAACAAGGATGTATTTCAGTAAAGTGGATTCACTCTGAATGTGCACCAGCGATACCCAACAATGATGCTCATCTGCTTCTCACTGTGAATCCAGTGATACATTTTATTTTATTTGCTTCCTATTAAGAGAATTCTGCTGCCTTTTATGATGTAAATGTAAAAGCACATAAGGAGAAAACATTAAGTTGGGAATTCATATTTGCTCACATTTTGCATGTAAATTATTGTGGTTACAAGGATTTAAGTAATAGTAGTAGTGTCAGCAGACCTGAGTTATCTTAAGACATTTGATGACACAGCCTGGCACTGACTTCCTCCTGGACCCAACTCGCTTCCTGTATTTACAGTTCGGTCGCATGTTGGTTGGAAACTGTGTTTTGATCTGCAGTAGGACACATTGGAAACACAGTAGAAAAAAGAGAAGAGAACACAGACACTTAAAAGGTATGACTGAGACAGACTCTGACTTTGTCAATTAAACCTGCTCAAAAAGTAAACACGTGTGATTAAATGAGTCTGGTCCTCTCGACTCTCACTGTGTGAATGTTAAATTAGGTTGTTTAACTCTGAGGTGACATTCTGGATGATGCTGCACACGTGTTCATGTTATTGTGTCACCCCCTGTAGACTGGCGGCTTTCTTACTGGTTTGTAGCTGAATAAGCATCGAGGTGTTCCTTGACAGTCTGCACACATTCCCTGGAGAGAGAGAGAGAGAGAGAGAGAGAGGTTGGAATAACTGGGACAAACATTTACCCTTCTATTATCCATCCATCCATCCATCTATCAATCATACTTCCATCCATCCACTCATACCTCCATTCATCCATCCATACCTCCATCCATCCATACCTCCATCCATCCATCCATACCTCCATCTATCCATCCATACCTCCATCCATCCATCCATACCTCCATCCATCCATCATCATACCTCCATCCATCTATCAATCATACTTCCATCTATCAATCATACTTCCATCTATCCATCCTGACCAGAGCTGTATTTGCATTTAAGTTTCTCCACAGCCAATCTTCATTAGAAATGTGAATCTTACAGTAGCTGTTGTTCACAGACACTTTATACTGCATGAACATTTTCTGTTTCAGTTCAATGAAATCCTTAGAGCCATTTGAAGGCAGCAGGACACAAATGTAACGTTGACGTATCTGCCGTTACCCTAGGTTGTTAACTATGTTAACCTTGATTAAATCACGTGTAAATCCCACAAGGCAGCAACAAAATAACCCCCCCCACACACACACACACCAGGCTGGCAGGTTATAACGTGGTTTTCTGCCTGTTTATGCGGGGGGCATCAAATTACTGGGATTTTTCAATTCTGTTGATCAATGTTTTGTTCTTGCAAATTCATTATAGTGCAAACATTATGATATAATGTGACAATTTATGACATGAGATACAGAAAAATAAAATCTGAACCACCATCTGATTGATACGATCATATAAACTGCTTCACCAAGCATTTCATTATTTATTTAGATTCATTCTATTAATAAATAGAAAAACCAGCACCAACTGCTCGTGGCTGCAGATGTGTGGTGATGTTCACGTTGTGACATTCTCACTTGTTGCGCCGTGATTGGCTGTTTCAGAGCTATGAGACCAGTGTTATGATTGGCTGAGAGCAGGTTTATTGATCTCCTCACCCTCTAATCTATATTCCACTACACCCTGCCCTTTTGCATTTTGTGCATCCTTTGTCCATCCTTCCATTCATTCTCCTATCCATCTATTCATTCATCTATCCTTCCATCTGTCCGTACATCTGCCCATCATCTGTCCATCCATCCTTCCACCGAGCCATCCTTCCATTCATTCATCCATCTGTCCATTATTCCTTCTTTCCATTCATTCATCCACCCTTCCATCCATCACTCCCTCATCCTTACGTTGACTTGCAGTGTGACCAGTTTGCTGCATCTGTTGCGGTGGACTTTGAGGACCTCAGGGAGGAATATGACGATACCGTACTGGGTCTCAATGAAACTTCCGTTAAGAAGAACTTCGTTCACAGCTGTCTGGAGGACGAGAGGAGGGGAAACAAATCACCATCACAAAACAAACTCTACACTCCACCTGACAAATATCTACACATTTTAACATAATACTGTGTGTATTTTTTACCCCATTAATTATGAATTATTTATACTTCACAAAAATGCTTCTTTCAAATGTAACTGATTTCCCTCTTTACAGGCAGCATTGGTCTCAGTTCTATGAAAATGAACTTACAGACACTTGCTGCATTCAGATAATCCATCACAGTCAACATTTAGGGAGCTTTAATCTTCAGTCAATGTTTTGGTATTATCACCGTGTACTGCAGCATTGAGCAAGAACTGACTGCAGCTGCTGAAAAGCATTTTATTGACAATCCCTGCTGTCACAAAATCAAACTCAGAAGACAAATAATAAACAAATATGGACTTTGTGAAAAGGGTAATGTGAATTTACTAGTTTCTTGTGTTATGTTTTGCTGTTGCATCTGACTCTGTGAACACACCACTATGTATATATTTGAAAATATAATTCCTTTCAACTTCACCACCAGACAAAAAAAAATGTAACTTTGACCAAAAATATATTTGTTTACAACTTGTGGCTGCCTGTAAGGAAGAAAAATCAATCTAAAAACTAATAGGAATGTAAAAGCAGTAGTGTGGTATAGAAGTGACACACAAACACACACACACTGTTGTGGTGGTCCAGCTATTGTTACCTGGTTGTTGTTGTTTAAGTGGAACATGACCTGGTACTCGCTGCCCAGCAGTGTGCTTTTCAATGTGCCGTCAGCCAAGTGGTCAGGGAAGAGCAACTCATTGAGAATCACATGGTACTTGAACACATCAGAGTCCTGAACAGAAAGAAAGACAAATAGAGAGATACACAGACAGACAGAAGAAGTGGCTTCAAGACTACTTCTATGACGACAACAGACCAATCAGATTATTTTTAGATGGAATTAGGACTGAGGATGAAAAAGATGTCGATGGGACGGATACATTAGTGACAATACAGGATAGCACTTGCTCACAGGTTTACGTAGGTGAT
>NW_023339740.1:24766086-24769649 GCF_004916995.1 Morone saxatilis | reverse complement strand
ATTTTCCAGGTTTTCCAGGGCGTGAGGAAGACCCTTTTTTAAAATTATTTTCATAGACAGGTTGTCATTTCTTGTTGTTGGCAATCGAGGCATTCAGCGTATGTTGTGGTCTGAAATTGTTAGTGAAAATTAAATCCCACAAAACATCAAACGATTTCACGAGTACTACCAGCGCCGTGATATTATTACATGGAAAGAAATGCTTTTGTTTCAGCCGACCCGAGTGGCGTGTTGGTGTCTGTGTTTTGGATGATCCCAGAAGGGCCCCAGGCCGCCAGGTCCCAGGTTGTCGGCGTTGACGACACAATGTAAATAAAACCTTTGAAGGTTTGTTTAGCCTTAACATGTTATTGGGCAAGACCGTTACTAACCACACCAGGACATTTGCAGGTATGTTAGCAATTTTTGAGCAAGGCAAATTTAGTTTACCAAGCTTGCAAAACTGACATTAGCAGAGTACTTTTCCCTGGTGAATGTTTGTGCTTGATGCAAATATGGTTTAAAATCAAGCAATTTGATTGGCTTTTTGGAAACAAACCTACCAGGAGGGAGGAGTTAGTCCTGCTGAGGTGCTGCCTGATGGCATCATCTGTTGGCAGCAGGAGGGTGAAATCAATGCCACTCAGATCCCCTGTCAGATTGTACATCTATGAAAACACACACACACACACACACACATACACACACTAAAACATACTGAAAACTAACTACAAGATTGAGTTTAGACAGACAGACAGATATCATACCAGAGCATACTGTCTAAACAGACTGAAGTCGGAAGAGGAGTTCAGGAAGGCCATCAGGGTGGGGGGCTCGGGGGGAAGGTCTGAGCGGGGTGGGGCCAGAATCTGACCACAAAGCAAACATCAAACAAATAAACAGACAGAGTTTCAGTTGATATTTTTTTAGCAACCAAAAGCACTTTCTTTCATTCAGTTAAAAAATGTCTGCCTGCTCACCCCCACTTCAAGGATAAGGTTATCTGTCTGTTCAACATATCAGTTTGTTCTGTTAAAGGCCTTCAGAGGATGAACCCTTTATTAACCCCAGGATCTTTCCTCTCATGTAGAACGAACTAGCTCCATTACCGGTAAAGCTCTAAGTACAGCTAAATCATCAGTATGTTGTTTGCTCCCTTAGATATATATATTAATGGCTGTTAAGAGGCTGACTCTTACTTTGTCTATGACGTGGATGTAGCCATTGAGTGCAGGCTGGTTGTGGGTGAGGATGGAGGCGTTTCCAATGCGGATCACCTGGAACAAAATGAAAACAGTTTATTTAGGGTCTGAAAATACAAATGCAAATCGCAAATGTAGCTGATGTGTGAATATAGTGTAATGTCTGCAGGGGACTTATATGAGATCAGAGGTCAGAAAATAACTGTGATGCAATGCTGCATAGACATTTTCAATATTGTGTGTATGTATGTATTATTTATTAAATATAATGCAGCCTAATTTGTAGGTCTGTTTATTTTATTATTGGAGTAATTTAAGGTAAAGTTCAGCTTTCTCTTGCACTTATACACTTTCCTTTTGACAGGTAAGTGACTCAAAAGTTCACAAATACAGGCAGAAAGAGCAGAACCTTTCCTCATAGTAGGAATGTGTCTGAAAAAGTCAAATGTTCAGCAGTGGAAATCCACTTGTTTAGACGTATAGAAGCTACCAAGCCCGGGACGTTATCTCGCAGTTCAATATGATTACGTCAATTCGATACTTTTTTTTTAACACTAGACCATCACAGGGTCACAGGAAAACTTTTAAAATACACAGTAGACCTCACACACATCTCAGCACTGTGTTCATTCTGTGAAGAAAATTAAATGAAATGATTATTTTTAAAGTTTAGATTATTATTTTAGATCTAAACTTTGAAGACCTGAACACAAGTTATATTCACAAAGCCTTCACTCTCTGATAAACAGCCTCGTCAACAATGAAAAGAAAACACCGATTTTCTCAAAAAAAAAACAGAAGCCTATTAAGTCTGTATGATTGAATAAAGAATACTTAATACAGACAAATAATTGCATAAAAAGTTCCTAAAATATGACGAAAACTCATCTTTGACAGCATTCACAGGAAATAATCTGCTCAAAATTCATAGAAATCTCTCGTTTTACACAAACTTCCTGCAGTTATTGTGTTCATGATTTTGGTTAATTGTACAGTTTATCAGTTGTTCTTTACTGTTATTGTTATTTTTTGAATATAATATGAAATATGCATAACACTTGTGGTCATGTGGTCCGTTTACTGAATGATAAAAAAAGCATTTTTTATGCAGTTTTTAAGCAGTTTTATGTTGACCTTCTGAGAGGCTTTCCTTTCTGCTTGTTGTAAGATTGTGGCTCAAAGATTGACACCAACACCCTTAATACACCTGTGGTATTTGGCCCTGCTCTTCAGAGTGCAGAGAATTTTCCTCTTTTGGTAAATTCATCCAAATGTATAGTCAGTCGGTCTGTCACAGTTACCCCATTCTTACCCCGCTGTGGTTGCTGATCTCCCAGAAGGTGGGGGCGTTCATGGTGGGCAGCTTGCTACCCACCAGTTTGTCCAGATCTTCTATAGAGTAGATTCCCTGCAGGTAGTGGGCCCTGCAACCACGAAAAAGAAAAGGTCACCAAACTCTGGTTTCAAGCCTGAAGGGTCTGCGTTAAATCACATTAAATGCTCCAGAGGGGAACACTGTAGTAAAAGATTAACACCGTGAGAAATGTGTCAAAATGTTCAGTGAATACTGATTGCTCAGTTTCCTGGTGGATCCAGTTCCAAGTATAATTAAGTATCAGCTTTGTCAGAGAAAACAGCATCCTTCCTGAGCGGGTCAAAGAACAACGACAAAGGACAATGCTGACAATTCTTCTTATTGTCAACGAACCTCTTGGGAGACAGAAACCAACAATGTGCTCTGTAAGATTTTGACATAAATCTGTCAAAACGACTGACATATATATCACTTTTACAAAAAGACTTACTTATTTCCTAATAAGTCACTGTTGTTTTTTAGCAAATGGAGGAAATAGGGCATTTGTTAACAACAGTTGCAACAGTAACAATTTTAGGACAACACACAGCACACTGAGCTCACACTGTATGAAACGTGTTGAGTTACTGACCGCAGGAAGTAAGGCAGGTTGTGTCGGCTGGTCCAGAACGCGTCCTCGGCTGAACTAATGTTCCTCATAGCTTCCCTGGATGGAACCAACACTGTGAGGTTCCCACTCAGGTCCTGAGAGGAGTGACTGTATTTCTGACCACACACACACACACACACACACACACGTACAACTTATGTTATCTTTAGTGTTATTTGTTAAAACACTGAACAGCCACATTACTACAGCAGCTCCATCTTCTTTAAAAGGAGAAGTTCTAGGTTTCATTGGCAGTTACACTAAAGTAAAAACAGGATGTAGCATATAAATTAGTTTTAAAATAGAAAATTGTGTACCTATAGAGCACCTAGTCTGGTTTTTACACACCTGAGTCAGTCGGTAGAAATTGTACAGCTTTCGGTTCATGTCCAGCTCCTACAAACACACAAACACACAC
>NW_023339740.1:24764552-24766053 GCF_004916995.1 Morone saxatilis | reverse complement strand
CATTAAGGGATTTACTGTTCACTAGAGACAAGTCCAGGTTGTAGTAGCAGCTACAAGGTACCAGCTTGTCACTTTTAGCCAGCGCTGATAGTCCCTTTCACCTGCTGCAATTACAGATGTTGCAGCAGGCACCAGCTAACTAATGTTAATGACTGTGAGTATTTTGATAACAAGCTAAAGTTAAACATGGCTGGTGTTAGTTTTGTGTGCTCTCTACAAGTCGGCGTCTTTACACAGCCAAAGATAATTTTATGAGGGGAAACCTCCATTCTGTAGCACGACTGTTCACCATTTTGTAACCAGACGGTGGTACAGTGGTGGTACCAGACTGCCATCCACTGTGACTGAGTCTTTGGCTGACAGCGCCGTCAGCAGGCCGACAGGAGAAACGCTCCATGGTGCATTGAGATTTTATAACTGAACTAAAAGCAGGGCACACAGTTTTACTTTCTATGACTGTGTGGAAATTTGATGTTTTCACATCACAGATGACGAAGGAAGACAAATGACGTTGAGTCAAACCCTAAGCATCTCCAACAGAGTGATACTTCTACTTTCTAGCAGATCATATTATGTTAATTTTAGGGGTCACATTTTCCCCAGTTAAACTTCCTTTCATATCATATCAATAATGTAAGCCACTTAATTTAATAGTTTTGAACCAGGACCTCCAGAATTTAGGTTAAGTAGCTTGTGGAAGAGTAAGAGGTGCCAAAGTCAGTTGGCTCCAGCTGTCTGGTACATATTCAATTAACATTTAGGCAAATATAATTATTGGATCGTAGTTGGATCTGCAGGCAATATTTAGGCACTTGGATCAGCACCAAAAAAAAAATTAATTGGGACTTCCCTATATCATACTTGTCTGAATACTTACCTCCAGTAACGACCCGTAACAGATGGTTCCGTCTCCAGCGTAGCCGTCGGGACAGGTACAGGTGTGAGTTCCACTCTCCTTCAGCTCACACTTTGCCTGACAGAGTATAAATCAGATAGGGATAATGGGAAATCACTTAATCACACAAACGCTTAAGGAAATCTCTGTTCTCATATTCTTATGGATGAGCTGTCACTCATACACAAATAAACATATTGTACATCAAAGCAACATTTATCTTCCAGAAACAATCTAAGAAAGATTATCAGTTTCTACCAGAGTACAGAGAATAGTATAAGCAGATCAGGACGTTGTTTCAGCTTTACTTTGTGGGTGCCTTTGGGCTCCACAAACCATTTACCACCATTTAAATGAAAACAGACATCTTCATGGATGACACACGTCCTGTGTGTGTGTGTGTGTTTACCAGTTCGTGGCAGCCTCCGTTGTTCTTGCGGCAGGGGTTAATGAGGTCACACACGGTACCACTCCCCATGTAACCTGTTTTACATACACACTCACTCTGCAGACACACAGACAGATAAACAAAGAGTTCACTTCACTCTTCTACAATATTTACAGTCAGGCAGCTGATTAGTAACCAGTTTGTAGGACCTTGTCCTC
>NW_023339740.1:24748247-24764527 GCF_004916995.1 Morone saxatilis | reverse complement strand
CTTGTCCCTCGTTTCCTCTACAAGAGTACCTTTATCCGGCTCTAAATTCAACAGGATCATTTCATTTATTATTTTTATTATTGTCCACCAGGAAGAGTTCAGAAAGGCTCTTGCTTGCTGACCTTTTGACCCAGGAAAGGAGATGGAACTTGCCGTGAAGCAGCCTTCGACAGAAAGAAACCTGTCTCTGCTGATTCATACATGGGATAGTTACCAGTGGTCATCCACCCCTCCTTTTATTTATGCACTGCAGCTCTCCTTCCACACGATAATCAATGACACTCTACACTCAGGTTTTGGGAAGCTTTTTGGTTCGTATTAAACAGATGGGGTTGATCAATTAAGTGTCCCTTTTGATTGTAAATCAGGGCGTGTAGATATCCCTGAAATGTGCTTACATCTCTTTTTAGTCTATCAGTCACGTTCCAGAGAGAAACCTCGAAGTCCACGATCTGTCTCCGTCACTCTCCACCTTAAAGTGGAGTATGCAGTTGCCCATGTGCTAGTTAGACATTCGCATTTTCTAGGGATAGCATGAAACAGCACTGCCACTGATATAGATTAGGTTCTAATTTAATACTTATTGAAATTCATCTGCTCTAATTAAACAGATGCATCCAGCATGTGAGAATGCGTTGCCAAATGTAATGTTTCGTGTTGATGTTTTCTTCTTCATTTGATCTGAGTTACAAAATCATTGTGGTAACAATTGTCTGAATGCTTGATGGAAGCCACATGCCACCTTTTGGTTAATAGTTAGTCTGTTGATAACTAATGGTAGTTTTTCAAATCGGTGACGTTTGTTTATAATTGTGGTGATATTTCCAGAGATATAAATGGCCTGACAGCATAATTGTTTATAACAAGGATTAAGCTAGCACTTATACGAAATATGTACAACCATCAGTGGCTTGCTTTATATTGCATGTGTTAATTGATTATTGATTTAATGATTTCATCAGTGCTACTGTTTCCTTAAAACATCGGGTGAACGTATATTAAGCGATGGGTTGCTTGTCGAACGGTTGTTGGGAAATGGTGGCGATGGATCCTCGAAAGCTTAGTTAAATGCGGGGACGGGATTAGGTCATGTGTTTTGGTGTGGTATTAGTTGATTATAGTAGTTATATAGAATATGAGATTGAATATAGATTTTGAAATTTAATAAACTTCTGAGTTGTTATGTCTCTTTTTTCATAGCTATCCCTTGATCTTCTTTCATTGCTTGTATGCCCATTTGTATTGCAATATGTTCAATGTGTTTAGCTATGAGTGTTTTCAGATAAGCTACACAGTCAGATAAAATGTGAAGAGGAAAAGCAGAATTTTTTTTGCGGGGGAAATGATAAAACATGTGCCAAGACCAAATAATTATTATTGCTATGTTTTAACAACTGATGAGAAAGTAAAGTTAAAGTAAAATATTTATCTTTACACACACTCTTTTTACACACAAAAAATTTAACTAACAGTATTATTTACTAATGCTTTTAGATTTTTATCATATACTTTTTATTACATCAATATCTTCTTATTTGTATTGTCCCTTAAAATATTGAATATAAGATGATAAAAGACACAATATAAATAATAAATTATATAAATATAATAAAGCATGAAATAGATGTGGGAAGATATGACTCAAAGTAACTGTTCAGGTCAAAATGTTCTGTAATATTGTTATTGCCAGCCACAGATGTCGTCAGTGCAGAAGCACAAAAAGATGCTTGTAACTTTTAATAGCTGCTTACTTAATAACAGCCGCATCGTTAGTAACTGACCTGTCCAGGTCCGATGTGGTTACAGTCGGCGTTGGGACTGCAGCCTCCTCGACTCTTCAGCTGACAGTTATTGATCTCCACACACGCTTTGCCGTCACCTGTCCAACCCTCATGACATACACACGACGCGTTACCTGGACCCACATACACACACTCTGCCTGTGGAGAGAGTGGGGGAGGAAGAGGATGTGTTATGAAGGCAGGTAGTTGGCTTTGAATCTTACACACCACAGAAACGGGCAATTTACCAATATCATACATCAGACACATGCACAGAGACCCCAGCTGGTGTTCAAACACCTTACTGTTTTGCCTCCGACTGAATAAGTGCCCTTTTTGCTATAATTTTTCTTTCTATTTCTTTTTTAATTTTTTTAATTTTAGTTTGTACATTTGGCCCATGGCATAAATTCTCAAGTAACAGTGTGTTGTAATGCCCACAATTAAGCTTAACAACAAGTCAGCTAGTCTGGCGTAAAATGGCGTCGTCAATGAAAACAAGTAAACTCCAGTAGGCTAGTTACTCTTTTGTCAGACAACTGAAATAAATAAATATGCACTATTGATGCTGCTGTGAAGCAGGAGAAAGATCCTGCTCCCTTCAGAGAGCTACTGTGTGTGCACTGCCGGTAGTACCTGTTTGTATAAATCATTATGCATGGTGTTCATTCATTCTGTCTACATTTGAGGCGGGTGTTTGTGTGTGAGTTTCAGAGATAGAGAAAGTGCAGCATCTGTGCACAGGATGGATCTGAGAATTAAAAGCCGTAAACATAATAACAGGATTATGTTCAGGTTCAGGTTGGGTTCAATCCCGTCGGCTCGGCTAGTCTACTTGATGCTTCAAGTTCTTTTTTAGTGGAAATATTGTGTAAAAATAAATGCTGATGACAAACAATCCACCTATAGCCTACAGGATATAAAAACAATTCCTTTTGACAGTCATTTACAAGGTGCACTGTCTGCACATGTGTATTCAGGGTTAACAGGCTGAGTTGTTACCATGGTAACCACAATTGCGTGACAGGGTAACACAAACTCAGTGATTCAGCTTACATCAACTGCGTCGGGTTCGAACAGAAATACACAGCCCGAGCTGTTAATGTGAGAAAAAAACTGCTTCATTAAGAAGAAGAAAAAGAAGATATTAAACGTTTAAATGGGGTTCAACAAATTTACATTCTTTAGGTATTATTGATTAATGGTGAACTGATATGTTCCAACTCAATATTGTTTTATTATTATGAGATAATTTCTGATAATTTCTTAGGTTTAAACAATAACACACACACACACACACACACACACACACACAGAACCAGTAAGTCTTACGTTTGTGTCGCAGCCTCCTCGGTTGCTCTTTAGGCAGGGGTTGATGGGAGAACAGGAGTGACCGTCTCCTTCATATCCATCCCTACACACACACCTGGGGCAACACACACACACACATATTTCAGTACTGAGGTGATTTATGATGTTTCCACATGCAGTTGTTTCTAAAAGAAGCTAATCGTAATGTAACAGTAATGTTGGATGCCGTTAGCTACTCAAACTTGGTACGTTTTTCCCTTTAGTCATCAAACTGTTAAATGGGGGACGTTACACACATCGCTATTGGCAACCGTGACATGTCCCTCCCTAATTGCCATTTTTTTTACAGGACTATTACAGGACTGTATACACAATTACAGCACTGCCAATCTGACATTTAGCTGCTCATCTCAAGCTCAACCCACACAGCGATCAGTGTTGTGAGCAAAAACAACAAAGAGTGAAAAACAAAAATCAGAAAGTAATAGCAGTAGTATCTTACATTGTATTCAGTCCTGTGTGTGTACAGTATGCGTTGATGTGACAGTGTTCCTGCAGTCCGTCAGAGTTACAGGGCGTAGCCGTGTTGTCACAGTTTTCTCCGGAGTATCCCTCCATACAGGATCCTCTTCGACACACTCCTCTGGTGCCTGGACGGTTATCACACAAACCGTGGACACAGCGACACTCTGAAGGCACACACACACACAAACAACAAAGCATGTGATAATTTCACGTTAGTCATATAAGTCACAATAGCAGAACAACTTCACACCAGGCAAAACGTACCACTGGGCTTTTATTCAATTTCTTCTCTATGTACGGGTGCTTCACACACATTACAAAAGTATATATCATGTATTATTATAATTAAGTTATACTTCAGAAAATGGGACTCATGGATGATAATTACTGTTGTAACAGTAAAATATGAGGCAGGCACTCTTTCAGTTACAGGAGGTCAAAAAATCATTGTTCCAAAAGGATGAATCGTGACTTTGGTAATCCTCTGATTTTCCCTCTGAGCACCACCATGACATTTGGGTCCAAATAACTACTGGATGCATTGCCATTAGATTTGGTACAAACATTTGCAGCACTGTGGTAGATTGCGTCCTAATATCACTTCCTATTTACTATATAGTGCACTACTGTATAATAACTGTAGGTTTATCCACTTTACAGTGCCCTCAACTCTTCCATTGTCCACGGCATGAATGAGTTGAGAGAACTCAAACGCAGATGCTTTTTATACAGGACACAAGGAGTCACTGAATGGTTTGATGAGAATGAAAATGATGTGAATCAACTGGACACCTATGGGAGAATGAAGAGGGTTCCACAGACTAGGAGGTTCATATTGGTTTTTCCTTTAAATTGTTTTCTAAAGGCATAAATTACTGAGATTAATTAGACTCTACAGCAGTCACTGATTACAATGATTAAACTATTGACTGTCTATTATTATTATATAGGTAATAGTGAGTAATTGAATGAGAGAGTCATTTCAGTGTGTTTCAATATGTAAAAAGTGAAATTTTAAAGCTTAAACAAGTGTTACTTTGCGTGTTAACGTGGAGGAGCAGTTACCCTCGTCACACTTGTCTCCATGCTTGGATGGATCAGAGCAGATGTGGCAGGCGACACCCTTGAAGCCTGACTGACAGCTGCATGAGCCGTTGCCATGGATACCGTCAAAGCACTGCATGTGGTAAAAAAATAAAAAAAATAAATAAACACGTATGAAACACATTAGCTGAGAAAAAAGGGTTCAGTGATAGAGTGAGGTGTGTGTTGCTCACCGTTCCTTTGTCGTAGCAGGGATGTTGGAATCCTCCAATACAGGGTTTACAGTCCGGACCGTAGAAACCTTTACAACACTCTGCTACCTGTTCAACACAAACACACACGGTTTAAAATGCTAATAACATAACACAGATTAAGACACAAAAGTACCGAATACAAGTACCTTTTAAGTTGATATGGCAAATTGGGTTGGCAAGCAGTTAGTCGAGCAGGTACAGAGCAATATTACCATTTACTTGTTTCTGGTCACCTAATGAACGTAAGTCCAATATTTATTCTTCTTTTAGCAATGTTGTATGGGAAATATCTGACTCTTTAGCTGCTAAAAACTCCACTATGTTTATCAGTTAGTAGCTAAATAGCCGAAAATGATGCTACACAATCAGTCAGAATGAATTTAAAACTCTGTAGACTTAAGGGAAACTGGAGAGTTGGGTTTATAATTATCTTTGTGTCGGTCACTACCAGTGGCCTTGTTCACGTACAAGTAGTCATGTGATCCACTGTAAAAAAAACTGTCATCTGATTTTTTTTATTGTTATTTTTCTGGACTTTTAATGATCATTTTCTTCAGATTTCAATGAGATTCGTGGAATGTTTCTGATTGGTGTCTTAAATAATACAAACTTTAGGAGACAAAAATGTTTAACCATATTTGCAAGAAACTACAAAACAAAAATGGACAGTTTTGAATTGAAGTTCTACAGTAGGATGAAGAAATATCACAAATTAAGCACAGTGTTAGTTCAGGGAGGCCACGAAGTCCAGCTCAGCTCTCAATTCTAGCTACATCAGCTGATCGCAGCTAGTTGTAAACACACATCAGCTGACAGCTCAGTTGATTCCCTCAAGCATCCACTTGGCAAATATCATTCATGGCACTTTTAAGCTGCTTTAGCCTGCCTATCTTTGCTGCTTCCTCTACAAGCCGTTTTGCAACCCACCTCCACCCCAGCCCATCGTGTATCGTAATTAATAAATGGCATTTTCGATTGCCATTGAGGTGCTTGCTCGGGTCTCGAGCCGGCTGGGGGCTCATGCAGCTGCTCCCCTTGTCGAACACTTTTCCATGTATGGCACTTGGAAGGCAGGAGGTCCCAGAACATGATGCCATACCCCAAACTGGTAGATAAGTTTCTGCTTGGAAATAAAAGTTCTTTTGACAAAAGTGGTCCTGACTGAACTATGGTTGGTTCACTCACACTCCCACAGTCAACACTGTAAACATCTCCCCATTTGAAGGCACCATTAGTAGTAAAGACAGCTGAGGGGTCGATAAATAAAGCTAAAAATAAAGTTCCTGATGCACTGTTCACTGATCCCACTCTCACCTGTCTGGTGACGTTGCAGAATTTGGCACATCCTGTACTGAGCGTTGGCCTGAGAGGAGACGTTACGTATTCACAGCCGATCTGATGACGGGCCTGGAGACACACACACAGATTTGTTGGCTTTCTGTTCTCATCCACATTGGTTTAATTGGGTAGAAATAAGGTAGGTAATTATTAATTCTTTGTAAAAAGGTTTTTATGTAATGTAATACAGTATTTAATCGCCACAAGCAGATAACTGTAATCTAAATTCCCATATTCTTTCTGTTCTTAATAGATTGAAAACCAGCAAGTTTGATTGGCTGATTCTTCACTTTGCTGCTGTTATAGTTCTTTATTCTTCTGACACTAATTATAATCTTTGTTATTCAAGATAAAACAAATTACATCACGATAACCTCACCCCTTTTAGTGTTCAGAAGTCTTTCTGTGTCCATGAACACAACTTTACCGAAAGCTCCTCCATATATTTTATCACCTTACAGTTTATTAATCTCTGCTCATGGATTACCCAAACTGACGATCTATTAATCCGTTTGCCTCAGATTTCCACATCAACAGTGTTTGTTTCTTTTACCATATGACACCCCCCAGGGGACGCTGCATAGAATACAACAGAATAGAAAGTTTGCAGTAATAATGATTTTTTTTACCATTTCAATGCTGCCAGTTGGACATTCAGTCTCATAGAGGTAACTGCAGTGAACACATGGACCCTGAAAACACACAAACACACACACACACAAAGACACACAGAAAAAAATTAATACTGAGCTTTTTTACTGTTAGCATTACTGTCATCTTTAAGCTTCTATTGGCCTGTTTGACCTCTCTGTGTGAAGAGATTAACTATTATAAATCTGTATATCTATCTATAAAGCCATTTTGTGTATGACACACACTGATGACATGTAGTTAAAGGAGTTAACTAGTCAGTTAGACAGCTACCTGGTAGATCTGTTTGTATCCGTACATTAGGAGGTGATTTAGTTCACCTCAGAGCCTCTAACCACACTCGTCATATAAATAAGCAAGCTAACGTTAGCCACTGTCAGCTAATGTCCTCTCAGCCTCCCTCGGCTCACCAAGGTGATCTTGCTCTCGACAATGTCACAACGGTGAGGCAGGATGGGAAGGATGGAGGGCGGGAACAGAAGCCCGTCAATCATATGGATGATCCCGTTTGACGCCACAATGTTTGTGGTCACCAGATGGATGCCCTTCTCGCCCAACAGGATCTCACCCTGGAGAGGGAAGAGGGTACCTAGTGTTAATGTAAAACTGCTGATGTTAGATAACACATACAAAAGATGAGAGACACTGTGAGGAACCAATCAGAGACACTTACATCGATAGACACTGTGATGGTGACAACCTGATTGGCCATCGTCTGAATCTGAGGGAGAGTAGCCAACTCGTCGAATGTCAGCTACAGACAGAAACCATAATTATCAACTGCAAAGATTGTTCGTCCAATTTGTGACTGATAAAAAGCTAAAATATAAAATGTAAAAGAAAAGAACAGGGTGATTAAATCTGAAAGATTCATCTTCTGGAGAGCAGGAATGGGCTCCGGAAATACCAGGACAATTTGACAAGATTCGATGTGTGTAGAGGTAGTCTTTTAGATTAGGAGATAGACGGAAAGGCATTTCTTTCTTCACCTTTTTCAGAAGCAGAACAAAAACAACACGGTGGGAGTGTCTTACCACAGCCTGGGAGAAAACATGGTGTCTGAGAAGTTCCTGAAGTTTATGTTTGGCCTTGAAAATGAGGAGAATATCATTTATATCAATATCATTTAAAAATCCTGATAATCTTCACATAGCATAATGAGTGGTTGCTGACATTATGTTAGGAAATTACCAATCCCTTTAAGATAAATAAATAAATAAACAAATATTTGTGAGTCAGAGTCTTCAAGTACTGAGATTCAGACTTTCACATTGTTTTGATGGGATTTGTTGATAACAGAAAAATGTACAATGTCAGCAGACATAACCTTTAAAGTTACCTGTATGTTATCTGCACTAAATAAATGTGAACATAAAGACTAATTACACCTACGTCGTTCAGCATGTACAAGATGCTGCCATCTCTGGCTTTGTCCACAGCCTGGTTGGTGGGGACGAACACAGTCAGGGGTCCCGGACCTCGCAGGGGAGGAGGCGACCCGCAGTTCTATAAAACACACAAAAACACATCATATCTGATTAGAGCCCAGGATTTAGTATCAAGCAAGTAGAGCAAAATGTTTAATTTATTCCTTACACTTTTGCTCTTATGTTTCTGGCTTTAGAGAAGGCAAAAACACAAAGGTTCAAAAAACATATAAGTACTGGCTTTCTGTGTTATTACCATGCACACTGTATCGACATGTGGATAAGTCCAAAGACTGACAGATCTGCTGTGCTCTATTATGGTTTCTAAGCTATGATTAGATTGCTGATCAGGGGAAGAATCAGGACTGCTTCGTTTCACTGATTCCTTCTCAATAAAACCAAAAATCTATGTGATGTTATTTAAAATACTCACATCAACCAAAGACAGGAAGCGGTTGTATTTTCTATCCTTAGTCAGAATCTCTCCGATCGTCTTATCAGCAAACTGGAGACAAGTAGAAGATGAAGATCAAATTACTTCACTTTCATGGATTACTGTAAAATCATCCTAAATCAGAGTTAAAGATATACAGATAGACTGCAGTGTTGTAATGCAGGCGACACTTCAGTTAACAGGACATCGTCTAGTATACATTTAACCGGATATATTTTAAATTTTACAAAAATCTTAAGCACTAGAAAGAAATCAAAAACAACAGTTTATTTGAATTTGAAGCAATTTTTGTGAGACTTTGTTGACTTTGTTAGATTTAGTTAACCAATGTGTAGATGTTGCATTTTTTTGGTGTTTTCAGGTAGTTTTCCAGATTTGTTGAGGTGACCCTTTAACTCACCTGTTCATCACGCGGAGGGCTTTCTGAAAGCGTGATTGTGATTGGTCGGTCGATGAGGTGGATGATCCCATTGGCTGCTGGCAGGTCTTGCTGGATGACGTTGTACAGTCTGCTGGGGTCTTCCATCAGGATGAACTTCTACATCAGCAAGACAGGAACAATCAGTCTGTTTACTTGCACTTCAGACAATTATTTGAATTCTTCAACACGCACTGATATAAATGGAGCATTCACAAAATATGTCCTACACACAATCACCGCCCCTGTAGTTGCAGCTGAAAGATGAGCGACGAGTTTGCTAGGTGCAAAAAGCTCTTACAGCTTTAATACACAAAATAAACTCACAATATGTCAAGAGAAGGAAATATATAAAACATATAAAACACCTATTACCTCATTAAAACTGAAAAAAAACAACCTTCTGAATTCAAGTTTCTCGCTTTAACTGAAAGAAGACTAGCTTAACTGTCTTATTAGGTAATGTTAAAACAGACTTTATTAAAACTAAATAAAACTCACCACAACCGTCTTCATTAGTCTGTCTACAATCGGCAACTCTAAACAAGTTACTTGTGAAAATATTCTGGCTCTACGTGCTGTCACTGCCTCTCTGATGCCCGAGCTCGCTCTCTCTCCTCTACTGCTTCACACCTCTCCTGTCTCAGCCTGTCCCCACTGTGTCCTCATCTTCCCCAGAGTCTTGGTTGGAGCCTCTGTCAATCACCTTCTTACTGTAGTCCTTGTCATTAAACTACCAGAGATAAACCCTTAAATTCCCAGAGTTAGATGTGAAAATATTCCGGCTCTTCAGCTGTTTTCCTCTCACTTGTTCTTTGGCTCAGTGTGTGTACTCGTTCTCCAGAGACAGACCATCAAACCAGCTAAATAAAATGGACCCTGTGTTGTATCCTTATTATTATCCAGGCAGTTTAAATATTTCAACCTCATGAGGACTTTTCCATCAGTAGAATCACTCATCACAATATTTGTCCATCTTCAGTTTGGCTGCTCAACATTCAAAATATTGTTTTAATTTTCTAAGACGCAGGTCAAAGAAATTAAGCTGGAGAGGAGGTGTTACCTTGTTGTCTTTGCTCCTAAACCTGGCTCCTCCGTACAGGTTAAAGTCTCGTCCCTCCAGGTCCTTGTAGAGGTGTTGACCTAGGATCAGGTGGTTTTTACACACCAGCTCCTCATTAACACCCTGCGTGTGTCAGAAGATCAATAAACTGGAATTTATTTATTGCTCAAAAGTAGAAAATGAAACAAAGATGCAAGAGATGAATGAGGGCACAAGTGCAAGATTTTTTTTCCAATTATTTTTCTAATTTTAGATTTTAGTGCTACATTTGGGTTATGGCATCAATTATCAAGTAAAAGCATGTTTTAATGCCAGACAAATCGAGCACCCTGTGGAGCGGCCTGATCCACATCTCCCTGACTTGCCTTTTATTGGTGCATTTTATGTATGAAAGGTGCTGTATGAATAAATTGTATTATTATTATTACTGGTTCCATAAGTCTCAGCATTGTTTGTCACTGCTGTGAAATTAAACCATTAAAACGTCTCGCAACAGCCATTCTAACTTATATAGCCAACCATTAAGCTTAACAACAAGCCAGCTAGTCTAAAGGCGTAAAGTAGCGTCGTCATAGCACTGCGGGTAGTATTTGGCTGTTGGTTGGTGTAAATCATTATGGATGGTATTCCCTCTGTGTACATCTGAGGCAGGTGTGAGCAGTGGTGGAGGTAGTACTAATACCACACTGTACTAATACTAATACTAATACTATAAAAAGTAAAATGTCCTGCATTAATAATGTTACTTAAGTGAAAGTATGTAAGTATTCTGTAATCAGAAAAATGAATGTAAATGTAAGTAAAAGTACTCAACACAGAAAATTGTCTTAATGTTTTGAATTCTCCTTAACATCTTCTGTTTTAATTCTGGCTTTAAATATCGGAAATTTTAAATTTCTAACTCAGGTTTCTATGGTTACCTCAGATTTCAGTCAGGATGTCTGTGTGTGTGTGAGTGTGCGTGCCTAGAGGCCTTACACTGCTTTGTTCTAGTTTGTACTGACCATCTGCCACTAGTTGTCTTTTTTTCAGGATGAGCTAAGTGTGTGTGTGTGTGTGTGTGTGTGTGTGTGAGCAGGATGGGACAAGATGATAATTATTACCTCCGACAAGGAGGTTATGTTTTCGGTGCCGTTTATGGGTTTGTTTGTCTGTCAGCAGGATTACAGAAAAAACTACTGGCCCAATTTTAATGAAACTTGGTGGAAGGGTGCAGTGCTGTTCGAGAAAGAACCAGTTAAATTTTGGAGTAGATCTGAATCATGGGCTCCATACAAAAATTATTTTTCACTTTCAAAACGGCAGAAATCCAGGAGATGTGTGTGTTTCTGTCCTGAGAAACACTGCGGCGATCATTAAAATCAAACTTTGACACCAGACAGACAGACAGGTGACCTACAGTCAGAGGTGTTTTCAGCAGAGGGATGAAAGCTGTGAATGGTCCGTTGTGACTCATCAGCATTAAGCAGCCTTTCTCTGAAACACACACACACACACACAGATCAAGATCCACTTTATTATAGACCTTTTTCACAGCATAAAATAGTAGGGTTAACACTTCACCATCCCCTTCAAAGCTAGAAGGAGAAACTATGGTGGCCATGAAATGTGTGAAAAATATGATTGCTCCTATCTAGAATCAGTGTTTGGTTTGTCCCTTCTGGGCTACTGTAAACAACATGGCAGTCCAACATGGCAGACTCTATGTAAGGAGACCCGTAGCGTCTGTAGATAAGAACAGCTCTTTATAAGGTAACAAAAACACAACCACTCCACACGTATCAGTGGTACCTGTGTTTACCCTATTATTTCATTCCAAACTAAAATCAAGAGAGAAGAATAATAATTGTTCTTCAATCAACTTTTCATTTTCATCAAACTTTTGTGTTTATTTGTGGTTCTTTTACCGAACAGTGCGATGGCTCCGGTCAGATTCTCTCTCTGGCTGCTACTCCTGTCCAGCTCTATCAGTCGCTCCATCAGGTTACCATAGCAACGCCAGCCATCACCAATCTGACCCTCTAAACACAAACACCTGGGAGAGAGGGAAGGTAAACTAATGACAATGTAAAGAGCTAAAGGCAGAGAGACAAACAGGGTCTGACCCTCACTTTATTACTAGTCGTGGTTTCAGACCTGACTCTCGCTTTAGTACTGGACCTGGTTTTAGACCTGGACTTACTTTAGTACTAGTCCTGGTTTTAGACCCGACTCTCACTTTAGTACTGGTCCCGGTTTTAGACCTGACTCTCACTTTAGTACTAGTCCTGGTTTTAGACCTGACTCTCATTTCAGACCTGACTCTCGCTTTAGTACTGGTCCTGGTTTTAGACCTGACTCTCATTTCAGACCTGACTCTCGCTTTAGTACTGGTCCTGGTTTCAGACCTGACTCTCGCTTTAGTGCTAGTTCTGGTTTTAGACCTGGACTTACTTTAGTACTAGTCCTGGTTTTAGACCTGGCACTCATTTCAGACCCGACTCTCGCTTTAGTACTGGTCCTGGTTTTAGACCTGACTTTCGCTTTAGTACTGGTCCTGGTTTTAGACCTGACTCTCATTTTAATACTATTTCTGGTTTTAGACCTGACTTTCGCTTTAGTACTGGTCCTGGTTTTAGCACCGACTCTCGCTTTAGTACTGGTCCTGGTTTTAGACAAGTTGAAGCAACACTTACTAGCACCAGCCCAGAACTAACTAGGTGTAGTACCTAGGTTCACGTAAAGGAGGAAAGCCTAGTACTGGTTCTAGTGCTGGTTTTAGTGCAAGAGACACAAACAAACAAAGACAAAGAAACTTGCTCCTTGTTCTTGCCTAGTTCTAGTCTTGTGTCCAGACCTGGTTCTAGCTCTAGTTCTAGAGAGCAAAAGTGTTTGTGTGTCTGACCTGGGTTGTCCATCCAGTCCAGTTTGACAAACAGCTGTGGCGTCGCAGGAGTCCGCTAAGCAGGCAGAGACCAGCTCACAACCAAACTCAGCCTTGCCACCAATGGGGGACATACCGGACATACACTCGCAGCTGGACTGAGAGACACACAGTGAGGTTAAAGACATTGAGATTTCGCTCTGGTTTTTATTCTGGACTCCTGCTGTTGTCCTGGTTCTTGACCCAGGTCTGGTCCTGAATGTGGAGGTGTTCTAACCTTGTTGGGTCCTTTGAAGACACAGATGGTAGAGTTGATGGGGCACCCTCCATTGTTCACGGAGCAAGGGTTTTTGGGTACGCAGATCCTGCCGTCACCCTCGTAGTCGGGCTTACAGACGCAGCTGATCTTTGACCCCTGTGTGGAGCATTGGGCGTTGACGTCACAGCCCCTCCCCGAGCAAATACCTGAACAGGAAAATCGAAGATCTAAATCAATCTATTTCTGGCTGTAGTTCTACTCTTATTTCAGAACCTGTTTCTAGTTCTCGTTCTAAACCTAGTTCTGTATCTGGACAACAAAAGGGGGATTGTTCTCACAACATAATAAAGACAATCTCTCAGGACTTTCAGGACTTTTGGGGACAACATCAACATTTGATAAAGTCACAGTTAATATGAGATTAATGTCTGCAGCTTCTCTAGCAGCTCTGTGTGAAATATTAATTACAGAGAAAATAAAATGGATGAGCAATAAACAGAAACTATTCTTAGATCCTTACCAGTAGTGTAAAGTTTGTACTGAGTGTGACACCAGAAGAAAGGTCATGTTGCTATCCACATCAAAAGAGTTTATCCTCTGTGCGGGGGGCATTTTAGGCCCTAAGACCCGAAATCTCTATACTCTCAGACTTACCTTAACTTACATCAGGATAAGAAGAACTTCCACTTTGAGATAAAAGTTAATATTAGCATACTTGCACAAATTAAACCAATAAACCAAAATAACTAGAAGTTGAAAGAAAATATAACAGGATGTATATTTACTTCCGCAATTTCCCCGTGACGTCTTCTGGTATCCGGGCAAACATTCACACTCTGCAGCGTCTCCCTCTCCTTTACAGTAGGAGTAGGGGATGCAGTTACTGCACCTGGTACTCACTGACAACGACACAGACACAACAACTGAGGGCAACAACTGAACAATGATACAGACAGACAGTAAAAACAAACTGGAGCAGTGCATATACACCCATCAGTCATAACATTATGGGCACCCTGCTGGTCATAAATACCTATTCAAATAACCTTTATGTGTTTTCTTGTAGTTTTTTGTTCACCTTTATGTTTAATGTCAAGTGTCTTTTCATGTTTTTGTATTTTGTATGCCATGCAGAAAATACAATTAACACATTTCTTATTATTATAAGTATTATTATAGTTATTTAATATAATTATTGATCTTAATAATATGCATTATGATCTGATATATCTTGATATTGTTTATGTAATCTCATACAATAAAATCCAGTGTGTCGTGGTCTTACGTTGGTCACAGCGCGTCCCGGTGTACGGAGGCTGACACAAACACTGTCCATCACCCTCGGGACCTTTATTACACACTCCATGCACACAGTCACACGCTGTACAGACAGACACACAAACAGAACAGTCAAACAACTGTGGGAGGTTCTTTAAACATACAGTAGTCTTTCAATTTAGTTTGTTTTTCACAATTATTCTTTTGACTGAGACTCTCATACATGAACACATTTTTACCAGAGATGTCAGAAGTGAGAAACATACCTTTATCACACTTATCCCCAAAAAAGTTTTCATTTTTACATTCCTGACAGGCAAAACCAGAGAAACCTTCCTAAAGAAAGAAAAGGTGTGATGTTTAGTTATAAATACATAATGAGCATTATTGATCTCTAAACGTAAGATAGTCGCAGATGGACAGTCAGACGGGATACTGACATCACAGACGCAGGTCCCGTTGCCGACGTCTCCTTCCACACAGGTTCCATGGAAGTTACAGGTCTTCCCTGACCAGCTGGGACAGGCTACAGACAGAGAGACAGACAGACAGAGAGACAGACAGACAGGAAGACAGAGAGGGGCGGGTGCATTAGAGGAGCATGATCCACTATTGAGTTTTTATTGATTCTCTTTTCCTGCTGATTCCCTGTGCAATTAGTGGCCAATCTTGCCTGGTTCAGCGCTCAGCAATGCTTGTCATTTTCCTTTCGATTGGGCTTTAGGGGAGGGCAAACACCAGGAAGAAGAAGCTTGCTGAAGAAAAGTGTGCCAGATATAAGGAGGGAATTCTTTTGTTGAGACCGTACGGTGATAATAACTAACCTTTATCCCGGAAGTATTTTTGGTTTACTTTGGTCTGCTTGCTTATAGTGTTAACCTGGAACGAACTGAGATGAACACAGAGCTGCGAGCAGGACATCAGGTCACACGACAACCACGCAGTCCGACGGCATTCTGTGCCTGACACAATTTAATATCCACACTGTGGTGAGATTACTAAACAAGATCTCGCGTCTAATGTGTGTCACCACTGTACGACTATCAGCCTAATAATCATGATCATATATTAAAAAGAGAAAGAAAATATTCATGTCATCTATCTGCAGCCGCTCTCATTCTTTGAAAATGTACTAAAACAACAAGTCAAGTTAGAGCTGTGCGATTAATTCGGGATTATTCCAAATTTCCCGCTTTTAAAAAAACAAGGCCCCAATCCACTCAAGTCACCTATCTGCCACGGAACATATAAGAATTGTTTTCCATAGTAACTCCCTATGAGAATAAAGAGCCCCAGTGGATGAGACATACAGATGGTGTTTCACATCACGCCAAAGATATGGTGTGTCTTTGTAGTTTGTTTTTTAAGATGAAAAAAAAAATCTGATTAAAATCATAAATCCAATGTGGAATGAGATTTTATTTTGTAAGCTATACAGCCAGTTCTGTTTTTTGTTTAAATGCTTACTTAAAGTCTTGTTTAACATCTCTTATTCTGCGTAGTTTTCTGGAACAGTTTGTTAAGATGTGGGTCGTAGCCAGCAGTCACATCCGTAAACATTGGGTCCTTAACCAATTGCTTCCAACTTCAAACCACTGGACCAAAACGATAATC
>NW_023339740.1:24735811-24748147 GCF_004916995.1 Morone saxatilis | reverse complement strand
GTCAGTTAAACTACTTCTGCAGTAAAATATTTGTATACAAGAGTTCATTTTATTTTAATTGAAAAACATTGTTGTCCAGTATCCAGTAATCTTTTATGAGCATTCCCATTCGCCTAAAGTCAAAATGTCTGCCATATATTCAGTTTCTGCCAATAGATCCTGTAGAGTAACTCTCAATCAATGCTAATAAACTTACTCACTTCCTTATAATACTGAATGTATTGCAGCTATCATTTGTCAAGACAGTATTTTTATACTTTGAGCACATTTCAGAGCCTGAACTTTTTCACTTTCACTCGAGTAAAGAAGTTGAATCAGTGTGTGTGTGTGTGTGTGTGTGTGTGTGTCTTACGGAGGCACAGAGGTCCCCAGTGCTGTGGGCAACATACTGGCTGCATGAAACTCTTCACACAGACGTGCTGACATCCATCCAGTTCTACCTCCCTGCCGCCAATCTGCACCACATAACTGCAACACACAGTGAACATGAACTTCATCCACACCACCATCACATGCAGCCAAAGACACTACAAAGACACTACATGTGGGGTTTGTGATCTGGTACGTACGTGCAGTTAGCCGTGCGTACGCTGCTGAAGCCACGGGGGCATCTGCTGCTGGGGCAGGCAGCCCAGGAAGTGCAGGTGGCGTGGATGTCTATCCTCTGTAAGATATCACACCGACCGGGAGGAGGAGTCTGAGGGAATAAAGGAGATCCATAAAACCCAAATAATAAAAGCCTTTTAAGGAAGAAATTAAAGGTTTTTAGTAGTTTAGGAAATCCAGGAAATCAAGTCCTACAGATTCAGTAACAGATAAAGTTATAAAGTGGTCAACTGCTTTACTGATTTTACTGTTAACATATGAAGAAAGAAGACACAGGTATGAGAGTAATTAAGACTCTATCTTTCAAGGGCCATCCTCTTTGCAACCACTGATTTAATTTCCTTTGAGTTTTTCCTACATTTTCTAGAGCATCTTAGTAATATTTTGTTTCAATAGCAACCTGCTACTTAGTCACATTCATGCACACAGTGGCTGCATACCTCCACCATAAGTTACGAGCTAAAATGTGATGGCGAGATAGTAAACAGAGGTACAATTAATGGTTCACACGGCAATCAGGGCTCAAAACAGAAACTATTAGGAAGAGGAAGGTGGACAAGGAGTGCCGCTTTCCCCCCCCCCAAATGCTTAAAAAAAAGAGACAATAGCACTGGTCTTGTGTCTATAAACACTAGATTTATGTTCTATAGGTAGTTGAGTATTTACATTATCCCAAATGTTTCCAACAGTGTTCAAACTCAGAGTCATTTTATTCAGGTAACGGTGACGTTTCACCGGTCGCCTGTCAGTGGCGTCATATCTCCTTTGTGCATGCGTCAGAAGTTTTAGTTTTTATCCTGTTTTAAGACACATTTTTATGATACACTGTTTAGATCTTGGTTGTTTTCAAGATGAGCTAATGTTCGCAGCAGCTCGGGTCGCAGATTTAAAAAAAATAAATAAATAAATAAAAACTGTTTTATTCAGTGTTTTTACCGGTTTTTAATCAGCGAGTCTGATTGTTTTGGAGAGGAGGAGATAATTCAGCTCCCAGTAGAAACCTCCTGAACCCATGAACACTGAAGGAATCCTAACCAGGAGAAGTTGACGGCAAAGGTGGTGAAAACAACAACTCCCATGATCCCACGCTGCTTCACAGTGTCATTAAGCGTTTGTTATTGTTTTGATGTGAGAGACCACCTAGCAGCAGAAATGACCTACTGTATATAAATTCCTCTGTTTACAGTATATCCAGAAAACTAAAACATAGATATAAAATAGTTCAGATAAAACACAGAATCCTTAAACTGATTTCACCATTTGTGTTAACCAGTGAACATGATTATCATCAGTAAGGGAAGGAGACGTCAGATCTGTTGATAGATGCACAACCTCAGACAAAGTAGGCTGTTTCAACGGTTCCTGTCCTCTTTAGTAGGATCCTCTTTTGTAGGATCCTCTGCAAATCTTAATCTGTTGTCCCACAGGAAGCCTTTTAGCTTTCCATGAAGCATCTCCGCAGACTTGTGAGGTTAACTTGAGAATAATGGCCTCCGGGCTCGGTGTCATTTAACAGCTTGGCAGCGAGATGGTGCAAGGTGTTGATGGTGTCAGCGAGCCTGTTCTTCTGCTCTGGCAGGACAGTCTGACAGATCGATTGCCTTTTGCCACAAATCTTCCCTCTCCAAACTTCATAAAGCCGGAGTTTTCATCTCCTGGAGAATCTTTCCAACTGAAACTAAAATGTGTCCTCTCGCCCCTCCTCCCTTACTCTTTGCACTGACCACACTCTCAATGTTGTCAGACCTTGTATTTATCAGTGCATAAAAGAGAGGCAATTATGTCATCTGAGTTGGCTCGCTTAAAGTTGGCGCTGCTTCGTGTCTTCATCACCTTCATCGAAGCTCTGGGTTTACTTGGAGCGATAGGCAGTGGAGGAAACATCCATTTCTTCTTTTACTACAAGAAGACTCAAGGAGGGAGGTGGAATAATCTGTGACAGCTGTCTATTAGTTCACTAACAGCACTAGCAGCATTAGCTTTGTCTAGCTTAGTCCTGACACCTGCAGAAGGTCTTTTTTTTCACATTGGTTCAGCACTTTCTGGTTTTCGGGGTAAAATATCAAGTATTTGGTATTTGATATCAAGTTGTTACTGTTTTGAAAACTTTAGTTTGCAGAGCTCGATAGAAAGCGAGTGCTCACTTAGCGGAGAAAGTAACTAAATAAATAATATTTTTATACACATTCGAGGTCCCCAGAGGATGAAGCCCTCTGAATTTGGTGACCCTTTAGTCTCACATAGTCAGACCTTCCTTTAGTGCTGGTTGAACCCATTATTATTCTCTTATAGGGGAAAAACGTTCTGGCTTGTTTTTATTTCTTTTAGCCAATCACAGTTGTTCTGGGCAGAGTTAAGCCCCAGATGAAGTGATGATGTCCTTGTGAAACGGTAACACACGCAGGGTTGTGACTGAAATAATAGGTCAACAGCAGGCTTATATCCACCGCTGACTTCCTGTGAGTCACACTACCTCCTGACTTTTCCTTTAGTTTTCAGTTTGATGGGTTGGCACAAATTTTGCAAATTTGACGAATTAGAATGAAATATCAGATATTCACACCTACAAGATAAATTCTAATTTTGTCTTTTTCTCCGACTTGCACTTGTGCCAGGCAGTGCCTGAATGAGCAAGTACTCACCAGTTCTGAGTACCGCCATCTATGGTGAACACACCGCACCCAGTACTGGGGCCACTGGTATTTTTTCCAAGGGGTGGACAATAAAAGTCATGAAATAATTGTATAAAAATAACTACACTGATGCTTTGATGCCCCAAAACCTCCCTGGCAAGTTCAGGTTTTGGACTTCGGTATAATCTAAAACCCAGTGTGCAGCAGTGCTGGTGAGATAACTGTCTCTGTGTAAACACGTAACTAGTTTAACACTAACAAAACAGCACTGAAAATGAGACGTTCTTATTGATGTCAGCTGTGGTTTGTGTTCTGTACTAATTAGGGCCCAAGCAACGACCATTGTAATGCAAAGAATTGTTATTACTCCAAATTAATCAAGGTTTGAGGAGCTGAAGGTGCTCAAAAACTCTTGACATGACTCACACAGTCTCACAAAGAGGCCTCTTGGACCCATACCTGAAACCCGACAGGAAGCCAGCCATTTTGAATCTAACAAACTCCTCCTAGAGAGTTAATCAGTTAAACTGGTCAGTGCAATCTAAAGACCTTTGTGATAAAAGGTTGTTAAAGGTTTTCGAGGTATTTGAAGTAAGCCTTGTATGACAAACATCATTTTTTTCATGGTGTGATCTACATTTGATATTCTGGAACATTATAAATAACAAGTGGACGCTCTCTAGCACCACATATTGGACACAAGAAGTAACATTTAACTCCTTCTGCAGTGTCCAAAACAAGAATTTAGACACGTCTCGAAAGACCTTCGTCAATGACGCAGCGGCACAACCCAACACTCGCAGGCTGAAAGGGCCCGTTCATCGCTGCTCGCAGCTTTAATTAAACAATAATATACACACTAACAGGATAAACTCAAGATGCTGGTCAAGATTGATTGATGATTTGATTTAATTTGAATTGAATTTGAATTGACTTGAATGATTAAATATTACCTGCTAAACATCAGCACTGTCACTGTGAGCATACAGATATACTGTAAAACTTAAATTAGGATTCAACTACACACCTGGTCTGGATTTTCTCTTAAAACCAACAGAGTCGCCCACTTAAGCTGCTCAAATCACCTACATAAATATAAATGTTTAAACTTCTGTTTCTGTTAATATGAACACGATTGTTAGATCGGTTAGAATTCAATCGTTAAGTTCATTTTATGGAAACCACGAACACCAGAGTGTAGTCATTGCTAGCTGTCGGCTAACTTTCTCTTCTTCCTGCACCGATGGTTTTTGTTACCTTGCTGGCTACAAAATACTAAGGTGGGCTACAGGTATTTAGATATGGAGCTCGCTCTCTCTCTCTCTCTCTCTGTCTCTCTCTCTCTCTGTCTCTCTCTCTCTCTCGATGTGCTGTCTCTCAAATCAATGATTTGTAATTGATATGTTATTTGATAGACTAGTAATAGTATTATTCATTATGGTTTAAATAAGCAACTTGATAGTATTTCACATGTTTGTTGACAACAAAGGGTTTTGTGTAAAAGGAATTAAAGGCCTGTTCCTAATAAAGGCAGGTTGAGTTCGGTGATTTAAGCAAATAAAAGCTCGGGGCTATTAATTTAAGTTTTACAGTATGTTAGGGTCTGTATATCAGGACTGTATTAGTACTTTTACTAGTATTGTACTACAAACAAGTTCACTCCCGAAATGTTCTCTTTATTCCAAAAGCTTTGGCTGAGTTCACATAATCCAAAGCTTCTCATTCATTCAGTGAACAAAAATAACATCAGATTGTGTATAAACAAGCACAAATATCACTCTGGAAGACAAACAATCAGTGTGTGTATTTGCATTTATCAGAGAGTAAAGCAATCCACTTGTACAGAGAATGAACAGGTGGTCTTGGTGTTGTGGAGTTGGAGGTGTGTTACCTGTTGTTGCAGTGAAGTTTGCAGGCAGAGCAGCAGCAGCAGAGGAAGAAGCAGCATGGCTCAGAAGTGTCACATCCAGAGAGGGAAAATAAATCCACCAAACCAGCGTCTTCCTCAGTGTGCAGGGGAGGAAAACGTCTGAACCTCAGACACAACGTGCTTTTACAAACTACAGGAAAAAACACACAGATAACATCCTCTGTGCAGGAAAAACACAACTATTAGAAAACAATACACTTCTATTCCAGCAGGAATAGGTGCAGTCAAACTAAAAGCAACCTGCTGTTAATAGACGGAAAATATAAAGTACTTTTTTTTTTAAAAATAGCAACTACAGGGTGGATCCAGGCAGTGTTAGGATTAACTGCAGTATTCTTATCAGCTCACTTTCAGCCTGAAGGCAACAATCCCTGTATTGTAGAAACTAACGAGCAAATTACAGCAAACAAATTAGTTCTCAGCTCAGTGTCCGCAAGGCAGAAAGCAGCCGGAGAGGCTGGAGCTACTGCTGGCGTCACGTCTTTTCCTTTCTAGTCTAGGAAGAGAAAGAAGAAAAAAAAAAAAATTCAACAACAGAAACTGGCAAAGTAGGAACCTCCCAGCAGAGGTCATCTCCTCCTACTACTCCTCTAGTGATAGCAGCAGTTAGTAGTATTGGTGCTGGCACAGTAGCAGTTGCTTATAGTGTCAGTAGTAACATCAGTTTACTGCAGCAGCTGAAGTAAGCACACCCCCTTCCTCAGGACCACTGGTTCCCAACGTGGGAATTTCAGCTATTTTATCAAATCTTTGCTCCTTTCTTGTGAAATACTGGGAAGTTTTCTGTCTTCAGGAATCTTAAAGCTATTAAAATTCAACCATCTGAGACAGACATGAGAACACTTTATAAATCATAGTAATACTAATGCAGCCCTTTTCTATCATTTAGTAAACTGCCTGACATGTTGTGTAAATATTTCATATTATATTAACAATTAACTCAAAACTGTGAACTCAGTGACTGCAAGAAGTTTGTGTAAAATGAATGATTTTTATGAATTTTTTCCGGTTTAGGGAACTTTTTATACAATTCTTATTATTTACAATTTATTAACAATCATACAGACTTAACAGACTTCTTTTTGATAAAGATCAATGTTTTCTTGTCCCTGGCGCTTGCCCTTGTTCTATTAGACTATAAGACATTTACTTTCTTCACAGAAGTGAACCAAATACAGAGATAAAGGCCTACTGTGTATATTTTTTAAGTTTTCTTCCACACCTTAAAATCAAGAAAGCATCTTGACCCCCCTGTGAAGCTTTGGCGACCCGTAGTGGGGGTCCAAACCCAGAGGCTGGGAACCACTAATTTAATGCATAAAAGCAGGATGTATAATGAATTTATGGAAGTGTATTACATCCACTTGAAAAATAAAATTCTGCTCTGTTTTCCTGAAGGAGAACTGTACTGCTTCTTTAAGTGTTGCTAGCACCTCAGCTAAGCTAACAAACAACAATAAACTATTTTACACCAAATAAAACAAATAAAATACAATCTCATAAAAATAAAACTATATAAACACTGAAATTGATCAATTTAACATAATATTTTCATCACTTGTGTTTTCTGTTAGCAATGCACAACACCAGGGAACTGGCTAATTAATCATTAATCATTAATATTATTAGTTAGACCCTTTAAGGTCAAATGCTGTCAGGGTTGGGAGGGTTAGTTTAAAAATGTAATATGATACAATTACTAATTAGTAACCTAATCCAAGTATCGCAATATCAAAGTAACTTAACTTGAGTTGAGTTATTATAGTTATTTTTGGATTACCTCGACACACCGAATATGTAAATAAAAACAACAAAAAATAAATAACTATAAGAAGTATTGGTAGTTATTCTATAAAACAACAGAACAGAAAACCTTTGATCCTAAATCCTAAATCCTAAATAATCCCCATTTTTACTAAATATAACCTCATCACATATTTTTTCTGTAACTGTAATAAATTACAGATACCTTATTTTGTATCCTGATTACGTAACTCAGTTAAATGTAATCTATTACTCCCCGAGCCTGAATGTTCTAAAGGTCTAAACAGTCATAAACTGGTGGGAGATTAAATCATTTAATACAATTACAGCTTTATAATGAAGTAACTAAAGTAGGTACATTAATGTCTGAATACATTTTACATTATACATTATACATTAACACAGTTAAACACTGTCACTATTACGTACTGTGTGGTGCCACTGGTACAAAAATAAAGTTTATTACAGGAACAAACGGACTCAAAAAGAAAAAGACTTTTAAGAAAATGTCGTTAGAAATAAGAACCTGTGGCTGCCAGAGGAACAACATTAATCTTATAAAACACACTGACCTCTGGCTTTAATCGCTCTGAAACTGCTTTGAGAACGACTACATAAACACATATTGGTGTATTTCTGTCAGATACAAACTATCAGTTGGGCCTTTTTCTTTGGCTTATTGTAAATGTTTTATTACCCTGAATTCGAGCAATAATTGCTGGATTATTGTTTGTGTTTTTAACTAAACTTGCAGTTTGTCTGAGGACAGGATGT
This sequence comes from Morone saxatilis, assembly GCF_004916995.1. NCBI lineage: Eukaryota > Metazoa > Chordata > Actinopteri > Moronidae > Morone > Morone saxatilis. The sequence goes on along the minus strand of NW_023339740.1, from coordinate 24,740,440 downwards.
CTTTCCTCTCTTGAGGATTTTTTTCTTCTTTCCGTGCTCAAGGTTTTGTTGAGGAACTGTTGATGTGGGTGATTCAAATAAACTGGATATAAAGATATAAAACAGAAAACACTTTAATCTCTACCACTAAATAATTATAATAGCAGAAACCTTTATAATACTCTGGCCTCCAGCTATAAGGTCTGTCTGAGAAGAGAGAGAAAGAGAGAGAGAGATTGTGAGAAATCCAACGCTCTTCCTGACAGGAAGTTTTAGGCGGATTTCCCCTCCTGGTCGTCCCAGCGGGGCGGTGAGATTTGGACAGATTTCCTCGTCAGCTGACACAAACTCCCCGTCTGCTTCTCAGAATAAAAAGGAACAAATGTGAAAACTGTTTCTTTCCTGTTTTAATTCGGTTTGGACTTGACAAACACGTGAACAGACGCGGTGTGGTGAGTCTGATCAGAGGGAGGGGTCAGAGGTCAAACTGCAAGCTGCTGCAAGAACAATAGCAGGAAGCAGGCAGACAATGGACTGCTGCAGTGCACTCTGGGGGTTTACTGCCTTGCTCAGTGGCTCTTCAGCAGGAGATTTTTCAAACACAGATTTTAACCAGCAACCTTTTCTGCTCAGCTAATTTCTCTGAACTCACATGATCACCTCTTTGCTGCAATTTGTGCCGTTATTGACTTTATATGTGTCTTTTAAAATCAGTCTGTCTGCAGTTCCTCAAACGGCCACTAGAGGCTCCAGCAGTGAGTCAACCTCCATAAGGCCTCATATTAAAATGCTTATATGCTGATGCTTATATTAAACTTTACAGCAGAAATAAACATGTTTACAGCTTCATACAAATAACTGTTTCAGTCTCTATAGTTACAATCCCCGTTCACGACAACTGTACAGAGGGTGAATGTTTATATAACTCACCTGGTTAAATTATATTAAAGCTTAAAGAGAAAGTGTCTTGAAAAGACATAAAATGTAATTTAATTATAAATCTAATATGATGATACTGAACCTGTTCATTCCTCTCTGTAGATAAATCTCTACGCAGAAGAGGTGTGTTCTGGGTAATTATAGGTCACAGAGGCTTTCACAGGAGCCGACACGCACAGACATCCGAACGAATCTAAACCACATGTTCACCTACCTGTAGCCCACCATCTTAGTTTAGTGTTTTAGCATGCTAACATTAGCGGTAAACACAAAGTACAGCTGAGGCTGCTGGGAAATGTCTTCCAGTGGTGAAGTTACTGATTGAAACCAATGTATATGAACACAACCTGTGAATGTAATATTTGTAAAAACAAGAATATTTCCTGTAAATATCAATCAGAGATGATTTGAAGCTGTGAAGCTTTGACGTCCCCTAGTGGAGGGTCCTGACCCCCAGGTGGGAACCACTGATCTGTATCAAAGTAGTGGCGCTAAAAAAAACTTACGAAATCAAAAACCTGGCTGTAATTTGTAAACTTGTTACTTTAAAAGAGATAAAATGTTGACAGTTTTGCAGAGTGCAGACTGACATGAGAGAAAGAGGTTTTACTGTTGGACCGTACAAGGTTTATTTCATATCATTTAAATGTTTTATCAGTAGTTTGAGATAAAGTCTGTCCCTGTGGGCTGCTCACCGGCTGATATTGTGTTTATTTTACTCTTTGACTTTTGTGATGAGGTCTGAGGCGGATTAAGAACCAGATAAATGAATTGAACACAATGTGAAGGACGCCATGATAATTGTAATCTCTGAACGTTGTATAATAATACCTACAAACACACACACACACACACACACACACACACACTGTAACTCATTGCTGACTCATGAAAAAGTGAGAAAAACATGAATCAAGGAGCGAAAAGAGAGAGAGAGAGAGAGGCCTGAGTCTGAGGTCGTGGATGTCTCTCGGCCTGCTGTCTCGACCTCAACAAATCCCTCCAATCAGCACTCTGAGCCGGAAAACAGCCGAACAGACAAGAAAAAACCATGAAAGATAAGAGGAAGTGAGAAAGGATTTACTATCAGTGTCACATCCCTCACGGTGTTCCCTTTCTGCTGTTTATCAAAGGAGACGTTAACTGTGTTCGACAGAATATCCGGAAAACCTCACAGTTAAATCATTATATGGAGTTTATCGGAAATAAAGTTAAATCAATCGTCTTTATCCGGAAAGAAGATTTGAGATATGATTGTTTTTCTTCTCTTTATATGCTAGTCTGCATATTTACTCCCAACTAAATATATTTTAAAAGGTTCAAGGTTACTTTATTTGTACCCAACAAATACAAACATGATAAAGGATAAAGATAAAAGTGCTCCAGGTTAAAAAAATCAGGACTTACAAAGAGAGATCAATAAAAAAAACCACTAAGATAAATAACCACTAGAATAAAAAGGGTAAAAACAATAGAAACTCTGTCATGTTATTACAGTTTGTTGAGAGCTGCTGGAACGAAGCTGTTTTTACCTCTTTGTTCCACATCTTGAGACTATAAACCTGAATCCAGGACAGGGTTTTATTAAATGCTGCAGACTTTTCTTAATGTAATACTTCACTGCTGAACTGAACCGTCTGCTCACAAGAACCATTAGAACCGTTAAACAACCAAAGATTTGTTAAACTCGACTTGAGTCAAACCTTTTCTAGCTGTTAAAGTTAAATGTTAGATTAACCAGATTAAAGATTTTCTGCTGAACTGGACGATTAAATAATCTGATAAAAAACCTCTTCGCTGCTAATCTGGACCGTTAGTTAACCCTGAGCCGTGGAAGAACCAGTGAAAAACCCTGTATGTAACAAGTGTTTGGTTTGTCCTTTCTGGGCTACTGTAGATAAAAACAGCTCATTTTAAGGTAACAAAAACACAATTATTAGTTTCAGGTGATTATAAACTAATGAAAACATATCTATGTATATTATGTTGCATTTCTACTCAATATTTCACACCAGAACTGTCAAACCTGTTAAACCAAACTTGAATCAAAGAAACTAAACTGGACTGTTAAATAACCTGAACAAAGCTGCTAATTGACCTTAAACCTTTAGTAAAGTTTGTGCTACTTCAAATTCAATTGCTAAAACAAACTCATTTTCAGGTTGGGTTCAATATTTCCGAACCCAACCTGAAGACCTGAAGTAACTTTATATGGAGGCACTGAGATGCCATTTTATACAAGACAGCACTCACAGAATAAATTATAGACCTGTCAGTGAAATCCTCTATACTTTTACATTTAAATCTGCATCATAAATCAAAATTCACATAGTGATAGAGAATATTACATGAGCTGATTGTTTTCATTAAAGTGAGTTGAGTACTTCAAAATAGTAAATAGTTTAATTCCTTATCAGTCACATCTGCATATAACAATCTGTGTATAGTGTTTCTATTTTCATTTTATCTTGTATTTTTCTATTTAATTTAATGTCTATTTTAATCTGGAGCTGCTGTAGTGAGTAAACGGGATTAATAAAGTCTAATTTATCTTATTTTAACAAAAATATGCTGCCAACAAATAAGCGGGACAAAACAGGAAACTGTTTCGGGTGATTTAATCAGTTTATTAGTTTCTTTCCTCACATTAAAGCTGAGATTCTTCCCGATTGGTCCGTTGACCTGCTGGAACCCAGAAAACACCAATCAGAGGTCAGTTGTTGAGTTTGCTGATCAGACACTTCCTGGTACAGTATCTCTGCCCTCGGTCTGTGAAAGTCTCCCTAAAAAGGAAATCAGCGGAATTTCATGATGAGCTGCTCCGACAGACAGGAAATAGAGGAAGTTGAACGGGTTGAAAGGTGGCAGTGCGTTCTGTGCTGCTGAACCCGCCAAGTCATCAAAACCTCACAGAGCGGCGAGAACGAAGAACTGCTGACACAAAGTTTTTGTTTTTAAGATGTTTTTGTTTTCTCAACCCGGCCACAATCGGTTAAGAAAAAAACTATTTTCAGGAAGTGTTTTAATATTTAAAGTTGAAATGCTGTTTTTAAAGTCGAGAAATCCTGAATCATTTTATTTATCGTTGTCTTGAAAGTGGTTGAACGTACAATATGTTGCTAAATAGACTCTCACATCAAAACAACAACAAAAGACAAAGCTCAGTGACGTCCTGAATGCAGCGTGGGATCATGGGAGTTTGAGTTTGAACACTGTTGGAAACATTTGGGATAATAAAGTAGTAAAGCACATAACTCAACTACATATATAACACTTATTTTACCGTTTATAGACATTTTAATGTTGGAATGCTGAATATTATAGTTTTAAATAAATGGATAAATATTGGAGTCCAGCTTTAAGTGTTTGCACTGGATGTAAAATGGATGAAGGTTAATAAAAAGCTCAAACTCACAGAAGCATTTCAAGGTGTCGTCAGTGGTTTCTACGACCCTGCAGGACACACAAAGGTTGTCCTTCATGAAATGCTATTGGCAGAAAATATTGAAACACATCATTCAACATGTATCGGAAGTGTCAGTAGTCAAATCTTCTTACAAGATCTGGTCTCATTGATTTTACACTAATATAATATAATATTTCTGCCAATAGAGCCTCCTGAATGTTACATCTTCTCTTCTTTCCTGTTCAGTCTTGAGGAACATCTTCCTGGTGTCCTGCGTCCTGTTGGCCTGTTCGGCTCTCTTCCCT
>NW_023339740.1:24735517-24735711 GCF_004916995.1 Morone saxatilis | reverse complement strand
TAACACATGGTACTGGACACACACACACACACACACACACACACACACACACACACAGATGAAACTGATCTTCTCTAATCGGACTCTGGAGAGAAGAAGAGGATTTACCAGAGATGACCAGCTGTTCCTTTAAAGGTAATGTCGATTAAAATCTAGTAGAACTCCTGTGGACTGTCTGCAGCGCCCCCTGCTGT
>NW_023339740.1:24733362-24735499 GCF_004916995.1 Morone saxatilis | reverse complement strand
TGTCTGTCTGTTGTCTGTCTGTCTGTCTGTCAATAAAGTCATTCACCAAATAAAGTAAATCTGCTCCGTGTGAGACACTTGGTAGGAAAGTGAGGTTGTGCCAGAAACTCCCATTATTTCGGCTCGTCCCACTGTCTGTAAAGTCTGGTGTCCGTTGAGTCGCACTTACAAATAGTCATATGAGGTTTAACCTGACGTGTGTTTGTGTTTGTCACAACACATCGCGATATGAACAGACCCCTCCCCATTTTCTCCTCTTACTCCTCTACTGGTTTCCTCTGGCGTGCTGACTGAGAGAAATCTCCACAGACAGCTGCTCAAATCACAAACACATCACATGCTGTGCGACTGGCGAGGTGTGTGAAGGTGTTGTCTTTCTTCACACAACTTTAAACACCGTAAACGCCCTCGAGGAGAGACTGAAAGAGAGCGTCGTTGATTCCTCGCCTCCGGTCCTCTCGCTGTGACCACTCAGAGCGGATAGAAACCGCCAATCGTGCCCTGAATTCATGTGTAAATGATCTTGTTCCCTCCTCGGCGCCTCCTTCAGCTCCCAACGACCAGCGAGGTGCTGAACAGTCACGCATCCGTCCGTCATCCTCACCGACCGATCAGCCGGTGAGCTCGACAGGAAGCTCCCGGCTGCACAGCGCCTCCCACTGGCGAGCGAGGAGCGAGATCAGCCGCTCTCTGCTGTCGGCTCCCGGGACGAAGACGCACCACTGGACCTCGCCCTCTGCGCCCCCGCTGGCTCCGCCCCCTCTGGACGTGGCCTCCTCCCCTCCGGCGGCAAAGTGGTCCATGGTGAGGTGGCAGAGCAGGTCGGGGCCGGGCAGGTCATCGAACACCAGGGTCAGAGCCTGAGGGTACGTCTGGTACCCCAGCAGGACCCGATCCAGGTCCCGGATCCTCCGAGCCTCGCGCAGCTGGTACCGCTCCCTGCAGGAGGAAGAGGAGGAAGATGATGAGGATAATATAAAAATGTACACTTTAATCAAACACATTACATTATTAATCACATTTAATGTGTCAACAGATGGTCCAGAGATTAAACTGATCAATTAAAAATCAGTTAATTGAGTCCAGAAAGTATTAAAATTAAAAGCAAAACAAATGTTGGATAATTTGTATAATGTATAATTTTTTCAAGAAATATATTTTTAAGGCTTCACTCACAAAAATAAGATAAGATAAGATGTTCCTTTATTGATCCCCTGTGGGAGAAATTCAAGAACAAAAGTAAAAACCTTTTTTAAAACATTTTCTGCAACTGGAAGAAGGGGCAGAATGTTATGAGTCTGTTTCATCAGGCCAGAAAAACAGTAATTTAACTCTGAAAACCTTATTTTATCCCCAGTGGTTCAATTACTCTTCTTGCTGCAGTGATGTACAGGTGTACTCCAGGAGCCTGTGACATCACTGTTGGGTGTTGTTAAGGTGCAACAGAGCACCTGAAAACCCAACAGTCCACTATTTACTGTCTTTCAGCTCTGATTTTGGTCTCCACCAACTCCACCAAGGGAAACATCCCTTTAAATGCTCCACTATGTTCACCAGTTAGTCTCTACTGTTGTCTGTGTGACGTTTAGTGCTGGACAGGTAGTGTACAGTGAGTTTTTAGGGGTTTGTTTTGCTGAAAAACAGCTGCCTGCAGCCAAAAATAACACATGAGAGTGAACCAGAACAATAAAGTTGTGGCCAGACATCCAAATAATGAGCTGAAACAAGTTTTAAAGGTCAGTAAAGCCGCAGGGAGCTGCAGATTCAGGTGATAATTCTTTCCCTTTCACGTTGATGAATGATGAAACAATTTTAGTTTATGTCTGTTATTAGGGCTGCAGGCTGATTGAGACATTAATGCATCTGTATCAGCTGTTGGATTGTGACTCAGCTCGAACCTTCTCTCTATATACGCCACATACAGCATCCATTACTTTCAGTTAACGATCTCCACACCAAGAGAGACGGAGGCAGCAGATCTGCTCGGCCTTATAAAAGTGTCACTGCTTCTGCTTCAGGAACACTTGTATCAGGTGGATCTCTGTAAAGTGATGCTGTCTGTTAAAAACTGCATTTAGAGTTTCAAACGTTTTATTTAAGAACTAAATGTGGCTCATATATACAGTGGTGTGAAAAA
>NW_023339740.1:24732021-24733262 GCF_004916995.1 Morone saxatilis | reverse complement strand
ACATAAAGTTAAATGTTTTGATGTTAGTAAGCTATCACGTTTTACATCTATTCTTCAGTGTCATAACTCTGTGTCATTATGCTCTTCCCTCAAGCTAAAGCAAGTTAAAGATGAGAAAAAGAAAATAATTGAGAACTACACTTCAGAAAGGACAATGAGGAAGAAGTATTACAACATGGTGGAAGACATGAAAGGTACATAATAACATGAAATGAGGCCTTATCAGTTAAACCCTCTTTTTCTTTTTGCTGTTAGTAAGGTTTAGGTTTTTTTTTTTAGGTAAAATCAGAGTGTTTTGTCGGATTCGGCCAGTGAACCGAGCCGAGGTTGCGCAGGGTGGAGCCATTGTTGTGGAGAAGATAGATGAGTACTCGGTCACTGTGGAGACCCCTCGTGGGCAGCGGGAGTTTCAGTTTGACAAGGTGTTCAGTGCTGAAGCCTCCCAGGATGACCTGTTCCTCGACACCAACAGGTGAGAGGGGAGAATATACAAATGTACCACAGCACACACCACACAGTATAATGAGCCCCAAGTGTGTATCATTTCATCCGCCATAAATGTACAAAGTAGATTCTGATATTTTATAGTCAAATTTGTGCCAATTCAGCTTGAAGTAAAGGTACAGTTACTTCAGTCACATACATTAAGACAGTGGTTCCCAACCTTTTTCCTTAAGGGACCCCTTTTGTATCACTGACTCACAACCCCTGACTAAATGACATTTCATATTATATTAAATGCATTACATAACATATAAACTGAACAATGAAACAGTGAACACAAGAACTGCAGCAGTTGTATTGATCAGGAACCTTTTATACAATTCTCTGTCTGTATTATGTTTTTTTGAATCATTTTTAACAATCATACAGATTTAATAGGTTTCTTTTTTGACAAATACTTCTCCCTGATGCTTGTTAGCTGTTTGAACTGTGTACTTTTTTAATGCAGAACGATGAGATAAAGGTCTGCTGTGTATATTTTTCCCTAAATGCCTTCAAATCAGGAAGGCCTCGCAACTGCCGGTGAAGCTTTGGCGACCCCTAGTGGGCTGTGCTGGAGCATGCACCCCATGTATAAAGGCTGAGTCCTTGCTGTCATCTCTCCCTTTGTCTCTCTTCAGCTGCTACCATCTAATAAAGGCAATAAAAACCCCCAAAAATAATCCTACAAAAAACAACTAGTCAATAATTAAGGTTTTAGACATCCCTTTAAATTATATCTCCCTCACTGAGCCCCG
>NW_023339740.1:24716883-24731968 GCF_004916995.1 Morone saxatilis | reverse complement strand
GATTTTTTTTTTAGCTCAGTCACAATCTCCTGATTCTCCTCACAGCGACTGATTCGATGTTCTGCCTCTCTGCTTTTGTCTCAGTGAATATTGATTGCAGCTATTGTTTTCCTGAGTGCCCCGTGTTCCCTGTGACACCATCAGTATCTGAGACTGAACTGTCGACACGTCACACACATTATTTCGCCTGCCAGTCAGAGTCTCCTCTTCCTTCTCTTTTCCTGCAGCAGAGGAGCACAAACACGAGGAAACAGCTTCTTCTTTTTTTTTTTTTTAACTCCCCTTCAAAATGCGTTCAGGGGAGACGATGTTTCAGTAATTTTATAATTTAATGTTTTGCCTTCCAAACCTGAAGGCAGTCACTGTAAATAATTCTGCTCTTCAGCTTCTCGATGAAGACAAAGAAAAACAAAAAAGGTGTTGACATGTTGTGGTTACGGTGAGGGCGGGGCTTCCTGTGTCCTCACCTGGAGGGAGGTTCTTTGGCGAAGTCGGGCAGAGGGTAGCTGACGTAGTCCTCGTCCAACAGGAACACATCGGTGCTGGTCAGGATCAAAGTCCTGGGCTGGAGGACAGGAGCTGAGGCGGAGCCAGAACCAGAGGAGGAGTGTCCTGAGAGAGTGGAGACCTGGCTGGGCAGACTGCTGGGGACCTGGACCTGAAGGAAAGGGACAAAGAGCAGGTAAAAATATTAATGATTATTAAGCAGACCAATACAGAGACTGGAAATATAAAATCCATTATATGTAGACCTGCAGATATTGTTTATATTAAAACTTTTTTCATACTGGTGACAAATAATATCACACGAGGAAAGTGCAAATCGTACAAACTAAACTTTTTAAAAGGAACAAATAAATGGGTGGAGGTAATAGTTAGAGGTGAATTACAACGATTTTTAAACCTGATTCCACTTGGGGGAAGTGGACAAAGGCTGTGAACACTTGTTAGCAAACAGTTTCCCATTTATACATTCAGCAGACACGGAGCCACATTAGCATTCATTCGGAGTCGTGCTGCTTATCTGCTGAATGTTTCACAACAAAGAACATCGCTATGAGATCTGTGAGAGTCAATAAAAACAGTGAAGTTAAAGAGACTTAAGACACTATAAAGCTCTGTAGGCTTGAGGGGAACTTCAGTCAGGTGAGTGTTTGTGATCCATTACCAATATTAAAATATTAATTATAGCTGCTTTAAATGAATAGTTCGACATTTTGAGAAATATTCTTAATGCTGATTAAATTTCAAATATCCAGCTACTGACACATTTAAAGCTTAATAATGTAGAAAACACAGTGTATGTTTCCAGTTTTGTGCAGGAACTATGTGAACAGCTGGTCGCAGTCAGTGTGTGCAGCTTCCTGTGGTGTTGTCGTCACATTGAGGTTGCCACTGAAGCACTGGGCGGATGGATACACCATGTTTCAGTCCTCTAAAATCACAAACTACAATTAAAATTCTTACCTGGAAGACCAGCAGGTACAGCAGGACGTTGAAGGAGCGTGAGGACGAGGACGCTGCGCTGGCCGGAGTCTTCCTCTCTGCCACGATGAAGGTCAGGTCTCCCATCTCTTCCTCACTGGGATAAATAAACTTCACCCTGCTGCTGTGGACCAGCTCGTAGTTCTGCATCTTACCTGCAGGGGAAGACAAAATCCCATCTGTTACCATTGTCAAGTTGACACCAGCTCAGATAGATATAGAGAGAGATTGACTGATATACTTTATTGATCCCAAGATAGAAAACTATTTTGTTAAAGCAGCGTGACATCCAGATGGACGGGGAATTCACAACATAAAGGATCTACTCCAATACAATATAAATACAATAAAATATAAACATAAAATAAAATACTATACACATCAGACAAGTGTGCAAAGACGTTTGAAGGTAGAGGGAAGGAAGGAATTTGTGCAAATTCACAGAAGGAGCAGACAAAGACACAAGTAAGGTGTGAGAGATTTATTTATTTAGGTTAAGTTTTCCTGTATCGGTCCTTGTGAGAGCGAAACAGAACCAGCCTGTTCCAAAATGGACTAACAGTTCCTCCAGTGTCTTCTCCACCACAACTTCAAAGGTATCTGGTTTTGCAACGAATTACGGAGGCAGCCTTAATCTGTTTATTAAGTCTGCTGATGTTGCCAACAGACTGAGGGAAGATTTCCAACATTTTGCTGCTCACATTGAAAGATCTCAGCTTCCTCTGGAAATAGTCTGCTCATTCCCCTTCTTATATACCGAGTCAGCTCTGCTCTTCCAGTTAAATCTGTGGTCAATGTGGATGAAAAAACTTCCTAATTTTAATAAATCAAACAAATTATTCTAACTTTGCAGACATATAGTTAGGGCTACGATGATATAAACCATGAAAGACAATGTTTTTAGAAGGTGGGTCACATTATTATTTGAGGACTCTGTTCTATTTCTTCCTGTTACAATAATAGACAGTAGCATTATGGGTTGCATTTAACCCTAATATTGTTAGGCTAGCATGTTTCTTCATGTCCGTTAATATCGTGTATTTTAGAGTATGTCGGACCTAAACATGTTCAAGAAGCCCACTTTAACCCTCAGGAGTTTGTAACGGCCTGTGTAACATGTTTGATGATTTTAACACTGTCACAGAGTCATAATAAGAAGCTCAAAGAAGTCTGAAACATACTAAGTTAGAGAAATGAATTCTCACCATTCTAACAGCCTGACAGGAGAAGAGTGTGAGCACTGTACCTGACTGAGAAACATCTTGGAGACAAATGTGGGATTTATGCAGTAATGAAAGTGTTGCTTCTGTGATCTCTCTTAGAGTCATGTATGTGGAGGGCAGAGCGTTGTATCCCTGCGTTGTTACCCGTGTTTGTGTTGGTGAACTGGGAGTAGAAGTCCTGATCTGATGGTTCTGGAGGAGGAAGCTGCTGCTGCAGGCTGAGAGCCGACATCAGTTCCTGAAGGAAGACGCCCGTCCCGTAACTGTCCCTGCTGAGACAGCACACGATATGGTCGGCCGAACGACCTGCAAACACAGGGGAGAACGAGAGAGAGAGGGAGAGAGAGGATCCATGAATAATTAAGAGAGTGACACAGAGTGATATCACACAGAGTTTGTGTGACCTCTGCAAACACCAAGTGCGTTCACATCCACTGACCTACGACTCTGAAGTACTGGTCGAACAGTCCCACATTGACAGACAGCAGCTCAGACAGTCTGATGGACAGACAGCAGCACAGACAGACGTCCGGATCTCCAGAGTCCATTACGTCCAACACTGCCAGAGAGAGACAGACGGACAGAGAGAGAGACAGACAGAGAGAAAGACTCGTTGGAGACTGGTTGTGATATCTGACTGCTGATATCTGACTGCTGATATCTGACTGCTGATATCTGACTGCTGATATCTGACTGCTGATATCTGGTCTGTGGAAATATCTCTCTCCCTCTTCATTGTTATCTGTTTATTNNGAGAGAGAGAGAGACAGAAAGAGATACAAAGAAGAGATTTAACTAAAGTCTACAGCCCCAGCAGTTGGTATTTTGTATGCAACACTCACACCAGGTTTGGTTGTGAAAGTCTATACAGTTACCATCTTAGTGGGTAAAAGGAATGTATCCATGGCAACAGGAGCAGTATTATTCTCAAATTACATGATGCTATTTTAAATGTAATCTTTTCACACTCTGACTGAGCCGATCACGTCAATTCATCCTACCTGAGTGCTGACCGAGCGTGGAGGCGGAGTCTTCCAACAGGAAGTAGATTGTATCGGTGGAGAGCAGCAGACAGCAGGTGAGCTCGGACTCAGGAGACTTGTAGAGAACCACAGACAGCCACAGGACCTGTCTCACCTCCTCTGCCTCAGACTGATTCAACAGAAAAGTTAAAAAAAAAAAAAAAGTTGAGATTGAATTTTGAACAAGAATATAAACACTGACTGAAGAACTTTGCTGAAATTAAAAGTGATCGATGTTGTGGGAGAACAAGCTTTCTTTGAACTGGGACAGAAAAAAATCCTCAAAAAAAAAAAAAAATGACTTCAGTCATCAAATGATTTCCCTCATGTCTGTAAGAAGTCAATGTTAGATTTCTATGAGGAGACTTTTTTAGTGACTATTGTGTCACAACCCGACTCTACATGCTGTCTTTATCTTATTTAATTTATTTTATCTTCAAGATAAAATTAATTGGAAACTACTTTAGTTAGTCTTATTATAGTTCTGACTCTTCTAGTTTTGCACTAATTAACATTTTATGATGTCACTTTTGGCTCTGGGAACATAAATCAGTCACGAAAATAATTGTTAGTTGCGACCTTGTAAATTTAAAATTCTTAAAACAACTATGATTTACTTATCTGGCAGAAAACATAACATCAAGATGGATTCAACGACAAATGCAGCACTGGTGTGTGTGTGTGTGTGTGTGTGTGTGTGTGTGTGTGTGTGTGTGTGTGTGTGTGTGTGTGTCCTACCATCGCTATATATCTGTGGAAGTAGGCTAGCAGTTGCGGTCCTCCAAGCCCTGCCAGGAGTTTCAGTCCTGGGGAGAGTCCCGGGGTGAGGTGGGGGGACGGCTGGTTCTCCTCCACTTGGAGGCGGGTTGAGTCCCAGCTGAGGAGGAAAAGGGAGGAAAAGATAAAAATATCAACAACAGTAATTAAGTAATCTCTCATGCTTGATGCAGAGCTGCTGTGGGAAAAGAAGATGACACGCTGTGCTCCCTGATGTTTGTTGAATGAATGTTGACTTTCAGGTCTTACAATCAAGGAGATTAATTAGTGTCCCAGCTACTATAATTATTGAGCTTTTATTTGAACACCACAGTTCCCAGATACAACATATAACAGCAACGGTCAATAAATCCTCTGAAGTGATAATTAGAGCCTTATAGTCGCTGATACTGATACTGATACGTACTATAAAGTAAATCTGTTTCTCTTTATATTACCTCAAACATATCTCTGATGTTTACTTATAACGTAACATATAGTGGACACTGGTATATCTGTGAAGAGATAACATCAGCAGACTCCTGTGATTAAGTGCTGAAATTACAGCTTCGTTGACATCCATCAGCATTTACTCTGCATCATGGTTTGTTTTAGATAAATAAATGTCGTATACACCCATAAATAGGTGCCCTGATAAGATAAGTACATTGTGTTTACAGTATTAGCCCACTGTGTAACTTTAATCAAAGTACAAGCATGATATTAGCATGATATAAATGCAGACATAAGAAGAAGAATTCTGCTGTTACATGGCGAGAAAGTAATACATGTTAACAGAATATAAACAGAAGTGCTCCAGAAGTCTACCTGTTGGTGCTGTGTGATTTTCTGGCACTGGTGCAACAGCACTGGTCTCTGGATCTGTAACGGCCTAAAAACACAACAAGGAGGTGTGAAACAAACTGAGAGAAGAAACAAGCGAGGGTCAAACTAAATTAGAATTAAGCCTGAGGGGAATTTCCTTCTTGGTGTGAGTGTTTGAGCAGGTAGTTGGTCTTCACCTTGCCCTTGGTGCGGACTGGGCGTGCAGGGCCGGGGCAGGGCCACCATCTTCAGCCCCTCCAGAGAGGCTCTCCGCTGGCTCAGCTCCCCCAGAAAGGAGCTTCTGTCCTGGGCCAGAGGGAAGAGCAGCAGCAGCCTCTGTCCGCCCAGCAGCAGCTCCACAGCGTGACTCCTCCTAGACACAACATGATGGTTAAAGATAATTACAATACTTAAAAAAAGCAAACAATGATTAACCTTTGTGTGCCACCAGAATAATTACAAACCTTTAGAAAACCTGATCAATAAAAAACTGATAAATAATAATTGTGCATGTTAAGGATCAACTAATAAACCCAAAGCTAAGTCAGTACTGAATGGCAACTGTAAATCTTTAAATGTAAGATGGTGTGTGACAGAAGGGGCCCTGATCTTCCAGTTTAATTCATTTATAGTCGGAGAAGGGAGGTCGTCAAATCAAATCATACTACAGTTATTAAAACACTATTTTCCAAGCTAGCCCAAGAAACAAAAAGTTAGAACATCCATTCATCCGATCACAGCCTCTGTACCTGTGGTGGTGTTTTGGGTCGGGGCAGGAGGTGTCGCTGGTTCTGTCCCCGACCAGAGAAGCGCTCTCTCTGGGGTGAAGCACCACGGAGCCGAGGGGCACCCGGACCAGCCTGCACCAGGAGGAAGAGGAGGAGGAGGAGTGATGAAGGTCACCGCTCCTCCTCTCTCTTTCTGCCAGCTCTCTGAAGTCCACCTTCAGCACCCAGAGGTGTCGGTGGGTGAGAAAGAGGAGAGAGGGGAGGCCGGGCTCCTCCGTCTTGGATAAAATGTCTGACAGGAGGGGGTGGGCGTCCGGGGCAGAGGAGGAGGAAGACGAGGAGGGAAGAAGGTGGGCAGGATAGCCTCCCTGGGCTCCCTGACTCTCCTCCAGCTCCCAGGAGTTGATGAGCGATCGAGGGAGGAGCTGAGGAGTGTTGGGGGGCTCCGGGTTAGTCTGAGATCCTGCAGCCTGGAAAACAAATGAGGAGGTTTTCTACATAATAATACAGAAATTAAAGCTGTTTGACGAATTACAGACTGAACCGTGTTGATTTTATGTCTTTAATGAAATGCTGTCTGCAAATTAAACTTCTTTTTTGGGGCAATAAAGTACAGCACTGCTCTTAAATGTAAAATATTTAAAAGAGCACTTGATTTAACACCTAAGATGAAACAAAAACTCATGTAATCAAAACTGAAAAATCAACAGTGATTGAAAATTGAGTAGAAGCTGTTTTTTGATTATAGGGACCCTAAGAGGCTCATGTGCTGCTCTCTGACCTGGATCAGCACCGTCAACTCGGTCCTGGTCTGCCGAACCCCCTCGGCCTCGGAGAAAATGTACCAGCGGGTCGAACCGTCTTTGAGTCCGAAGGCGAGGCAGGAGTCGGGGAGCTCGAGTCGGGAGGAGAGCAGGAGCCGGGAGTACGGCAGCAGGAGGTCCACCTGCAGGCTGGACAACACCTCCTCCGCAGACGGACTCTGCTCCTGGTCTGAAAACAGGAGAACAGATCGCTCTTCAGCACAAAGCAAAATCATCCAAATGTTGGCTTGATTGATTTATTTTTATCTTACAACACACTCGGTTGTAACTGGTATAACATACTTTTACTGGCCACCAAGTTATAGGTCGGTCCTGCTGTTGGTCTTTATTATGATTTTACTGTTAATTAGCAGCCACGGTAGATTAAGTTTGACTTTAAGGCAAAAATTATTGTCAGCTTTGTGATGACAAAAAAAGGAGGAAGAAGTGTCCTTGTAATAATTGTTCAGTTATTTCTTGGTTTCTGTCAAAGATTTACATACGTGTATCCAATTAAATATGTTTTGGATCAACCTGCATGGGACTGTTGTTGTTTCCTCCTCTGTTCTGTCTGATGTTGAACAGTTCAGTGTCTCCATTGTTGTCTATACTCCACTTTTAAGGAAAGGTAACTAGATTTAACTAACTAGAACACAAGTCAAGCTCTGTTTCACTTCCTGTTACTAAACAGGGTTTAGGTCTGGTGATGCATCTGTCTGACTGTTGGTTTGAAGAACAAGCCTTTTCATTTTGGACTAGATAGATATGTCTCAGAGCATTTCAATTTTTTTATCCTTCCATGAACAAAAGTCTAATGAAGCAGGATTAACTGGATAACTACCTGCTTCAGACGTCACAGCAAAGTTATCCAGTTTACATAATAATCCTGCTACATTAGAGAAACCTCAAATTACTGAATTACTTCAATCTAAGATGGGTAGCAAAACACAATTCATACAAATAAATATACCAAACAGCAGTTGCAACCACAGTTTCCATATTTGTTTGTATAAAATATACAAACAAAGTTCACCTGCGTCATGATTGGTCCACGTGAAATCATCTGGTAGGTACAGAAGGCCCAACAGCCGGTCCGTCAGCACCAGACACGCCTCCTTCTGCTCCACCTCCTCCTTCACCTGAAGACAGTAGCACCACAGAATCCTGCTGACCTGCACCTCCTCCTCACCACACAGCTCCTCCTGGTGGCCAACGGGCTCTTCTGCAGGAGGAACAGCAGGTGACGTGGAAGAGGAGCAGACCGACTCCTCAACAGAGTCATCCAGACCCATCTCAAAGTATCCGTCCCTGGAGCCTGGACTGTAATAATGAGCATAAAACAGTGGATGAATCAAGAATCATCCGTACTTTATGTCATTTCAGTGTTTATACTTTTTTACATTTTGATATTATAAAAAAATACACAGTTCAGACATAATAATATCAGCAACTTCTGTAAATCCCCAAATTTGTGTGAATTACAGGGGATCTCAGAAGCCCAGAAACTATTTAGGAAACCAGTTTTCAGGGACCTCAGAAACCAGTCTAACCATTAGGGGATCCAACAAACTACTGGGTATTTTAAGCACTCTTAAGAACATCTGGGGAATCACAGAAACCAGTGGGAACAACTGAGAAACCCAGGAACCACCAGGAATTTATGGGAATCACCAAAACCAGAAGGACGTTTAGGGAAACCAGTCAGGTCCCTAAAAAACAGCAGGATTGTCTAAGAAACCAGTGGGACCTTTAGGGTATCCCAGAAATCATTGGGAATTCTGAAACATCAAGGATCCCACAAATGAGTAGGCTTTAAGGGAATCACAGGAACCAGTAAGAGAAGGTTGCTGGTTAAATTACCTGGGACTTCCCACCTCGGTGCCCTCGACACGGGACTGAAGAACCTCTCTGGACTCAGATATCTTCTCTTCCTCCCCCTCCTCCGCTTTCTCTTCCTCCTCCTTTGTCTTGTTCTTCTGCTCCTCCAGGGTGGAGCTGAGAAGATGGGAGAGCTGGGTAATGAAGTCTTTGTTGTGGGAGGAGAGGGAGAGCAGCGGAGTAGGAAGTAGGGGACACCAGGCGGCGCTGCAGGAGAAGCAGGTGGTTTCAACTGGTCTGGAGGAGGAAGAGGAGCAGTCACAACTGGAGGAGAGAGGAGGGAAGGGTGCAGATTTCTTTTTAATTGTCTGCGATGTAATCTGCACAGAAGAAACACTCGCCCACCATCATTTAACCAACTGTAGAATCACTTGTTTTATTGCTGTTAAGCTATCGTCCTCAACACGGTGAAACTCAACATTTCCTTTTCTTTCTTAATATTCTTTGTGAAGAAGGACTCAGCCTCTGTACATGGGGTGCCAGCTCCACCAGGTGAGCTACCAGGGCACGCCATCCAGCACAGATTATTTCACATTAAAAGCGTTCTAGTGGCTCGAGATGTTGAGTTTCACTGACGGTAGGATAACAGCAATGAAAAAAGCATTTAAAGTAAAAGCAACTGGATATTTATTTACTGTTGCTGCTTTATATTATAGTAGTAACACTGTTATTTGATACTGACCAGACAGTAATAGTAGGAGTCGTAGTAGTAGAAGCCCTTGTGGGAGCTCCACCTTGTGTGTGTTCAGACAGACTGACAGCAGGTTGTTGTACCTGCAGACAAACACATGAAGCATCAGCAACATCCGTTATTTGAGCTAAATGCTCACAATGACTATGGTAGCACATTATGTTGAACACGTTGACCATGTTAGTTTAGTATGTCAACATATGGAAAGATGTATTTTAGCATTAAACTCAAAGTAGAGGCAAATATGAGGCTGATAATCCTTTCAACATTTGTCAAGCTATTTTATTCTGGACCGCAGTGTGACACACAGAAACGTTTACAAGACTATTGTTATTATTAATGTCAGTATTTTCAGTCCGTATTTGAGACCTCTGACAGTTCAATCTGTAAATATCTCACATTTAGTTGCATCCTTCACAATGCACATTCACACATATTTGCATTAAGACATTGTGTTCAGTGATACACTCCTAATCTGCATACATTTCCTCCTTTTACATAAAATCTTTTACACATTTCTGGACAGTCCCTGACCCTCCACTCCTCCCATCCAACCGCTATCCTATTGGTTGTCATGGTAACAGACACCTGCCCTCCCCGGTGTTTCAGGTATGTGTGTGTGTGTGTGTGTGTGTGTGTGTCTGACCTGGGCGGGGTCAGCAGACAGGAGGTTTGTATTAGTGTTAAAGCTTGCGGGGGGAGGTGCAGCGTCCACAGGAGGGAGGACACTGGGGGGAACTGCGGCTCCTTCTCCGTTCGTCACTTCTGAAACAGAAACCAAACGGATGAGCGACACTGACAGCGAGGAGCAAAGTTTGACTGATGTGACAAGTCTTAAAATCTGAAAATTTATGTTCACAAAGTTTTACATATTTTTGTGTTTTGAACTGTTGGAGAAAATAATAACAGATGAATCGATTGTTGGTTGAAATCTGACATAAGAGGCTTAAAAATGATCAACACTGGCTGCTCTAAGCTCCAGTTGAGAACATATTCATGCATACAGAAATATGTTATCAGAGGTAATGAACACCAGATTTTTCAAATCTTCTAAAAAAACAAACACATGCCACAACAGTCAAACATCACAAAGTACCGACATGCGTTTGGTTCTTACTGTTCAGATTCAGACACTGGCGCAGTGTGCAGCCTGTACTAAGCCAGAACAAATATTAGTGTCACAGACGGAGGTTAATGAGCAATGAGCAGGGTGTCACACAGCCTCCAGCCAAACATCGGTGAATATCAGTTTCTGAATAATTATTCTCCTGTCGAGTTCCACCAGCTGTTTGTAAATCCATAACTCAGTCTGTGTCTAATGGCTCAGAAATAAACTTATCTAGAAGAAATGGAGAGATGGTTTTTAAATGACCTCAAAAATATATTTGATATTTCTGTACTAATATTTCTAGTTAATGAAGCATTTTGAACTAATGGTTTTCATAATGCCAGACTTTAGGAGCCCCTTCAGCACAACTACTTCCAGAGCTGATGCAGCTGACGTACAATTTTCCAATAATATCAGAGTTGCAGTGCTTTTATAGAAGGATCAGTTGTCTTAGTAAAGCATCAGTTAGCTCTACTTGTAGTCTGATAATCAGATTCATTCTTCTGTCAAACATCTTGATCTCGGATTATTCAGCTGTAAACCAATTAGCAAAGACTAATTTATCCGTCCTGTAATGCAATTTTCTGTTGACAAAGAAGCCGTGGCAGCAGTGGTTGCCAGCAGCGTTCCACTTAAAGTCTGTGAGGTCGATTGAAGAAACGTGGATTTAAGAGAGTAGCCAAATTACAACAACTTGTACAGCTGCAAACATCTAAAAACACACTTTACAGTCGCAGTGTTTCTGTGTATTATTATAGTTGGTTGGTGTTAATATAACTACAGCTACATTTTATGTAAGGATGAATGAGGCTGGTGCAACCTGCGTGATGAATAAATGTCATCTTATGTTAAAAGAGTTTTAAACAGCTGAATCAACAGACAACTGAAGCAAAGCATCTACAACAGGAAATATAAAGCTGAGAGATTTTTTAGAGGTTAAAGAAGATGCTCTCTATCGGGAATGATAGCAGCAGGTTAGCTTCAACAGGTAACAGGTTTTTTTCCACTGCAGCAGAGTGACGCCCTGCGTTAACAGTTCCTGATGCATTTACAGCTCTTAGGAACATTCATAAGATACAGATCACAAGAGGAAAACCCACACTGTATCCAACCAGACTCAGAGTCTCACATAACTGCAATGGAAAAAAAGTGTTAGCCACTGTAGTGCTAATCCTTGTTATCTGAAGACAAAAGACAAAATCAGTGAGAATTAAACAAAACTTTGTCTTTAAGGAAAGCAGCAGCCAGACAGATTTTATGTTTTCACGTTTCTACACAAATTCAATAAAATATACATAACATAACTCTTTGGACTGCTTTGGAAGGTGGATTTGTTTCATTGTTGATGAAGCTACGTTCGCAGATTTCCCCTGTTTCCTGTCTTTGTGCTAAACTAGGCTGAGCACATCCATAGGCGCATAAGAAGTGGAAGGAAATAAAAATACTGTGATTAAGCCTCTGACTTTCACTAAGCTATTTCACTGTTAGCTATCTGTCAAGTAGGTGTACGAGGAACACACATTAGGACAATGTTATTAAAGTTGTAAACAGAAGGTAACAGGAAATCAATAAAATTAATTAAACAACAGTTTTGATCATTGAATTTATCGTTTTAGTCGCTCATTAAGTCAAAACACCAACTATTTTCCAGTTCCAACAATTAGCAGATTTACTGCCTTTCTCTGTTTTATATCGTAAACTAATAGCATTGTAACAAATGTCTTTTTTTCTTTACATTTGAAGCTTCTATTTAGGTTTTTGAACGAAGCTTTAGATGTCTGTCTGTCTGACACCAACCCCCTGAAAACAAAAAAAAAAACAAAAACACAATCCGCAATTTGAATAAAGTGATTCATCAGATTAAATGAGTTAGTCTTCTTTTGTTAAGTAAAGGCAGAATAAGTAGGATTTGTGGTTGCCGTTTGTAAACACACAATTGAAAGTTGGGAGAGAGAGAGGTAGAGGGTCGATGTGGAGAGGGAGCAAACCAGTGAATTAGAGAAGGTTATTTTTCGGATTTTGTTTATGCTCTAAAGCACAACAAATAAACAAGGCCACACCTCCGCAAAGTCCTGGGGGAAGGAACCACATTGTCTGCTGTGTGATTGTGTGTATGATTGTGTGTGTGTCTCAGCACTGCCCTCCATCAGACAGACACACACAGACCTGCAGCTCACAACACAGACTGAGAGCATTTAGGAAAGAGACGGAGAGAGTGGACAGATTAATCAATAATTAAAATCATTACTAGCCTCAGCTTCATCGTCCGCAGTCAGCTGTTGTTTTTTTGGGAATCACCAAAGAGCAGAGAAACATATCGGTCTGTCTGGCCGCTGCCTTACAGCAGAAATAACAACCACCGTCCCCCCACCCTCCCCTCAGACCTGCACAGCCTGATACATACATGATTACCTTGGCTGGGGCAGGCAGCCTGCTGGGCCGGACAGGAAGAGGAGGAGGAGGAAGAGGAAGAGGAGGAGGTGACAGCAGGGGGAGCAACAGCAGAAGAGCAGCAGGAGGAGGAGGAGGAGGAGGAGGAGGAGGAGGGGAGAGAGGAGGAGGAGAGGTGAGGAGGTGCAGCGGCAGACAGCCTGGTCTCCTCACTGATCTGACGAGAGGACAGAGAGGAGGAAGCCTTCAGAGAGCAGCAGTCACCTCATCATCATCATCATCAACCAGATCACATCCTAAAACCTAAAACCTGCTACCGGCCGCTCCATCAGCAGCAGAGCAACAGTCACTTTATTAAGACTGATGTGTTGCAGCTGCATTAGTCCAGCTCTGCTCTGGTTGGGTGAGTTCTATGAGGCTGAGGCAAATCTGTGTGCTGAAAGTTTGAACATAACCTTCCGACGTTCCTGAAAGCTTTTTCAGTTTTCTTTAAAGCTGTAAATCTGCGAACAAGCTACAATCAATATTTTGCTTTCGTGAACCTTGTGATCGATAGTTTCCTTCTGCAGAAAGAGCTCGTAAAGGTTTGTGTTCAGGAGATATTAATACACTGCCCTGAAAGACTGCGATCGCTTCCTGTGTGGGTGTCCAGCCTTCAGCATGAAGCCACTTTTACTTTTAAACATTCTGTCTGAAAGGTGGAGCAACATGTAGATTATTTACTCTGTATGGTAGTCAAACTATTAAAACCCAACACACTCAGTAATGAGCTTCTGCTAAGCCTATTTTTATGTTACAAAAGCAAGAACACTCCTCTGTATACATTTATCTAAGAAAAAACATCACTGTTGAGTACAGACACATTTCATTAATAATAAATAAAAGCCTAGCCTGGTTCTGAAGCTCTGAAAGGCCACACACACGCATCTCTGATTTATTCAGTGATTCAAATACGTCAGATGTTGTGCTTATTGACTTATTGATTCTCCTGTGGGAAAAACAACCGAGCCAATCAAAGCTTTACAGGCAGGACTAAGACTGTGGACGTCATCTTCCTGTACAGTCACACATTAAAATTAATCTTGGTTATTCTGGATACTCTGATAATGACCAACAAGCAGCAAACTTACAAGATTGTTCTGCAGGAAGAAACAGTTGAGTGAAATAATTAACTGTAGCTTCTTCAAAAAGGTCCACAAAATATTTTCCACACATTTTAGCTCACAAACTTCACGGAGCAGTTTACATTGGTGCATTGTTACGAGTAAGATTACAACCTCACATATCGAATAATGCCCAAACGTATATTTGTATTACATCTTAACTCTGCTGCTGACGTGCACGATCTCTGGTTTGTGACTGCAGTATGTGCAGTACGTGCAGTGACTAGCAGAGTGTGTTTCAATAACAGCTGGTCACTCTTCAGGCTTCAGAGATCTGTTAGTAATTAACTTGAGATCAGGATCACTATTGATCACATCTAGTCGGTGGATTTTGTCTTGCGGTGATTTCTGATTGTTCTACAAGAGTTAGGAGTTAGTTGATGTAGTGGTTTTAGAATTAACAACTACTCGAGCAGGGTTAATCTATTTGGGAGCTCTGTGACAAAGATGTAACATTCAACAGTGGTTTGAGCTCAGAAGGTCAAAGTCTCAGGAGTCCAATCAGTGCACAGCATGAGTTTACTTCCTCTGATACTGATGAAGCTGAAATATTCAGTGCTGTCTGATAAATTCTTCTTAAGAGATACAGAAAGTGTCTTGGTTTAAGCTCTGCTGTTTCACAGTCCTAAAAGAGATTTATAAATTACTTATTCACACATAAATGATTTAAACTCTCAACAGTTCTAATAATAATCCTTAATGTGCAAACTGTAAGTTAACTTTATTAAATACTGACAGTTGAACCATATAAACTAGTCTGGTAGATTCAGTGTAACAGAACAGACCTTCTTGTCGCCGCTGCTCATCCTGTCTTTGACTTCTTTGGCTTTCTGAATGGCTTTCAACACTTCCACTGTGTCTAGCTCCTTCTCTGTTGTCACTGTACCGTCCAAACAAACCTGATGACGCAGAGACAAAAGACAAAAACACACACAGTTTTTTTTAAAAAGCAGTAGAATCAACAGTATTAATAACAACAGCTGAATGAATGCTAATGCTACCAGAAGTACAG
>NW_023339740.1:24716526-24716783 GCF_004916995.1 Morone saxatilis | reverse complement strand
GATTTTCCAGGACCCTGAAGTAGTATGATCTGTTTCTATAGTAGTAACAGTAGTAAAGAAGGATTATATCAGCAACAGTAAAGTAAGAAAAACATTTTGGTGTGGTTGGCTGTGTACCTCAGCAGTAGTGGTCATACTAGTAGCAGTAGTAGTGATATTAACAGTGTGGTGTTTTGTTGGTGTACCTCTGCTGCACGGTCTCCAAACTGGGCCAGGACTTTGGTTCTGTAGTCTGGGATGATGCACATGGGGTTACT
>NW_023339740.1:24711068-24716422 GCF_004916995.1 Morone saxatilis | reverse complement strand
ACACACACACACACACAAGTCACAAACAACCCAAATCAACCTCTGCTGACTCCTTGTTGTTTTTAAGTTGTTTTTGTGTGCATTGGAGAGTCAACAGTGGAGAGAAAGTGAAGATAGAAAAAGATCCCATCTTCATCATCAGATAGCCACGATTATAATCTACAGGTGGGTAATTTCAATAAATTAAGTATTTCCTTTTTTGGTAATTGCATATTAAATACCTTTTGTAAGAGATAAATGAATAATAATGTTGAAAAATGTTTTGCTCTCTTCCAATAAAGTAGAAAAAGAAAGACTTTCCCTCTGTCACTTTGACCAGTAGACCATCAGGATGTCCACAGTGTGATTACCTGGGCCAGCTGGTTGTGGCTGAGGTCCAGGTTGACCAGAGAGTACAGCTTGGTGAGACCGGTCAGTTGGTCCAGCTGGTTGCCAGCCAGACTCAGGGTTTTGATGTTGCCCAGACGGGTGTGAGCAGCTTCCAGCACCCGCAGGCTGTTATAGGACAGATCCACGTGGACCAGATTGTACAGATGCTGCAACCACAGGACAATTACTTCAGTATTAGTGTTAATGACAAACTACGCATCTATGAGGGTGTCTAACCGCACCTGTAAGCACCACCTGCCTTTCGATCCTAAGTTTGAGTGTACAGTCAGCATTGGTTCACATTAAACTCCCCAGTTTGTTTAGTTTGTCCATCTGTGCCGACACGACAACAGAACTAGGTCGACTGTAATCAACTTGTTTCTTCCTGTGCATCATTCTTGTAAATACTGACTAGTTATAGAAAGTTAGAGACCTACAATAGACAGAACAGTACCTAACATATGACACGTGTTTGTCTGACATTGGGATTTTGGAAAACTGGACTTTCAACTGATTCATTGACTAATCTAAAAAGTAATCCTGTCCTGACAGAGCTGCTGTATTCTTCGCCATGCTGTCACATACCTGGAGGTTTTCCACTGTGGACAGCTGGTTGTAGCTCAGATCCAGAAACTCCACCTTAGGAATCAGTTTCTACAACAGAGACAAACTCAGTGTGAACAGATAGAAACTGATACCAGGCTCTTTCTGTGTAAAGACAGAGAAGGTGATTTCAAGGACAGTGTGATCTGACCTCCTGATACAACAGCTAGCTGATCAAAGCAGACAGAAGAGCCAGCGCATACTTCCAATGAGTATTTTTTATACATGTATCTTTAATTGAACCATCACAAGCAAAATCAGAAATTAATTACCTGACACAACTGCTTTGTATGTTCCAGAAGATAACTAAGACTGTATTACCGACTTGCTTCATCAAATGTTCCTAATTACTCCAGTAAGTGTAAGTAAATACGGTGAACTTAGCATCATTATTTAATCACTTTTTCTATAAATAAAACAGCTTTTTCAGATGTATTTTCGAGCAACTTTTCCAAGATTTTCCTCTCTGCTTAAAACAGAGAGGTGATGTAAAGCATTCCAAGAAATCATCAATATCAGATGTTTTCTTTTCTGCTCTCTGCCTTGTCTTGAAATTTGTATTCATTTTTTGGGATTAGGATTTCTGTTTCTTGTTATGTTGGTTGTCAAAACCAATATATTATTTAAAAGAAAACCTGATAAATGACATCTGAGATATTGTGTGAAACCAGACAAACAGACCAGGGTAAGCGAGCATTTCTTCCTTTATTGTCACTGTGGAGGAAAACATAAAATAACATACTGACTTTTAAACACTGTGTTTAGGTTTGGTGGGCGTGTCTCACCACTGAGTTGTCGATGGTGCTGATGCTGTTGTGGCTCATGTCCAACGTGGTCAGGTTTCTCCACACAGGAATGACGGCTGTGACGGGACAGCCAGACTCCGCCCCCTCGGCCTCCCACTGTGAGAACTCGCTCGCCTCCGGGACCAAGATCGACTGAAGGCCGCCAGAGATAAAACAGTAAACACATGAGTACACAACATATAAGACACCGCATAAAACATGTATAATAGAGAGCAGATTAGTCTAAACTGTACCATCATAGTTTCTGTGGAGTGGTGCATACTCAGAGTTGCCAGACTCGACCTCAGAGACGACAGACCTTGTATCTGCTGAGAGCTGCACTCACTGATCTGAAGACAGACAGACAGACACAGTTGTTATTCAATTTTTTTCAGTTTTTAAGTGACTTTCTGAAAGCCAAAAATAAAATCTTTGTAAGTGTGTTCCTATCAGTACTGCTGCACTGGTTTGTTCTTTGTTCTCTTTAATGACGAGGCACACAGGTACTCTGTCTGCAGCAGGTGAAGCAGTAACTCCAACGTCAGTGTTCACTGATTAAAGTCTGAAATGATGAAAAGCCGGAGAAGATAAAAGTCTGCTTGCATCAGCCTTTCACGTGTCATCACATCTCTTTATCTATTCACCAATTTCTCCAACTCAGTCAAGAGGAGAAACATTTTATACAAATGCAAACAGGAGATACAGGCAGTGACCTCCAGCTCTCTCATCCATAATGCAGCTTATGTCAGAAACATTGAACCAGATTGTGGCAGAGAAAGGTTTATGATACTTTTATCATAAATAAATAAATATTTATTTATAAATATTTTCAGAAGTAAAACGCTAACGTTTGGCTATAAACAAACTACATCACGGTTGCATCATTTCATCAAAGTTTAAGTTAGTTTAACAGTTGCTTGCAAGAGTGCATGATTAAACACAACGAGGCTGTGAAGGCAAACTAGCAGATAAGTGCTGACGTTTAATGTCACCGACAACCTCCGTAGTCTTGTTAGCGACACGTAATGTGTAAATCTCTTAAGTTTGTGTTAAACACAGACATTATTTCAGGATATCTTAGCTGAAATCTCATTTAGTTATAAAAAACAAAGACACTTACCCCGAGGCCGAGTGTACGATAAGTGCCTTTAAAATAGAACTAATTTTCCGGTTTAGAATGATTACTGAACCACAGTCGAGACATTTGCTTCCAATTGAAGATTAGGTTGAGGTTTGTGTTTGACATTAATGAGTCAAAAGATATACAGACAGGAGTATTTAGAGGAGAGACAGACAGAGACACAGACAGACAGTTACCTCTATCTGCAGAAGCGATTTGAAAACAGACAGGTCGAAAGGGAGACTGCTCTCCTGGATGTTACTGGTTCCTACTGGACCTCTGGTACCAGACATCTGACCAACAGAGACAAAAACAAGTGAGATAATTCACCAACTCTGCTCCTCAGAAGGGACACAACACCACACTGTACCCTGGCGTACGTGAGACGAATAAAGAGACCTTGAGGTATCGCAGCCTGCAGGTGAAGTCGAGGATGTGTCCCAGGTCCGTCTTGGCGTCTCCGTTACAGCAGGTCGGTTTGGCCAGACGAAGCTGCTGGGAGACGGAGTAAAGCTGCAGAGGACGTAGAGAAAACACCTCGCCAGCCTGCAGCAACTGCTCACCTACAACACACAAACACACAGCTGTCTGATACCGAAAACTTTGATTAAGCATAGTTATATTCGGGTGTAAAAACATTAGATTTAACTTAAATAATTCTTGAGGAAACTGGATTGATGCAGCTGCAACAGATCATATGATATTAAAACTGGTATTTAAATATTTTGTATAAATATATAAAACTGAAACTAAAAAGTCTTCAATGGATGTCATCATGTTTCACATCCTGTCATTGTGCAATCAAAGAGTCACTGTAATCACTGTGGATGACAACCAGACATCTGACTAAATCTGCCATGTTTACATCCTTAAAATGTTAATTAATGTGTATTTTCTCTGATAAATAAAGTAATACAGTAAATTCTGAGCCTTCTGACTCAATGTTTGTTATCGAAACAGATAAATATAAGTACTGATGACTCCAGGGAGAAAGCCTGTGCAGCCACACTGAGTGGAAACACACCACTGCACTGAAGGAGTGTCATTAAATGTTAACACAGTTGTAGAAACACTAGATGAGAGAAAAGAGGTCAAAGGTCAGAAAGGAAACAAACCTTTATGGAACAACTCCTCAGCCAGTGCTGCTGTGATACCGTTGATCTCCTGAAAGAGGAAAAGAGTTTAATAAAAACTATAAAATAACAAACGGTTAAGTTAGTAAACTAGTTAAATCTTGTGTTCAGCAGACAGACTGATGTTCAATGTTCCCTTTCTTTAAAAGTGTTTTTGTCAAGGTGAGTTAGTGGGTTGAGAGTTAACTGGATAATTTTAGCTGGATAATATAAAGTCAGTCTGAGTTAGTCACACGACCTCATCACAGATTCAGTTACATTACACAGTTGTTATGTGTTAATGCAGCATCAACGCAGCTGCATGATAATAAAACTGCTTTCTGTGATCATTTAAACTTGTCCGTGACGGTCATATGTTCATCGTTCTAGGTCACATCGAAGGTTTTTCTATCGGCTGTTTACTCTGCAGAGCCCTGAGGACTCAGACAACACTGGTCTGTTATTGTACTGAGATCACCATGTGATCACAGTAGCCCCTTTTACACAGCGTGTTCAAGGCGGGAGTGTTGAGCCATTATTCCGCCTCGCCGTTCTGCATAAAATGTACAAAGACGTAACGGGCGGTCATTGTAGCAGCAGTGAAGTTGTCACTTGTAGTTGTAGTTACAGTTTATCAGTGAATAAAAGCTGCAGCTTCTCACGACCAAAGTAAAGTTCCCCTTCGATGTTTCCTAACTGCGTCGCTATCAGCTCCTCCAATGTTGAGGGATTATTATCAGTAATTACTGTCAGTACTATCAGTGGGAAACAAAGTACAGGTACTCTTTTGCTTCCAGAACACCAGCATGCTGTCTAACAAAATAAATAAATCACACACTGAGGCGGCGTCATGTCGGCGTTGTTTGGTTCAGTGTGAAAAGAAGCCAGTGTGACGGCAGACAGTCAGAGTAAAAAGGTCACTGACACCACAAAGCCTTAAATTACTGCTAACACTCGCCTGAAGCAGCACTTTTCAACCTCTACTGGACAGAAAAACCCAAACTATTTTACTTATTTTATTTATTGTTTTATTATATGTGAAGTACCAGCAGACTCAGGACTATCAGGTTAATACTAGAACCATCTAAACAGGTGACTGTACACATGTAGAGGACGTGATCTTACGTAGAGGTGAAAGTGCAGGAAGCCGGCGAGCGGAGTGGGCGTGGCCTGTGGGAACTGCTGCAGCAGCGTCTGCAGGTAGAGCTCCAGCTCCTTCTGCCGCCGCTCCACCAGACTCTTCGAGTTCTTCCCCAACATCTTCTTTGGAGGAAGCAGTCGTCGGTCTACCTTCTTCTCTGCTGTCAGCTGAAGGCAAAAACATTTTATATTAAATTTTGTTCCAGAGGATTTTCTGCTTTTGTC
>NW_023339740.1:24710670-24711063 GCF_004916995.1 Morone saxatilis | reverse complement strand
CTTGCACTTTGTGATGGACATTTTTATTACTGTATGAACAATTTATTAATGAACTAAGACTAATCATTAGTTGCAGACCTTCTCTAGTTCATTCTCTCTCCATTTCTGTACATGAGATGTAAAACCAGTGACGTTTTCTCACAATCTGAAGTTCCTGCTTTCTGTTCTGCTGCAGACCCAAACAGCCATTTTCATATTTTAACACATTAAACACAAATCATGTTTATTTCACATTATCGCCAATCACATAGCAGAGTGTTAATCAATTCCAGTCCTCTTTTAGTCAACGTTGTTTCGGTCAAAGTTGTGCAATAATGTAGTGCAATCACTGACGTAGTGCATTATTGTTATTGACTGAGAGCGGATGCACAATGTGTGTGTGTGGTCGGTATA
>NW_023339740.1:24709714-24710653 GCF_004916995.1 Morone saxatilis | reverse complement strand
ATAAATTAAAAATCTGAATTATTAATTATCGCTCCCATAATGGATTTCCAGGCAATAACTGCGTCCGGTAACAATGAGCCTTTTCTTTCAGCAGCTGTGGGGTTCCTTTGCGATTGTGAATGAATAAGTATAATACGTATAATGTCACGCAGGTGAGTGGAAAATGGTGATTCACATGTTCAAAAGTTGCATCAACAGTAGGAAAATAAACTGTTAACCTTTATTGTTCCCTTCAAATTGCTAGAAAACACCCCAAAGGAGAATTTAAAACACTGCTTCATGCATCGAACTACCCTGCTGTTAGTTTACCTGAACACAATCCACAAAATAAATATTTGTTGGAGGAGGTCACACAGATTAATTACTGATTGAGGCACTCGACCACCAGCTGACCTGCTCCAGTCTCGTACCTTTTCGTGGAGGTCGTGGAAGTCACTGTAGCGGTGCTTCACGGTCCATTTGTGCTCTCCATCCGTCACCTCGATGATATAGACCTGAAACACAGCAGAACGACAAATACCGATTACAACCCGCCCGGATTTAAATGTGCCAGGATCGATGTGGTTCCTGGGCTTCACGCAGGGCTCCAATAATTAAATACAGAAAGATCAAACAACACCAGAGGACATCGTTCACAGGGTTCCCACTCTTTCTAAAAACAAAAATCATTTATCAAGAGTTTTCCTTGATAATTCAGACCAGCATATAATTTACCAGTAGACTGAGTATTAAATGGAAGATTGATGCCTCCTTCTTTAATGATGCAGGATTCATGATGCAGTGTCTCAGGTTCATTACAACCCTGTTATTGTAGGTGAAGTAAGTCTAACTAACTGCTATGCCGAAGGTCGATTCGTCTTATAAAATTATCATTCCTAAATGTTTCTTTCTTTTCCTTTATAAAAACGGTCTGTAACGGGTCTGTAACCGGTCTGTAAC
>NW_023339740.1:24699696-24709614 GCF_004916995.1 Morone saxatilis | reverse complement strand
GGTCTGAACCGGTCAGTAACGGGTGCAGTAACCGGTCTGTAGCCGGTCTGTAACGGGTCTGTAACGGGTCTGTAGCCGTCTGTAAGCGGTCTGTAACAGGGTCTGTAACCGGTCTGTACGGGTCTTAGCCGGTCTGTACCGTCTGTAACGGGTCAGTAACCGGTCTGTACCGGTCTGTAACGGGTCTGTAACACGGGTCTGTAACGGGTCTGGTAGCCGTCTGTAACCGGTCTGTAACCGGTCCTTAACCGGTCGTGTAACGAGGTCAGTAGCGGGTCAGTAACGGGTCTGTACCGGGTCTGTAAGGTCTGTAAACGGGTCTTGTAGCGGTCTGTAGCCGGTCTGTTAACGGGTCTGTAACCGGTCTGAACGGGTCTGTAACCGGTCTGTAGCCGGTTCCTGTAACGGGTCTGTAACCGGGTCTGTAGCCGGTCTGTAACGGGTCTGTAACCGGTGTAATCGTAGCGGTTCTGTAGCCGGCTGTAAGCGGGTCTGTAACCGTCTGTAACGGGTCTGTAGCCGGTCTGTACCGGTCTGTAACGGGTCTGTCCGTTGCTAACCGTCTGTAAACGGGTCAGGTGTCTAACGGTCTGTAAAGGCTCTGTAACCGGTTTGTAACGTACGGTCTGTAACGGTCTGTAACCGGTTGTAACCGGTCTGTAACGGTCGTAGGTCGTAGCCGGTCTGTAGCGGTCTGTAACCGGTCTGTACGCGTCTGTAGCGGTCTTAACGGGTCTGTAAGGTCTGTAACGGGTCTGTAACGGGTCTGTAACCGGTCTGTAACCCGGTCTGTAACGGTCTGTAACCGGTCTGTAACGGTCTGTAACGGGTCTGTAACCGGTCTGTAACAGGGTCTGTAACCGGTCTGTAACGGGTCTGTAACCGGTCTGTAACGGGTCTGTAACCGGGTCTGTAACGGGTCTGTAACGGTCAGTAACCGGTCCTGTAACCGGTCTGTAACCGGTCTGTAACGGGTCTGCTAACGGGTCTGTAACGGGTCTGTAACCCGGTCTGTAAGCGGTCCTGTAACCGGTCTCGTGTCTTAACGGTATCGTCTGTAGCCGGTCTGTACGGTCTGTAAACGGGTCTGTAACCGGTCTGTAACCGGTCTGTAACGGTCCGTAACCGGTCTGTAACCGGTTCTGTACGGTCTGTAACCGGTCATGTAACCGGTTTGTAAGCCGGTCTGTAACCGGTCTGTAACCGTCTGTAACCGGTCCTGTAACCGGTCTGTAACGGGTCTGTAGCCGGTCTGTAACGGGTCTGTAGCGGGTCTGTAACGGGTCTGTAACGGGTCAGTAACCGGTCTGTAACGGTCTGTAACGGGTCTGTAACGGGTCTGTAACCGGTCTGTAACCGGTCTGTAAAAAGGTCTGTAACGGGTCTGTAAGCGGGTCTGTAACGGGTCGTGTAACCGGTCTGTAAAGGGTCTGTAGGGGTCTGTAAGGTCTGTAACGGGTCATAAACCGTCTGTAACCGTCTGTAACCGGCTCGTACGGGTCAGTAACGTCTGTAACGGTCTGTAACCGGTCTGTAACGGGTCTGTAACCGGTCTGTAACGGTCTGTAGCCGGTCTGTAACCGGTCTGTAACGGTCTGTAGCCGGTCTGTAGCCGGTCTTAACGGTCTGTACCGGTCTGTAGCCGTCGTAACCGGTCCTGGTAACGGGTCTGTAACCGTCTGTAACCGGTCTGTAACGGGTCTGTAGCCGGTCTTACCGTCTGTAACGGGTCTGTAACGGTCTGTAACCGGTCTGTAGCCGGTCTGTAGCCGGTCTGTTAGCCGGTCTGTAACCGGTCTGTAACCGGTCTGTAACGGGTCTGTAAACCGGTTGTAGACCGGTCTGTAAGCCGGTCTGTAGCCGGTCTGTAGCCGGTCTGTAACCGGTCTGTACCGTCTGTAACCGGTCTGTAACGGTCAGTAGCCGTCTGTAACCGGTCTGTAACGGGTCTGTAGCCGGTCTGTAGCCGGTCTGTAACCGGGTCTGTAAGCCGGCTGTAACCGGTCTGTAACCGGGTCTGTAACAGGCCTGTAGCCGGTCTGTAACCGGTCTGTTAGCCGGTCTGTAACGGGCTGTAGCGGTCTGTAAACCGGTCTGTAGCCGGTCTGTAAACGGTCTGTAACAGGTCTGTAGCGGTCTGTAACCGGTCTGTAACCGGTCTGTAACGGGTCTGTAACCGGTCTGTAACCGGGTCTGTAACAGGTCTGTAGCCGTCTGTAACCGTCTGTAGCCGGTCTGTAACGGGTCTGTAGCCGTCTGTAACCGGTCTGTAGCCGTCTGTAACCGTCTGTAACAGGTCTGTAGCCGGTCTGTAACCGGTCTGTAACAGGTCTGTAGCCGGTCTGTAACCGGTCTGTAACGGGTCTGTAACCGTCTGTAGCCGGTCTGTAGCCGGTCTGTAACGGGTCTGTAGCCGGTCTGTAAACCGGTCTGTAACCGGTCTCGTAACGGTCTGTAGCCGTCTGTAAGCCCGGTCTGTAGCCGGTCTGTAACCGGTCTGTAACGGTCTGTAACCGGTCTTGTAACCGGTTCTGTAACCGGGTCCTGTAACGGGTTCTGTAGCCGGTCTGTAACGGTCTGTAACGGGTCTGTAACCGGTCTGTACCGGTCTGTAGCCGGTCTGTAGCCGGTCTGTAACCGGTCTGTAACCGGTCTGTAACGGGTCTGTAACCGGTCTGTAACCGGTCTGTAGCCGGTCTGTAGCCGGTCTGTAGCCGGTCTGTACCGGTCTGTAGCCGGTCTGTAACCGGTCTGTAACGGGTCAGTAGCCGGTCTGTAACAGGTCTGTAACCGGTGCTGTAACGCGGTCTGTAGCCGGTCTGTAACCGGTCTGTAGCCGGTCTGTAACCGGTCTGTAACGGGTCTGTAACCGGTCTGTAACCGGTCTGTAACCGGTCTGTAACAGGTCTGTAACAGGTCTGTAACCGGTCTGTAACCGGTCTGTAACCGGTAGAGGAACAGCTCAGTTAGCGGTCAGCTCGTCGGTCCCGTCGGGTCTTCGACCCGGAGCTAACAGGCTAACGTTAGCTCACCGTGTAGTTCTCCACCAGCTCGGAACCGACAACGAACACTTTCCGGTCCGACAGCAGCTCCTCCGGGAACGGGCCGGACTCCATCGTGAGCGCAGGGTCGAGGGGAGAGTTCCTGTTATGAGGTTATTGAAACAGATCTTAGCTGAAACGGTTGTATCGGGTTCTGCAGCGGTTCTTCTGGGTTCTTCTGGGTCCGTCAGCCGCCTCCTGTCGCCATGTTTGTTGTGGTGCCGAGCAGCTGACTACGGAAGCGGATTGGTTCACTTACAAAATAAAAGACTCCGGTTTACTGAGGGATTTATTTTTTGGTTTGTTTTTTGGAATATTTTTTGCTGTTTTTCTGACAATCTTTTTCCCTTTTTTTCTGAGTAATTATTTTTAATATTTTTTTCCTGTTTTTCTTGATATTTTTTTTCTGAATTATCGAATTATTATTCGTACGGAAGTGTATTGCATTCACTTGAATTTTCTGTTTTTCTGAATATTTTTTATTTTTCTGTTTTTCAAAATTAGTCCGAAAAACAGAAAAAAAAAAAATTATTATTCAGAAAATCTGAAAAAATGACTCCGAAAAACAAACCATTAAAATACATTTTCAAATGAATGCAATACGCTTCCGTAGCTGACTGATTTAAAACCGAGACAACTTTGTATGAGCAGTCACATCCTGGTAAATAGACTACTCGTACAATAAAAGGTCAAAATAAAACTGAAATAGAAAGTAAAATGACAGAAACGACCGTTATACAACGAGCGTTGTCTGATAATAGAAATATGTCTCATCTTTTAAGTATTTATAACAATTATTTATTATATGTTTATTAACACTCAGTAACAGTGGTAGACATAGGTACAGTATTTACATATTATTGTCTTTATGTAATATATATATACCCAATTATACATATTTTGTAATGAAGATTTGAGGAAAAGCATATTTTAGATATCAAGGCAGTAGTGTCATATTAAATTATTGATAAATATTACTCCAGTAGTTTTTAATTTGGCAAATATTTAGTTTTGTAATAATATAGAAACTTATTTTGTGAAAGGTGTTTGTGATTTCATCTGTTTGTGCATATATAGTATGTATAACTTTCAGTTCAGTTCACATATTTATTGTTGCACAACATAAAAAATATATTATTTTTTACAGCAAACAACATACACACAGTAAAAACCCACTGCAGGACATTATAAGTGCTGCACTATGTACACAATTCAGAATAAAAGGAAGGGTGTATGATAAAGGCAACAAAAGCAGCAACACAAAGAATAAAGATAAGAAAAATAGAATGTATATTCAATCTTATTGTCTTTAAGGGCAAATACTTCCTACATAAATATGTATTATTATTATATATATATCCCTACCTACCGTCTTTATGTTACAGTTTTATATTTTATAATTTGTTTAACCTTAACTTTTGTCATGTTTACTGTACGTTATGTTCCTGAATGTTTGACCAATAAAGAACATAAAAGAGGATTTGTTATTACTGTATGTGTCACCTGTTAACAGTAGTTTATTGTTGGCTAATGTGATCATCTTTCACAGTTTTATGTTTATTTTGCAGGTTATATCAGGACTCTATTATAATGCATTCAGCTCTCTGAACTCACAATGTCCTGGATGTGTTTACTGCTCGGTGCAAACTCAACATCCTTACCACAGCACATTAGTGTTAAAGATCTAAGTATAGACAGTCTCTTGTAATCCATCCAACAATTTTGCTGGATGGATTACAGTAAACATTGCCCCCCCCTCTCTCCCTCTCTCCCTCTCTCCCTTTGCTTCAAACTGCTCTGTGTAATACACAGCTCAGCCACATGGGGTCACTAGTGTAGCTGCACACAGGCACATTATGTCATATTATATATACTGTGATGTATTATGGTCTGTGTTGTGTTGAGCTGATATAACTATGTGCAGATAGTAGCTACAGGAAGCAGTGCTAGTTTAATGCTTTTATAATGTAATTTAGTTGACAATGAAGTTCATTTTATATTGATTAAAGGGCTGTACTGATGGGAACATCATTAGTTTTGTAGGTATTTGGCCACAAGCCAAAGAACCAAATACAAATTTTGATCTGATGATGGCGCTAAATGCAAAGTCAAAGGCTCACAAAGCTATTACAATTCAAGCTGAGAGGATTTCATTTCATGCCAACTCATCCATTAGTTGTCGAGATATTTCACTAAGATCAACCTCATGGTGGCACTAGATGAAAAGTCAGTGGATCACCAGAGTCAGTCGGACGGATTGTCTCTGAAACATTAATCTCTGTACAACATTTTTCAACTTAATCCATCAAATATTTGTTTAGATATTTCAATCTGGACCAAAGTGGTGGACCGAGCGACATTACAATCCCTGGAGCCACGTTGGTTGAAGTTGGTAGCTAAAAGCTTGTGTTGAGTTTTAATTAAGGGAGCAGATTCAATTTGTAAACCTGAAAACAGAAGACAAAGTTCTTAGTTTGCAATGTTTTATATAAGAAACTAATGAAATGATTCTGCTGCAACAGTATTTTTAGTGTCGTGTAAGTCCATGTGGGCTGGGTACTTGTACGTGCATGACACAATAACTAACAACTGTCAGTGGTATTACAGTAACTACTACAGTCCTCCTGCCCCAGTGCTGCTGGTTGTTGTTGCTGTCTGTTGTCAGAGGGGGCGGGCAGAAACAGCAGCAGCTGTGGATCAGATTTCAGCTGCTAAAACCCAAGCGGAGTGAACCATCCTGCTGCAGGGAGCACCTTTCTGCTAACCATAACCACAACACACAATCTGAGGCACTTACAGGCCCAAATATATGTTTAAATATGTTATACACATATGAAGAAGTCATAATTTATAGTAATCTGCTGATTACAATGTTATTAATAGTCAGACGACAAACCTGCGAACCCCGATCCCCTCCTTCTGTTAAACCCCTGAATGGATCGTTCCAGCTCTTTATCCAGGCTCTGAGCGGAGGGCAGAGCCACAGTCAGAGCTGGTCTGAGCTGTGTACACTATAGTTGTTGGCCTATAACTGAGAAATAACTGCTTTAAATCAGCTAGAAGACGCTTAAAACCCCTCAATAGCTCACTTTAGTTCACTGATCAGAGCTGTTAAAAGCTGATTTGACTTTCAGAGAGGTAAAGAAGAGAGATTAGAGAGACAGAGGAGGGCGTGACAGGGAGACAGCCGAGCAGGCAAGCTGCTGCTGCAAGGGGAGGAAGAGCAGGCTATGCATCAGCCAAAGCCAGAGGTTAAGAAAAAAAGTGAAAGAATAGTGAAAAGGTAGACTCAGAGAGAGAGGGGTCATTTGTGATCTGAGCCAGAAAAACAGAAGCCAGCCTCTCTTTGTTGTTGTGTGGGTCACTGAGCAGGGAGGAGGATGTGAAGGAGAGCAGCGTGGAGGAAGGGAGGCGACTGCAAGAAAGACAAGAAAAATGCTCTCAGAGATGATGTGCAGGAGGAGCTGCCAGCAGCAGCAGCAGCAGCAGCTACAGCAGCAGCAGCAGCAGCAGCAGCAGGATGGAAAGGGGGCTCCGCAGAGGGACCCTTCCAGCCGCAGGAAGCACGGCTGGTCCAAGAGCTGCAGGGGGCGCATGCAGGGGCGAAGGACAGGAGGGGGAGGGTGGCCAAGAGGGCGAAATCACCACCCTCAACGTCATCATCCTCATTACCATCATCCCCTACACCTCCAGAGGCCGGTGATGTCCCTCCGGCCCGTTAACGTCAAAGGAAACAGAGCAAGGGGGATGCGTGCCCCCAAGAACACCAACCAGTTTTTAATGCATGAGAAGTATCAGATGCTGCACATGCGCTCCGACTCAGTGGGGAGCGACAGTGGCAGCAGCTCCGACAGCGACATGGAGCTCACAGACATGGACTCATACCTGGGCGTCCTGGAGAATGCCAGAGGAGCCCTCTTGGACAGTCCCAACCCACACAGCTCAACGACACCACCAGGGCAGATCCTGGTACTGCACGAGGACAGTCTGCGTCTGCAGGGGGACAGTCTGCGTCTGCAGGAGGACAGCATGCAGTATTTCCCCTCTGAAGACGACCTGATTCAGAGTCAGAATTTCATGCAGAGGGACTTTGTTGAGTTCTGTGACATCCTGACGTCCTGAAGGGAAACTTTCAGGGAGCCATTTTGTCCTCAGCAGTGTGAAACTCAAACCTTCAGACTGAACTGAGCCAGGTTTGTTCTGCTTCATGTTCACAGCTAAATTTAAAAAAACTCCATCTTGTCAAGTCATTTAGCCTTAAAGTGTCAAGAATATGCTCGCAGGGTGAGATGATGTCACCGGTTTCCAGCAGTTATCAACTTTTTAAAAATAATTTTTAAAATCAAGTGTCATTTTCTTAATACTCAATCTGCATTGATCTGCCTTACTTTGTCTTTTTTCAAGATACTAACATTAATGTTTAGCGAACAATAAGAACTGTACTGAGAATAAGTGAAATTATTTCACCCTGTTGGTATTTTTAAGAAAAAAAAACTTTCACTGAATGCAAGATTAAATGACATTATTAAGACGGATGTTTTTTTTACAGTTAATGTCTGGTCATGTACAGTGTGTCCGGGTGCTGTAAAGTGCTGCCTTTCTGTTGTTGTTGTTGCACACAAAGGGAAATGGGCAGGGTGGTGGGAGTGAGCCCAAACAGCCAATCGTCATCGAGCTGCCAAAATTAGGCTGCAGATGATTGGCTGATGCAGACTGTCATTAACAAAAAAAACCTTTACTGTACAGAATAAAAAACAACACAAATAAATATCTGATTGGTGTAAAGTTGGCTGATTGATTTTCTTTGTGGATAAATGTGAGTGTGGGTGAGTTTTTTCATGAAGCGTTATCAGTGCCAGTGTGTCACTGAGTCATCAGAGTGGTGGATAAAGAACAGTTAAAATATATGACAATATGTGAGAGGAGCAGCGAGAACAGAGAAAAAACATATCCGAGACATAAAACATTGACTATTCAAATGCAGGAATAAACTTTGAAACACTTTTTTGGGTTGCATTATAGATAAGTCAATATGTAACAATGATAGTATTATATTTTTATTATATTTATTCTATGAACCAACACACGCATCCAGATATTCATAAAACATAACATAAGAGGTTCAATCCAACATAAACGAGGCTATGCAAAGACAAAAACAATAAAAACTCACAAAATGAAATTAATAAAATTGGCACATTATAAAAATACTTAAAGTAAATATAACTCATTTCCAGGGTGGTGCCGACCACCCCCAAATCCTTATATCAACAAAGATTGCTGCTGTTAGAGTGACAGATTTAACTCTTACTTATTATATAAACGGTGCATGAACTAAGTATGAATACATTCATTCAAATAAACCTCCACTCATTCCTTTTTACATCTCTTTCTAAAAACTGTATTCTTACTATCTTACATCATCTGGTCAGCTCGTCCATATATCAGCCCCCACTGGCTGAAAGGATGTAAACCCAAAAGAACCAGATCTTATGAATTATACACTTATATATATCTATTATAAATCTATTTTATATTTATAATAATAACTGTCACTGATGTAGACAGCATTCTGACTTTGGTGCCTGAAATAGACACAAATATTCTGCACATCTATTTCATGAGGCTGGTGCGTGGGAGTGGGCTGAGTATCCAAAAGAAGAAGAGATAAATCTCTTTTGAAATCAATATAGACCTTTATGAAGGTAATACCGAAACGTTGCAAATACATGTTTGTACTGCAAGTTAGACTTTAGTGTGCAGGAATTTATCTTCTACACTTTGCCCAGCCATCAAGGCTTTCGTACACGTGTCCCCCTGTTAAATACTTACTTTGAACTAGCGGTAAGCATTATGTTTCATTAGCTTTATGTTTTCATTCATAAAGTTTAAACGGACATTAAAGCAGAAGGGTGGGGGAAACACTGTGTTCCTGCACACAGAGCTGCTGAAGTGGATTACATAAAGTGAAGTGGGCTGGTCACACCCACTTAGGACAGGCAGGGAGGTGTAAGCCTCTTTGTGTTTGTGTGTCATAAACTAATAATGGTAGCAGGTCAAAGTGTGAGGAACAGACCAGGTTATAGATGTTCCTCACTTTGATCTATTGTTCTGGACTTCACAGTGAGACAGCAGCGAAAATGAGACAAAAGTGTTTAAAGTTCTGGGCTGGAAAACTGTATAATGAGAGAAATGTTGCGATGCCTTAATTTTATGACCTTTTAGTCTGCTATTACCCCACAAAAATGTCAGTGGGATAGACAGTAAAGGCTAATGCAGATACTTTACTCTGCCTTTAGACATTAGAGAATGTGAGGGGATAAACCGGCATATACAAACTAAATATTAATCTAGTTCTAGAATAAGAAAATAAACTTCATTTTAATTCTCATAATCAACATTGTAAATGAATTCACGCTGTAATACATTCAGGTAATGTGATTGCTGAACCACAGCTCATGAATTACACTAGAGACTGCTGACATGGCAGTTCACATAGGTTAGTAACCCTTCTTATTCAATCTATTATGACTGCATATAGCTACCGCCTCATTTAGTAATGTAGTATGTTCTTATATGGTAAAAGAAATGTTTACTCAACTTTCACTAAATATTTACTTTAATGGCTACTGTGTTTGTCTTTGTAATACAAAATTATTATTATTATACACTA
This sequence comes from Morone saxatilis, assembly GCF_004916995.1. NCBI lineage: Eukaryota > Metazoa > Chordata > Actinopteri > Moronidae > Morone > Morone saxatilis. The sequence goes on along the minus strand of NW_023339740.1, from coordinate 24,699,900 downwards.
GAGCAGGTTTTAGTTCAGTTTTCAGCCTCATGCACATTTACACTGATGTAAGAGGATTTACAGTCCTACAATAGTATACAACTTAATTATGAAAGTGAGAAAAGCTTTTTAAGATTCAAAAGAAAGACCAGGAATAACCAGTCTGGCGGCCCTGGGGCAAAACTGAGTTATGGGCTCCTGATACTTATATATATATATATATAT
>NW_023339740.1:24692274-24699596 GCF_004916995.1 Morone saxatilis | reverse complement strand
ATTTTTCATATCAATGTTACATTCGTGTGAGAAATGAATCACCTGAATATAAGAATCGTTGTGTTTTTGTACCTTAGAATGATTTTTATCTACAGAGGGAGCGTGTTGAACCACCATGTTTCTACAGTAGCCCAGAACGGACAAACCAAACACTGAATCCATGTAGGGAGTTTTATGATTTTTATGAGTTTCTTGGTCGCTGTAGTTTCTCCTATTAGTTGGTTACAGTCTGCAGTCTCACCACGGGTCCTTTAAGTTAAGAGTCTGAAGCTTTCAGACCCCCATTGAGTTCTGGATTTAATCTCCTACAACCTTATGCTAATAAAAATCCAGGGTGTCACAATGACAACCAGTCTGACAGCAAACACATGTGGTAAAGTGACTTCATGCCAGCAACAAGTCTAACCACCTCAGACCGACCTTTGACCTGCAGATCAGCTGACAGGCTCAATTGGCTCTACGTGATATCCATATTAACACATACACACACAGACGCTCTGACCCACTGTGTGTTTGCACTGTGTCTTATCATTGCTGGGGGTTCAGTGCCTTGCTCAGGGACACTGCGACAGGTCACAGCTGTTCTTGTCTCTATTGTTTTGTATCCAGTAGCTGCTGTTTCCACTTTTTCTGCTGCTGTCATCAGTCAGCAGCAGCTTCTACTTAAAAGAGTCTGAGAGTTGCGCAATGCTGCCTCTGATTGGTCAGCTGACACTGCCAAACAGGAAGAGAGGGTGAGCTGGCACACACACAGAGTAAGGTGGTGGTGTGTGGCAGATTACAGAAAGTAGATCACTACCTTGCAAACACTTCCTTTGCTAGCTACGCTAATGCTAATCTGTGAACACACAAATACGTTTGTATGTCTATACTTGTGAGGACCAGAGGTGGCAAAAGTAAACACGTTCTTTACTCCAGTAGAAGTACAGATACTTACTACTTAAAAGATTAGTAAAAGGGAAGAAGTACAAGCTCTGAAATGTACTTGAAGTATATTAAACTTCTACTGGTGGTTTCTGTTTAAAGCAGACTGAAACTGCACATAGAAATCTAATGTTAGTGAATAAAGTCTCTTGTCTGTTTCATCTTTTATGTAGTTTTCATCGCGTTACCTCTGTCATGTATGATATGCACCGGTCTTGATGATAAATCCCCTCAGTTGTATTAAAACTGAGGTTAACAAGCCTGTTTTGGAGACGTAAGGAAAAGAAAGTTCAGTTAACTACAGTAAAGAAGAGTTTGGACTTTGTTACTTGGACCTCTTTGACATTTACTAACCACACACACACAGAGAAGTGTGTGTATTGTTGGTGAAGGGGCAGCCGTCCAGCAACAAGTAGAGACAGAGTCATAGTATGAACGACGGTTACAGGACACACCCACAAACACACACACACACCCACACACAGTGCCCTACAAATATGAGAGACTCCATGTTGTGAGTTTAAAGTTTAATATTTTAAGTCTTAAGGATTTTCTTTCGTCTATTTTACAGAAACTTTTTGCACTCAACTGACTTGGTGATGATCAGATAGTTTTGCAGACGAAGGGTTAGAACAGAAATGTACTGATATATAAACTATAAGGTCAAAGTTTCCTGCATGTGGACAGATGAATGTATCACCATGTGAGGATGAAACATGTGACCATGTGCATTACTCTGCAGCCAGCAGCCTCTAGTCCTCTGGGAAGGCTTTCCACAAGAATGTAATAAAGGAAAGGAAGGGAAGAGGGTTCTTGGGTGGCACTGGCGCCCTATTATCCTTATCATCTAGAGATACTGGTATCATATGAAACTAGATGACTTAACACATCCATTGTTACCAACCATGTCCTGCTGGCATGTAGGGAAGGAGGTGAAATAATGCTCCAAAGTGAGGATACATTTTCACCTGTTTGCCCACTTTATGTTAATCACATGTAGTTTTTTGTATTTATGTATAAATGTGTTATATAACTATTTCTGCAGACTGGATCCATAAACAGTGTTGGAATTACATAAATTGGGAATGATGGAAAGCGGAGACCTATATACTGTCAATGGACACGTACTTGATGTCACCCCTGGTAATATACTGTATATAGAACATAATGTAATATATTTTATTATCTGTATCTGTTCAGCCAACTAAATTATCTGTATTTATAAATGTACTCAGAAGGGGCGGGGCTTAAACCAGTCGTTAATTTAAGCCTAAAATAGATGTAGGTTGATCAGAAGTTGCTTTATTTATTGGAAAACTGTTTACAGAACAAGTTTATTTAATAAAAGTTACTATAAGTACAGATATTGACACATTTTACTTAACCATAATATTTAGAATATAAACTGAGGAGCTGTAGATTACTGAGCCTTTCAACGAATTAAAATCGAGCACATAATGTATGGTAATGAAATTCAACTGTGACTCCTTTTCCATTTCCCATCAGGCAATGGGGTTTGTTTTTTGCTGGTTAATGTCACAAATGTCAAAAGAGATGACGAGAGGACACCGTAGTTTCAGACATATCGGTCATAACAGCAGCAAAGAGACACGCTTCATATAAATAATAAAAGAATAGAATAAATAAAACTTTATTGCGTTACAGAACTCGGACATTACATCAGGACGTCTCTACAACCCTCCTGTCTCTCTCTCCCTGTATCCTGTCTGTCTGCTATCAGTCCAATAACAACAAAATGCCAAAATAAACATAAATAAATACAGCAACAACACTGCTGCTGTGTCGCTGCATTTATTTATATATTTATTTTTGGCATTTTCAAGCTGTTTATAAGTTTCCTGGTGTTTCCTCACAGGTCACATGATATTAAAGTGAGTGATACTAAAATAAATTAGAGACTTATTGTCACGTTTCAGGACATCTGCAGTGAAAACCCAGACTGAAATGGAGCATACTGGTTTGTGTTTTTCTACCAGAACTCTGAACCAATCAGAGACCGAACCTCAGTCGCTGTGGTTCTGTACGCCACCAAAAATCTGTGTGTGTGTGTGTGTGTGTGTGTTATGAATACATGAAGTGATGGAGGGAGGGAGGGAGGGAAGAGGAGGAGGAGGAGGAGTGGATAGAGTTGGATGCTATCTCAGTTTGGAGTGGAAAAGTACAGCTGTCTTGCTCCGGAGGAGGCGGGGTCTTCCCTGTTGAGTACACGAGCCGGCCAATCAGAGGGCAGAAAAACACATTGATTGACAGACGGTTGCTCAGAGCAGCAGTGAGGCTCCAGTGCTGGACTTCATGTAAACTCTGTTGTTTTATAACGAGGGGTTTCTGGTCTCAAAGACTGGACCATGAAGCGAAACAGTATTTAATGTTAGAGAAGGATTGTGGAGATGTTAAAGATAGTTTTAACAAAGCAGTTAACTGAATGTTTATTGTTAATCAATAATAAGTAAAGTTTTCATGAAGTAAAACATAAGAGCAACATTATTGACTGGTCACTAAATCTCTTCCCCAATCAATAGTTAATCCTTCATAAAGTCCAATAACAAGTTCAATAAGCCTTGGTCAACTTCGCTAACAATTGATGTAAGTCAGTTAGTTAATTAGTTAGTTAGTTAGAGGTTAGCTAACATTAGTTTTCAGGTGTTACTAGATAGCTAACTTAGGATGTGACTATATGTTATGTATATGTTATATATATATTATATATATTTGTCACTTTCATCTTAAACATCTTTAAAATTTGGTTGTGCAGGAAACTATAAAGTTGATCGAGGTGTGCTCAACTGTTATTGGAGCACAGAGCAAAAAGGGGCGGGACTTAGGAAGAAGGGTCAACTGTCCAATCGTAGCTTAGCAACTGTAACTATGTACAGTAAGATAAGATAATAATGATAAGATAAGATAAGATATTCCTTTATTTATCTCCCTTTTAGGAGAAATTCAGGGTTGAACAGCAGCAATAGGCAAAGTAGTGCAAAAACAGAGAACAAAGAATATCACAATAAAAATATTATAATTTATTAATATTAGAAGAATAAAACTATAAATGAATAGTATATACACTATGCATTGTTCAAGTAGACATTTGGAGTGCAAAAACAAGCAAGAAAATTGAACTTGACTAAAACTAAAACTAAAAACTAAATGACAAGTTGGAAATTAAATTATAACAGTAAGTACATGATGGAGTATTGTGTTGATAGCTGAGAAGATTTGTTCTGTAAAGCACAGAATCAGGGTTTATTGCCAGGTAAGTTTCACAGTACAAGGAATTGCTTTTATATATATTTAAAGATAGATTGTGTAAACCACTCGATGCACAATTAAATATGTTTTAATGCTGTTGTTCAGACTAGAGGATGACCGCATTAAAACTGAGGTCTGTGGTTGATTTTTCACCTAACTGTGTCATGAGCAGGTGATTGTTGTGGTTAAAATGGAACCAATGAGGACCCAATATGTTCGTACTGTCTGCAGCGACACTGTTCTCTTCCACCCTGCTATGTGTTAATATTAAAGACCCAACTGAATAACTGCTCGCCTTCCAAAGCCTGTATAAGAAAAAAATGTATACGGTTACTAAAATAGTTCCTGAAGCAATTTAAAGCGAAAAACAGAAATCGTAATTCAATTTGGATATTCAGATGTTGTGTGTTATTGTTATTCTACCCTAAATTGGGACCATAATTTACTAAATGGCTATACGAAAGAACTTAAAACCAAGATATGAGACCATAAAAATAATTGAAACTGTTAACTGAGATAATAAAACATTGAGTGATTTGTTCCAGGTACATTGCCACTTCAACATAGAGGCATTTTTTACAGTCTTGTGAGGTCCGACCCCAGTGTGTGTTTGATCTGTTCCTTGCTGCTCCACTGACCTGAAGCTGTACTGCGCACGCAAGCACCACACACACACACAGAGGAGTTCAAGTCAAGGAGAGAGAGAGTGAGACGGAGTTGATATTCTCTCAGCGGTGTGGTGAATGTTTCACAGGACTGACAATCTCCTCAAGGTACACAGACACACACACACACACACAACAACCACACACACACACACAGATTCCACTGGCTGTGTGAGATGAGTTTGGATTGAGAGAGCAGAGCGAGTAGAAATGAGGAAGAGGAGGCCTGCTGTTTGTGGATGATGTCAGAAATGAAATCATGAGTCACTGATGTTGAAGTCAACGTTTAATTACATGTTTTGATTTTGTTGAGTATAAAAACATCACATTCATCTCTGGTGTGTTTGGTATGTTTACAATATATCAGAAGAAACACAAAACATAAAACACAGAGTTAAGACTTACAGTGACTACTCTTTGTACTGATGGTGTACCAGTAAACAGGTATCACAGTATTAAAGTAACTTGATTACTTTACGTTACTTTTGGATTACCTCGAAACTAAGTATAAGACAAGAGAAGATAAATATCAATTAGATGACATGTATTCTTTAAAACAACAGGATGATGTAATGAAAACAAAATGTAAAACGAGAATTTTTAGCATCAAAAATGTGTCATCTGGTGAGACCTGGTAGCTCACCCGGTGGAGCTGCAGCCCCGTGGACCGAGGCCGAGTCCTGGTAGCTGCAGACACAGATTCAAGTCCAACCTTTGACCCTTTGCTGTGTGTCATCCTGTCCCCCTTTCCTGTTGCTCCTCAGCTGTCACTATTGATTAAAGGCAATACAGTTACCTTTGTTTGTATCCTGATTACCTGCCAGTGTGTATCTGTACTTACATGTAGTACCAGATGTTAACAAGTTGTTAGAGTTGTTAACAGGGCTTTTTTCTCACTTTTTGTATAATTAGAATATAAAACTATATATTTTTTTATATGTATTTTTGTTTATCTTTATCTGTTTTTCTCTTTCATTATTTCTCTTATTGTCTTCCTGTTTCTTAAAAGACAATAAAGAGATGGTTAGGGAATTAGGGGCTAACACTATAGGAACTTGAATTTACACTTTTATCCTTAAGAGCCAATCAGAAGTCACAAATGAACCTTGACCATCAACGTTTGCTGGTGAACTGAGTGACTACAGAGATGTTTTGTGCAGGTCTTGCTGTGGTTGTGACACCTCTGTGAGGAGGCGTGCTGAGTTTTAAAAGTTATGAAATGACACATAGCTCTTTTTCAATGACTGTATAACGTTTGTTTTACCTTTACTGCTCATGACAGTTATAATGTAACCTGTAGTCCACAATAACAACAATGACCTGCAATCAGTTTGAATCCACATACACTGTCGTATCCCATTCTGTAAGCAGGCCTATTTACACACTAACATAGAGCCTAATATAGTTCCTGACATTACTCTTTTCCTTAGACCTTTGCATTTACCTGAAAACCCTTTAAAAGAAATTATGTAGTTTCTAGTGTATAGGGTAATTTTGAAATAACTCACAGCAGGTTTATAAGTCATTACAGATCCCCAACGACAGAAGAGGTACCATTTAGTTAAAAAAAAAACAGTTTAAATTATTTTTAACAGTTCCCCTTCTTCCCTAACTTCACACACTTTTTTCTTATTATAGTTTTATATTTTTAATTAGATTACATTTTGTTTCTAATAGTTCACAGTGCGTTCACGCTACTGGGCATCCCCGCGGAGGTAAAGAGGAAGGTCATTAGAGTCGTTACTAAAGCTGCAGAGTAAAGCCGCCAGGTAGCTGTGGATTAAGAGGGTCGGTCCGTTGGCTGCTGGGATACAAGTTGGGGTCGACTGGGTCGTCTGGGCGAGGGTGTCTGATGTCTAAAGTCCCAAAACACCCGATGACTCCAGGTTACATCACTGATCTGCACTCCTCTTTATTTTTAACTCAGTTTAGTTTCTGTCAGTTTCCAGAGCAGACTGGTTTGTTTTAATTTAGTTTTTAATGGTTCAAAAATGTTTGTAGTAATTTTTTTTTATTATAATATGAGGGGTATTTGTCAGGGGGTTCATATTCTAAGGTCTGAATAATGTATTACAAAAATGTTACAAAATACTTAAAAAGCCTTTCTGAATATAATTTTTATTTTATTAGTTTTGTTTAGCACCACAATATTGTTAGTTAATTAGTAATAGTTATTTTTCAGTAAACTAAAATGTTTTTCACCCCTTTTTTCATTTTAGCTTTAACTAACTATAATAATCTTGCCTTGTACCTACATTTATATATCAGTACATACTGCTACACCGTACTAGGGTTACACTGTATATTGGGAAGAATTAAACTGTATGTTACACCTCATGTTAACAGCTATAATGAAAGTCCTGCTGAAACACAAAATTGGTAAATTCAATAAAGATAAAAATGTCACTTGAGTCGTGTCATTTGGGTTGTGAATAAAGTTTCTTGTGTCTGCAGAGTTAAAATGAA
>NW_023339740.1:24691832-24692254 GCF_004916995.1 Morone saxatilis | reverse complement strand
AACAAAGTCTTTCATTCTCTAAGACAAGAGTGCCGTCAGTAGTGGAGGATGCAGTCAATGATAAATAATAAAATAAAGTAACATTTGCATCACATCTCTTGAGCTCATCGTATGTTTTGCATTTGAAATCTTATTATAAAGTAATTTATCTCCAGCTCATGCTATAGTACACACTGTAGTACATAATGTACTCATTTCCAGCCGTGATGAAAGTGTGTCAGATCAGTTTGACAACAGACAACGCAGTCGTTGGTGTGTGTGTAGGACACGTAATGCATGTGTGTGTGTTTGCCCCGAAGATACACACAAGGAAGTGAAACAGGAAACCTCAGCGTCCGATTGGCTGGCTGGGACACAAAGACTCTGCCCAGTTAGCTAAACAGCTCAGTGACGCTGAACACCCCCTTCCTCCTCCTCCTCCT
>NW_023339740.1:24686472-24691732 GCF_004916995.1 Morone saxatilis | reverse complement strand
CACAGAGACGCTGATAAAGAAACACCTGGTTAGCGCGCACGCACACACGCGCGCGCGCACACACACACACACACACGCACGCGCACACACGCGCACACACACACACACACACAGTAAGGTCCCTGTTTGAAATAATAGCACATGAATCTTTTAACCTTACAGAAAGTCGATCAGCAACTGCAAATGTTTCTTCTACACTAATTCCAATCTGCTGACACACACAAAAAGGTTTGTACTTCTGTTCCTGTGAGGACCCTCATTGACATACAGTAAGCCACTCGCCAGCCCCAGAGGTGTAGTGCAAGGGTAAATACAGGTATACCTATTTATTCCTCAGTCTGCACTGGGTGTACACACATTTAAAGCTTTGTGTTCGGGATCAGGAATACTTCACTCAAAATGCAGAAGTTTGTCGTTTTCTCGTCAAATTCTGCACCTCTTCTGTGTCTAATGTTAATTTTATAATGATCCTTTAATGCCTGAAGTCAACCAGCAGACATAAAGTGCAAACACCACTGTCACATCCTTGCATGAACTGAATGATGTACAATGAATATGTAAGAACAATCTTACACTGTTTATAACACAGGATGTTTATTCTTCCCTATAACCCACTTATTCACACCACTGACTAGAACTCTAACCCTAAACTGAACCCCAAGTCTGAATCCTCAAACGACCCTTGAAGAAATTAAGAACCGGACAAATGCCCTCACTTTTAAAACAGTGTCTTGATTTTTAAAAACTGTTAACTTTCTAAACGTCTTCAGTCTTAAGTGTTTGAAATCAAACTGGTCCTCACAAAGGCAGAGGAACAGGACACACACACACACACACACACACACACACAGACACAGATACAGATGAAGGCAGTTTTAGTTCCTGATTTTATCTTGTGAGTCTCACTCATGTTATGGTTAAAGTTTATCGCAGTTTGTTTCAATCAGAGATCATCTGAATGTATCAGAATACCTGAATTCTGAGACATAAACTACTAAATGAGGACAAACTTAAATTAACACTTATTAAGTCAAAATGATTTGCTTTTAAGCTGTTTGACTTACAGTTGAGTCATTTATTGGGAGGCACTTGTGAGTTTTGAATCATTCCAATATTTCCTTCTGCTTATTTTCAAGTTGAGGATGAACTTCCGCAGAGAGGAGAGCAGCCGTCCAGTTTTCTTTAGATCAACAACAGAAACTGTGAATGCTCCGACGCCCCCTTCTGGTCAGTCTGTGTTATATTTCAGTCTCAGAAGATAAAACAGAGACCTGGAACTCCTCTTTTAAAAGGACATAAACAGACAAAAATGTCGATTTCATAAAGATTAAGAGTAATTATTATTTAAGAGGAAGGCACATTTCACAACACTCTCAGTTACTTCAGTGATTGGAAATATTCTCAAATAAAAGTTGAAAGGTTTCTTATTCAGTGCAGGTATTGATTAGTTTAACCACAAATCACAGGTAAATTAATGGATGAAATAATTGATTGTGATACATCAGGGTTTTAATGAGCAGTTCCGTACAGAATAGGGTTTTTCAAAAAGGGCAGAAAAAGTCCTTAAAATCTCACGTCAGATGCATCCAAGATATGATTTCTTTGGACATGAGAGACCCTAATTAAAAAGGTGGAGTCAGCGATTCAGGAGAAGAATTGTTGGTATTTGAACTCAACGGCCATCTTGTGGAGCTCAGCACATTAGGATTTGCCACATTTACCGTCCTTCTTGCTCTAACTGCCCCCTCTCACCCATCTCCCCTTCCCCCCTGTCCTGTGCACAACTTTGTTTGTGTCCCATTACAAAGAGGGCTGTGTGCAAATACCAGATTTTCTTTCAGTGCACACAGAACCGACAGCTCGAAGACCGTGAGGATATATCTGGTGAATTTAATAAAAAGTGTATTGGATTAGAATCACTGACTAAACCTTGAACATCGCTGTCAGACATAGGCTGGGTGGTATCTATTTTTAATACCTTCCTTCCACAGGTATATGAGCTGCTGATGATAGAAGTCATTGGAGGTTTTCTAGCCTTCAAAGCACAAGTTTAGTGACCTAGAATCACCTCACACGTCTCTACTCAGCCAATCAGATCTGTGCACTGTGACTCAACTGAGTGAGACACAGACAGCCAGTCATCTAAGAGTCTACATGATCGATCCACCAGAAAGAGGAGAGTCTGTTTTTTTTTTAACGATGCTGACAATGATACCATCGGATTTTCTAAACACCTTCATACAAGCCTTGTAATAGATGATGAAACTGAAGAGAGAAGTTATCTTTCACAACATTAATTAAGGCTTTACCAGAAGAATTATGTTTTAAAATCCATCACTGATGCAGGGACAGAACATAAAACACTTGTCCTTTATATCATCACTTACTTTTCCACTCAGCACTCCATCAGTGATAAAAGCTCACTGTGGCTCTAACATATCCACGACTGAATGACAAGAAGACGTCACTTCAACAGCAGATAAAGCCACAAATGTTACAGATTCCAGGTCTATAAACAGGATTTATCGTATCAGTCCGTCCTCCTGTCCTTTGTCTGTCCCCTCTGCATCAATCTTCTTCTTTTTCTTCTCCTCCTCTTCCTCTTGTCTCATCCTCTCCTGCTCTCTCTCCAGCTCCTGCTGTTCTTTGACGTCAGCCTCCTTCAGTTTCTCCTCCACGTCCTCAGGAATCTCCACCTCCAGCAGGTTCTCCATCCCCTGCTCCGGCTCGTCTCCTATCAGCACCTGGAGGGAGGAGACAGCTCCTGGTTTATGTTCCACCAAACTAATGAAGGCTAATCCAACAACAAATCCTCATGAGGGTTACAATATTCAGTTTGTGTTAAAACTGTTTTACAGAGGTGTTACTACGACCATTAACGATAGCTCTGTGTAGTCTTGTGACAAAAAAGACATAAGATGAAACAGACAAGATGTAGGATAACTCTATTTGAAGTTTCAGTCAGCTTTCCACACAAACAGCCAGTAGAAATGTCATTCAGAGAAACCAAGACTTACTTTTATACTAATTTGAGAGCCTGAACTTTGTCACTTCTAAAGACTTCTATTTGTACCAGAGTCTCTTTTTACACTAGAATCTGTCCTGATACTTTAGTAAAGAATGTCTGCCCAGGAAGTAATGACAGTGAGCCAGCATGAACAATAGACCTTTTCACAGCAGCAATTATGACATGAAATAGTAGGATAAACCATTTTTTAAGAAATCCTTTTCCAGGATTTTTTTTTTTTGACAATACAGGACAGCACTTGCTCACAAACGGTCATATAATCTCCGCTAGGTCTAGTGTCGACATGTTTACCTCCATTTTTTGAAGTTTCATTCCACACAGTGTAGGCAATTTGAGCGAGGGGGCCGAAATACTATAAACATTTTACAGGACAACAACGAATATTCACAGGATATTTGGTCATTTTAATCAAGTTCCAGGTGTTTCCGTGACTGTAAAAAGTAGTCTCTTTCCATGTTTTCCAGATTTTCCAGGATGCGTGGGAACCCTGAAGTGTTACCAATGATAGTAATTAAGGTTCTGTTTCTTTCTTAAAAAAGTATTAGATTTTCAAAATAATCAATATATAATTTTCATAAACAACTGAAAAATGTATCGATCATTTCAGCTCCAGTTGTGACTTTAAACCTCTGGAGTCAGGATTATCAGGAACCACGTTGTTTGAGCACGTTATGGATCTAAAAACCAACAATCTGACTGCTGACTGTTTCCATCAGTCTGTTATCTTCCACTATGACGCACTGAACAAAAAGAAAACCCAATATTTTGACTTGTCAAAGCAGAAAAAAAAGCACAGGTGGAATTTATAATATTAACAAGTGTCCCAGTAACATATTGATGAGCCTGTACACACAATACCAGATTCCCTCTAAGTGGAACACAGCCTTTAATAATGTTATTAAATACACCTGTTCTTTTCCTGCTATGACAAACTGTCTGCTGATTCAAGGGTTTATTGTTGGGTCTGACATTTATTTTCCTTCCTGATTCAGGAACATTAATCGGGCTGAAAGCAGCTCAGTCATGTGAAATCTTCACTCAGTCATTTAATTCAGTTTGTACGGTTGCAAAAACAAAACTTATCATTGTTTCATTCCTCTATTATTAGTATTAAAATACACAAACAAGGCTCAGTTTCTGTTTTCAGTTGGACTCAGAAACCAGCACCACAAAAACACTCCTTGTATGATCTTTGCACTTTGAATGAATACAAAATTAACATTAACATTTCATTTATTATGTCTTGTTTTATTTTATTTAAAAGGTCCAGTGTGTAACATTTAGGAGGATCTATCTGCAGTAATTGATTATAATATTCATATGTTTGTTTTCATTAGTGTCTGAAACTCACTGGCAGCCACTGTGTTTGAACCACCATGTTTCTATAGTAGCCCAGAGTGGACAATCCAAACACTGGCTCTAGATAGAGGTCATTAGACACCGTAGTTTCTCCCTCGCAAATGGACAAGGGAGGTTGAAGCGAGTGAGTTGCAATCTGGAACAACACCACTAGATGCCACTCAATCTACATGGCAATAGACTTTAAGAACAACAAATTAATAGTTAAACTCCAAAATAAATTTGAATATTGGATTGTTTTTAAGGAGAAGGGAGACACCGTAGTATGAGAATAAAACTTCAACGAACCTCCACAATAAAAGCACAAAAAGCCACATTTCCAGAGAGTATTCATTAATTGCCGGATAATATTCTAGTTATGTATTTGACAGATTATTTTGATATTTTAGGGGGGATTTTATTGATAGTGACAGCTAAGGTTGGAGAGAGAGAGAGAGGATGCTTCAGCAAAGACTCAAAGGCCTTTAAGATGTTTGATGATTCGATCGTTCCTACCTGGACCAGTTTCTCACAGGCTGCTGTAACCTGGACGTCCTTCTCCCAGTTGTGGAACTCTCTCATGATCGGATAAACGTTCTTGTCTTTCAGTGTCTGCCGGCCGGCTTTGGTCGCTGTCAGCTGCACAAGAGACAAACAGTGAAGAACTCAACATAAAAACATGAGTCAACATGTGTGTGTTTGTTGTGTGTGTTATGTGCGTACCAGTAAAAGTGTTTCCAGCAGCATCTTTCTGATGTCGGGGTCTTCTTCTCTCTTCTTGTCCTCTGGGAGCCACTGCAGGTCCACAGGCAGACCTGAACATCACATCAACTTCTGTTAGAACATTTAGTTCAGACAAGAAGAATCTGAGCAGAACCAACAATGAGTCTTAAT
>NW_023339740.1:24672251-24686460 GCF_004916995.1 Morone saxatilis | reverse complement strand
TGAAGATGTAAATCTTTATAAACTAAATAAATATCTAACTTTATAATTAAATAAAGGCTCAGGAATATCCCAGTCACAGCTGTTTTTTTTAGGAAATGTTCAGGCTTTGGAATACAGAATATTACCAGACTCATAGATTGTTATTAGAAACACACACTCACCATCATTTTCTTCCTCAGTCAGCTCCTCTGGACCGGCCAGCGGCAGCAGGAGGAAGGGCAGTATGTCCACGGCATCACTTAGCAACCACTCATGATGGGCTGGACAGATTGAGGAGAGGTTTGGGATCAGATGACGGGAAGTATTGTTGGACTGCAGCTCAGTGAGGACATACCTGGTGCAGCATTCGTTCCATTACAACAAAAAGGTCAGAGTCTGATTTTAGAGTCCCTTCAGCTGGAGTCGTTACAGGGGACGGACCCTGTAGAGCAGGGACCTCAAACTGCCGACCCGAGGGCCATTTATAGCCCGTCATCAGTCATCCCTCTGGCCCACAACATGATGTCAAAAATATAATATAAACAAGTCCAAAAGATTTAAATGTTTTATTTTTTTCTAGTTGTTTCATATCAATTTAAATTACTACAACTTTGCCATTTCTCTGTTTGGTGCAGGGTTATGACAAAGGTCAACAAAGCCTGCAAATGATTAGAAGACAGCAAGTTTTGAGCTACAAACAAGTATAGAAAAGGCTGTTTTTGGGGGTTATTATGATGTTATAAATATGTTCAGAATATTTAGCTTTCTTGTAGTACTTGGACGATTATGTGGACCTCCTGTGAGATGCCAGTCTGAGTTTGAGAGCCCTGCTGTAGAGCCGGCTCGCTGACACAGCTGGGAACAGTAGAGTAAAGACTACGTACATAGATGCATTTGCTGTCCGTCTGTAAAGATTTTTGGATGCTTTTACACTGTTTTGGTATCAGATCTGAGAACCACGAGGTGACAGTGTTAATGAGGTCTCTGTGTCTCTCACCGTGGTTAAAGCTACAGTTGCGCAGGGTGCCTATGACTCCACCCCTCCTCACAGTAGATGCCTGGTACTGAGTGAAGGGCAGCAACCTCTGGATTACACACCTGCAACACACACACACACACACACACGATTATCACAAGCTGCAGCAGCTGCACAGACAGAAGAACTCAATGTCCAGATTTCAATTGATTTTACTATCAGTATCACAGGTGCTATCTGTCCTAAAGCTACTTTCTTTGGTTCAGTATGTCCTATGAACCACAATGTCCAAACATTCTGTGTCTGTGCATTACACCTGTAAAATAGAAGGAAACAGAGTCAGAAAATAAGCTCTGGGAATCTTTGGTATTTGTTGGTAAAGAATGGTTCACATTGGGAAATCAGAGATCATATTAGCTCATATTTGTCCTAGCTTCAGATTGTGATACTGTGTCTCTTCCCTAAATTCTCACTGGTCCTGTAGGATAATGAAGGAAATGTGAAAAAGGGACTTTGTGGAGTGTCTTCCCAGTTCTACACTGATATCAGTTCTGAAAAATAAAAATAAAAAACTGGCTTGTGTGACCATGAATTCTGGTCCTGCAGCGTAATAATCAGTCACCTGTCTTTGTCCACCATGTAGTTTCTGGCCTCAGGCAGCTGCGTCAGATTGGACAGCAGAGGACCCAGGTAGTGGAGCTTAGCCTTCTTGTTGTAACCTTCAGTACAGAAGATCTCCACCAGCTGAGCCAGACTGACCCCCTCCTGGACAACCTGAAATAGCAAAGAAAACACTTCATATGTCATTATCAGGACGTTTGAGCAGGTTTCAACCAGGAGTGCTTGTTCTGTTGACCTGAGAGGGTTTGTGGACCTGGATGGGATTTGGCAGCTCACATATGGTGGAGTGAAGCTAGGACTGTCGCAATAACTACAACAATGAACCACAACTGCACTAGACGTCACGTCATGTTAAGACTTTGTTTTTTAAGTCAAGAAAGCGTCCCAGAGCGGATACACTGAGGAGAGTGGACACAGCAGAAGTGAAGTGCTACTAAATATCCTTCAGTTCACAGCCCAGAATCACAATATCACACAGGAGGAAGTCACGCAGCCTCACACACTCTGGAAAAACCGCTGACTGGAAACACTAGCAGTGTTTCAGAAAACACAGACTGGTCTGCTGATTATCCCAATTCTCCAACAGCTGTAGCGTTTGTGTCCCGCCAGTGTTTGTGATCTTCAGCTGAATAAAGTCGCTAGTTAGTAAACATATTGGGCTAAAAGTTGCCAGTTAACAGGGTTCACAGACCCAGATGGAGGGAGGGAGATACAGGTGATTGGTACAGACAGGTAACTTATCCTGCTGTACTCCTTACAAAGTCATTTGGAAGAACAACAAAAATGGCAGTTATACTGCGCTGCTGTGCCACCATAAAAGAGCCAAAACCTCTTCCCATCCCTTGCAGACTTTGTAGATCAATCACCTTCAACACAGTCTTGCAGGTCTTCTCATGGCGGGTCAGGTTGGACAGGATGGTGCAGATCTGATCTGAGAACAGGTACTCTGGATCCAGAAGGTTCTTTATCAACACTGGAAGAACTTTGACATCTGCCACCAGGACCTGAGTGAGACAAAACCAAGAACAGACAGTAAATCTGAAACATCTCTAAGGGTCTGTAAAAGCTGTTTTATTTGTTAAATGTCTGTTATCACAACAGCGTCTTCCTCTGGGACAGTTTAGTAGTTACTTATTAATAACTCATCAATAAGAGTTCACTTAGAGCGGACTCTGCCGATCGATCAAAGACTGATCACCTGGTGCAGAGTCTCGTCAGCTGACAGGTTGATGAGGATGTGGTAACAGTCCTTCACGATAGCAACAGAGTGGTCGGATGTCAGAGCAAACAGGGCAGCGAGTAATTCAGGTTTAGAGCGGAGGAAGCGGCAGCCATCCCTGAAAACAAACACAAATAAAAAAACAAAGGCGGCTTTAAGTTAGAAAACTATCAGCTGAGAGACGAAGCTCAAGGATGTAAATCCATCCAAATAAATCCTGAGTTTCCCCTCAACAGCACGGACATTAATGGGTCTGAAACATAAAACAGCTTCTTTATTACATTTAGTCTGGGTGTTCCTCCTTTTATTGGTATCTTACTTACACAATATTCACATTATTAGTGGTGCATTTTCATTAATTCACTACCAGTAGTTAGAAGATATTATAGGTTATTCATAGCTACTCTCCTATTACACTACAGTTCAGCTTAAAGGATCCTACAGGTCAATTCTCACATTTTACCTGTCTAAATGTTACATGTAAGTGCCTCTGATCATCATCTGTGATATGAAAACATCTGTATCTGTGTACACACTGTGGAGAAACTCTCAAGTGTTTAACACATTGGAGGTCAGTGGACGAGACGGGATCAGAGTCTGGTCGGGTTCAGGGCTGGTCTAATGTTTGTATCGGAGCAGAGAGAAGAAACAAGCGTCTCAGGTTGCCACATTAAAACAAAAAGCTACATTATTAATGGCATCCTCCTCCTCCTCCTCCTCCTCCTCCTTCTCCTCCTCCTCCTACCTGTGTCCAGACAGTCCCAGGATGTACTCTATGGCCTGGTTTTTGACATCAGGACGTGTAGTGGGGGTCAGGAAAGAGAGCAGCTCTGCAGCCTCAGAATCACTCAACATCTTCTAACAGAGTCTGATAAACAGAAATAAATCCACAACCAACCATCAGCAGAGACAACAACACAGAATAATACTGACATACTTCCTACAAGCCTCAGTGACTCAACAGATCAATAATAAAATAGATTCTTATTTACTGTATGGTTTTGATTTAATACCATATTTTAACATTCATGTTAAGAGTGTGATAAGAAACTAAAATTCAGATTTAGGCTGGTTTTTATAGGCTGTTACATAATAATTAAGTAAAACAAATAAAAAACAACACAACAATGTAGAAATACTTCATTATAAGTTAAAGTCCTGCATTTAAATTCTTACTTTAGAAAAAGCACAGCAGCATTAACTATTTCTGGCACAGAGAGAATAAACTCTGACAACCTCTTAAGTCTGACTATTTCTTAAGTTAAATGATACGTTTATGTATTTAAACATCATTTAAAGTGGATGGTAAATGAAGAATGTCACTGTACAGGTAAACTGTTTAGGGCTGCACAATATGGTAAAACATCATATTGAGATTATTTTGACAGATATGATTCACAGTTAATGTGGGAATTATCAATTTTAAATCAAAATTTAATTTTTCACTGAAGAAAAACTATTAAAATCATGTTGATGTGATATTTATTAAAGCCTGTAGCAAACAATCATCTTTATTTAGGTTTATTACACATGGCTATATTGTGATTTCTTTAATATGGAGATTAATTATTCAGCCTTATTAATAGTTTATAACTGTGTAAATGACAATAAACACATTTCTAACATGTTCAGACTGTAATCAGCTTCATTTAACACATTATAATTACATTAAAGAGCTAACTGTGTCATAAAACTGCTGTTATCTGCACATTATGTGTTGTTTATGTGTATCAAGGCTACATCCAGGTTGTTGTTTACATTTAGAATAAAAGCACATTTATAAAAGCTGCTTGTTTCCATGTTGGACTCAATACACAATATCAGCATCAGCAGCTAAACTAATCTAAGTATTATAAACATCCTCCAACTTATTTCCACATGAGGTCAAACTTACCTTGAACGACCTACAGGAGATCTCCAGGTTTCATTCCTTCCACCTTTTAATATATTAAAGTACTAATATTAAACAGCCTGTGTAACGTGGGCACATGTCCCCCTCTCTTCCGGGTTATCTTCATCTTCTTCCCCCTCATTTCCAGCAGTTTAAACGGAGCTGAGTGGATGATACCGCCCCCTACTGTCCGCTACGTGCAGTGGTTTCTGGTTGGAAACAGCTGGATCTGATTGCAGCTGGATAAAGTCCCAAACTTCACTTTAAGGACATTCTGTACCATCTGAGAGAGAAAGAAACAAACACAACAAACACTCTGTTCATCTTATTTTACATCTGAATGAATGAACTCCACATTAATACGAGTCCCTCAATCTCTTTCTTTCTTTCTTTCTACATGCATATGTTTCTTTTTTGTTTGATATTTATCATCATTTAAATTTATATGGGATCATCAGACATAAAGGTCAAATGCTTCGACTTGTGTCAGATCAGAGACTTTAAAGACATTTAATTGGGACGTTTCACATTGTCATCTCCGGGCAAATGAGTTAAAATCCTTATTTTACTTGAACAATTTATCATTAATTTTCCAGAACAGGTAACTTTGTGATGTTCAGCAGATTAGGAGTCAAATGTTTCTCAAAAACAGGCTGTCGATAAATGTGATAAACCTTTTAAAATAACAGACTTATAAAGAATAGTCACAGTGTTTAAACCTTATGTGAAGTACAACTTTAACAAAGATCCCTTTGTTCACAGTTGCGTTCAGGAACTGTTCGCCCGGTAGGTTTAATGCCACTCCAGAGGAGGACAGACTGAGCTTGTCGTGTGATGGAAAATGAGAATTGAGGTTCGCTTTCTGTCTTCCTGTCCTGACTACGAGGATATAAATGTATAATGTATAATAACCTATAATCTATGACTTTGTAATGGAATTAAATGTTTGACTCACTGTGTTGTTTTTGTTGTCTTGTATGACGGTTGGGCAATCAATCAAGCAATATAGGGCCTTGTCAGTTACATTTCTGCCTCCATGTTTGTTTTTTATTAGTACTTTGGTATTTTATGTTAGCAGCTCTCTCCATTGTACTGTTTGAAACCTGAAATAATAATAATAATAATAAAGTTGTGGATTTTCTTCAGCCCACAGAGGCAGCCTCAGTATCAACAACTGTTCTCTGGTCAGTTGTTTACTGAAGATGTTGACCTGAAAATTGTTGCATCATACACAAGAAACATAAAAACAGGCTTATACTTTATTTTACTGTATATAGTGTTTATATTTTATTATATTTTGTTGTATTTTATTATATTGTCTTTATGACAGTTTAAAAATCTTATCTTTTCTTAAATTATCTGATCCAGTAATTATCAGGTTGTTGGTATTTCTTTCACTTCTTTAAAGACTGAATACCATTAAAAACATCTCTACAGAAACACTTTAGACTGAAGTGTGACTTGAAATTGTACAAAAATATGCAGCATCTAAATATTGTCAGTCTGTTTTAAAGACGTTAAAAGCGACAACCACTAATATAAAGTAACAATGATGCAATAGCGCCCCCTATGGTCCATTAACCAGCTGCAGCTTTGTGTTTACGAAGACGCACGATTCCCAAAATGTTCAATTATTCAACTAAATTAAGGTGATAATACTTATTTTAGTGAAAATCAGTAAGAAGTAAAAACAATTGAGTATCACTGGTTATTAAAGATACCCTGAGAAGGTTTTTTTTCTTGCTGTGGAATAAAGTTTTCATAGGTGCACAAGCACACAGGCGACACAGTATCCTGGAAATAAACACATTTAACACATTTTTGGTGAGAAAAACTAAATTTAAATTTAAAATTTTGTTTACAATAAAAATCCACAGGGAACTTTTAACTTGAAATTTGCAACAAGAGTTTCTCTTTATATACAGCAGGACGGATTCCAGTCAGCGTCTTAGATATACTTAAATATTCCCTGAGAGGTTTTTAACCTCTAGTTTCCCTGTGTAGCCTGTTGTGTTTTTCGATGAGTAGGTCAGTTTTTTTCGGTTACGAGAGCCAACAGGTGGCGAGAATGTGCCAAAATATGCTGCAATGTGCTAATAAATGGAGGAATATGACAGAAAGCCAATTAAAGATGCATCTAAACGTAGGATTTAAAATACTTAAAAACTCGCCTTTTCAAATACTTTTATTTAATTACAAAAAAAAAGTCCACAGGTCTCCTTTTAACCTTCCAAACTACTTTATTGATATATCCAAACAACACATATAAGACATTCACATACTTTAATTCCCATCAGCCGCAGCTCCCACTCACTCCAAATGTTGCATTGAAATGCTGATATTGCATATAAACGTTCTCGATTGTTGCCTGCGTTACAGTGCAGCGTTTGCCTTCTGGTTAAAACAAGCTACAGTTCGACCTCCACTGACTGAACAGTTGGGACAACAATCGGACACTTTTTCCTCTCAAACAACCAACAAAGAATCAAACGAAACGCTGGTGAATGTTTTTAAATCTTTTAACTCGTGAAGATCCAGCGCAGCACGTACTGAAAGCAAAACATCTCAACAATAATGTAGCTGTGGAGAAAAGGCCTGAGCCTGGAGTTGTTGTGATTGTGTCTACAGACAGGGAAGTGTTCCTACATGCAGATCCAAGGCTGGTGGGTGAAAACACCACCCTGGGATCCAAAGGATTTAAAAAAAAAAAAAAGGTCAGACACAGGGAAGTCTGTAGACTGAAGAATGACGCTGATTCCTGCGCTTCCAACGCTGAAACATTGGATTTTTTCCTCAACAAACAAACACACACACACACACACACACACAATGTTCTTGTCACACAGATTTCAATAGTACTTCAATACCTTTTTAAAACTCAGCATTTTTAATTCAAAAACATATCTCACCAAATATGTGTAGTTTGGAAAGAGAGAAGAGGAGAAAGAGGAATGGAACAGCATCAGTCTGGATTGTAAACAGATAATAAAACATATTTCATGAAGTCGTCCACAACGTGCCGAAGTGGATCCAAGTCCGTGTAATCTGCCTGGAGCCGGATATTCACTCCCCGACATCCCGCTCCGTACAGAGCGTTTCAGCGACTCAGAGTATCTTGTGATTCTGGGTTGTCGTGGTATCGTAGCACTACTGAATTTATTTCGGCACTGACTGTATCAAAGTCTAGATCTCCGCATGGCGACTCCCACGTTCAGGACTGAGAAAAAGGCATCAGAAGGCACTGTGGAGTTTATGTTGGCAGACAGAGATCAGCTGGCAGCCTCTCTGTTGGCTCAGGGTGGGGAAAGTCCATCATCATCATCATCATCATCAATCAACATCTTCACCCTCCTCCTCCTCTTCACTCGGCCTTGTCTTTCCTCTTGGCCGTGAACGGGACTTTGCTGGCTACCGTGGAGCCCACTGAGGAGACGCCACCGGCCACGGCAGACACCCCGCCCTTCACCAGCCCCACCCCCATCGAGGGAACGGTGGTCACGGCCGACTTGGTGATCTCCAGGCTCTTGCCGCCCACCCAGGCCACCCCGCCCACCGCGGCGCCCACGACTCCCTTGGTGACGTTGAAGAGGCCTCCGGTCACCCGCCACATCATGCCGGGGGCCGGCACCACGTGGTCCTTTCCAGAATCTGGAAACATAATCAGACATACGTGAAGCTTTATAATATTCAGAACACGAAGGTTCGTTCACACTGAAAGCCTCAATGATCAAATCACATCTATTACTCAGATCTTTTGTTTGGTCGTTCACGGTGTTTCTTCATTGTGGCTCATATCAGATTTCAGTGTGAAGTTATGAAGTGATGAAGTGACATAATGAATGTTGATCTAGAGCTGTGGTTTGCAACCTTTCTCCTCAAGGGACCCCATTTAGTAAACAGACGACTCCCTATAGTGACATATTTTTAAACTATACCCATTAACCCAAAAGGAGAATTCAGTCACTACAAGAAGTTTGTGTAAAACAAGTGATTTCTATGCATTTTGAGCAGATTATTTCCTGTTTATGGAACTTTTTATACAATCTTCTGTCTTTATTGTGTATTTTTTACATTATATTATCATTTTTAACAATCATACAGATTTAATAGACTTCTTTTTTGAGAAATTTAGTGTTTTCTTTTCCCTGACACTTGGACATTTTTCTATTAGACAATTGACTTTACATATACAAGTCAGAATTGAAAAGATCAGATCACTGTCACATAGGAGCAAACATTTCTTATCTCAATAAATCCCATTAAAAGCCCCAGTTTGTTAGTCTGCCTCTCCATACTGTCTGACTTCTGTACCCCGACTGTGGCTCTAAGTCCAGAGTCCACTCTTTCCTACTGAAGTCCTGGTCCAGTGTACAGTGTGATATAGAAACCTGAAGCCACCAGTGCACAAACACTGAGAACGGACTTTACAGTGAAGGAGGAGACATCTTGTGTCCGTCAGAACAACTATGCACTATTCATAGATTCTGTAAGTTTTAATGAGGTAGAAGGAGAAGATGCCTTTCTAAGGACTTTAATGTAGAAATTATTATTTTCTACACGTATAATAAAAGTCTGGAGGGGATATTTAAGTGTTAAATTATTACATTATCTGGGCACCATAAATATCTGTACTTCTGTCTATCCAGTAGATGTTGAAATATTTTACTAGATTAGTGAAAACTCTGACTTGCAGCAGATGGCACTAGAGCATGAGTGTCTGGACCAAATGTTGTCTAATATTTGAGACATTTCAGTCTGAAACGTTGATATTTGTGGTGTAAATTATCCAGGAGTGTCTCTTTAAATTGAGTCTGATCTCTACAGTTTCAACCTGGTGAGTAAACGCTCATCAGGACTGATTCGTATGTTGAACCACAGAATTACTCTTCATCCTATAACAACAGGGCTGTTTACTAAGAGCAGCAGTAAACTGGTGCAAAATGCCTCATCGTTTAGGACACAAATAGCAGGTTGGAGCTGCAGCCGCTGTTACACAAACACACACACACAACTCCCCTGACAAACCAACTGGTTTCTGAAATAGCAGTAGGGCAACATGTGAGCACCGATTGCACCATATTCCCTGCTGATGTCTCGGGTGTTTAGCCACAGCCTGGGGAGCTCTCTGCTTACCCTCTGTAGGTTGAATGCTGGCGGGTTCGGATTCGTCCAGGGCCACGCTGGTCCCAGGCTGAGGCTCCACGTTAACGCTGTTCACATTCTGGAAAACACAGGAAAAAATAATAAACCCAGGCTTTTATTTACTCTCTGTTAGGGAACAGCAATGTGTGTCATACTGAAGTTTGATTGATTACAGATTTTAGATCGTATTTCACTGCTTCAGACAACATTTTAAGGGCCACTCCACCAGCTGGTTGAGTATAACAGAAAGCCTGTGTTACAAACTGTGGAGTTTGAAGGATCTGGGTCTCATGAAAGAACTCTATTCAGTTGCATTATGGGAAATGTAGGCACACGTGTTTTTGGAGCTTGAAATCAGGATATTTCTGCCTCTGCAAGCACAGATCTTGTTGAAAAAAAGCTCCATGTGAATACCCAAACTGTATATAAGTCTGTTTAACATTTGATAACTGTGGTTTCTGAACATCTTGAAAGAAAAACATGTTGACATTTCTCAATGTAAGGCATCAAAAAAGCATCATTCTGGCATCAGTACTGAAACTAAAAGGTATCATAAAGGCCCTAGTTCTCAAAATAAACCCCCAGTCCTACTTACATTTTGACAATGGAAGTCAAAAACCTTTTAATTAAGTCCTGAAAATAAACTACAGACTGGAAACCGCACACACACACACAGTTTGTGCTCGCAGGGATTTTCTGCTCCTGTTGCTCGGTGTGTCACATTTTATACATGATAAATGTAAAAACAAAAGGCTTGCTCTGTGCAAGATGATATATCTATTTCAGCTAAACTTCAGATATAATCTGTCTTGCCAACCGAGCTCACAGCCAAATGTTGAGATACTTATCACACTCTAAAAATAGTGTAAATTGTGAAATTCAGGGCTCTTTATTTATTTACTTCCACCTTGTGAGTGTTTTCACGTTCTTCCCTTTATTAAATAATAATCTCACCTGTGTTTTCTGCCTCATTCTTTTATTTTTTAAAGGTCCCCGATGATGGAATAATAACACAAATATAGCTAATTTGTTTGATTAAGTAAAAGAAATGCTGGTAGTCACTGAGCAGGAGATCCACCTTTTTAACCAGTGACCCCTCAAATTAGGTGATGCCTCCCTTGTCATCTACAGGTGAATACAGCACTTGAACCCCGACTCTTGATTCATATTTCACATACTTGATGTCCTATAACATGAATCATCTCCCCCCTCAAACCCCCTAATTATGTTTTTTCCTTTTTTGAAACCCACAAAACGAGATCACGCTGGAAAAAAACGTTGCCTGTGTTGAGTCTGGAAGAAAAATCTAATGTAAAAAATGTTTTTAGATTAAGATTTGCACACAGCTGGTTCAGAGTAACATTTGCAGGAAGCTGTGCTGCCTCCTTTTAATGCTGCAGCACAGAGAATCACACTTTTCAACAGGCCTCCATGTTTTTTAAAAGAAAAAAGGGTGGGATTACTCCTACTGATTTAATAATACAATAACATGTTATTATATTAAAATTCCACATCATCACTCATGTAGGCTGCACACACACACACACACACATAATGACACACACTTGTTAACACTCACAGGCAGTTTTATGAAGCATATTTTAACATTAATGGAGATGCTGGTTGGTATCTTACCTTCACCATTGTTCCCAGTGCTTCTCCACTCAATAACACACACCTGGCAGGGAGAAACTTGAGACAGGAGCAGCTTCTGTTTCCGAAACAAACTCTGCTGTGGATTAACGAATGTGTGTGCGTGTGTCTCTGTGTGTGCGTGTGTAAGTGTGTGTGAGAGAAAAGCTGCAGTTCGGCCTGTTTTCTTCTTTCTCGGCTTTTTATCGCATAAAATCTGCAGGTTTTCTAACTTCACTCACAGTTACAGGCGGAGGAGCTACGCAGCTCCCTTTTCTCCCTGCTGGTTCTGCCGACGTGGCGCCTTCAACACACACACACACACACACACAATCACACGCACACACCAACGCATTGGACTTCCGTTCAGGAGCTTCAAAATAAAACCATCCTGGGTGCTGAGGTGGCCTGAGGTGCTGCAGGAGGAGTCAGGAGTAAATTACATTTCGCATATTTGTTATTGTAAACTTCTATTTTATGTTTATGATTATTTAATTTTACAGTGTTTTCTGTCAATGTGTTGCACTATTGTCTACAGATCTTATTGTTTTTTGTCTCTTTATATATATTTCTATAACTGTACATAGTAGTTTATGTCTATTTTGTTGTTCTTGTTGTCCTGTTTATATATGTTTATTCTGTGTTTGTACGTAAAAACTGGAGTCAAATTGACAAAATGTTCACATACTATAACAATTTATAATTCTAATAATAAAGTGATTCCGATGTTAATTAAGACCGTTATACAGCAAAACAATGGACATTTCCTTGCCAATAAACTGATTTCTGATTCAGATTTTTATTCTAAAAAAGGTGTGTGCACAGACAGGGATCTCCTGTGCCCCCAATCTCCTCCGCAATGCCCCAAATGTATCAAATAAGAAAGCAGATATAGTTTTTTGTCAAAGCCACAGGGAGCCACTGGAGAGGGATTAATTGATCACTAAATTCATGGCAAACCAAGTTTTTTTCATCATGCAACAACACTAAGACATTGTAGTTGCACTTAATATTTTAGTGATCAAACTGCAGTCACTGATAATGTATTGAGCTTTTTTAAATTAATAAACAAATTCTTTGCTCTGGAGATACTTATAGGTGTCTCACTTTTAATTCATATCATTCATATTAATTAATTTCTCTTTGTTCATATGTTTAACATTCAAGATCACTTTACGGGGCAAACTAAACTTCAGAAGAAATTTAGTGCAATTACACAAAGATAATGAGTCGAAATGTATTTTGGGCTTTTATTCTGAAGACAGGAAGTAGCTTGTGGGTGGTTGATGCTCCTGATCCAGCTCCGGATGCAGCTGTGGATCCTGTATCAGCAGCAGCTACAACCAGTTGTTTTAGGCTGAAGGACTGTGTGAGAAGTTTACTGTGAAGGTTTCTGATCCAGACAGAGACTCAACATGTAAACTGACACACACATTTACACACAGGCCTGTATAGAGTCACCTATAGACCGCAGCCATAAAGGTAAAGATAGTGTGCAGATTACAGCCAAGGGTCGAGTGCTGCTGGTGATGTTGGCAGCATGTTGACATGTCACCTGTAACACAGAGTACCACAGAGTACCACAGAGTACTACAGAGTACTACAGGGTACTTACAGGGTACTACAGGGTACTATAGAGTACTATAGAGTACCACAGAGTACTACAGAGTATATAGAGTACTACAGGGTACTACAGGTACTACAGGAGTACTATAGAGTACCACAGAGTAACCACAGAGTACTACAAGGTACCACAGAGTACTATAGAGTACCACAGAGTACTACAGGGTACTACCAGAGTACCACAGAGTACTACAGGGTACTACAGGTACCACAGGATTACTACAGGTACTACAGGGTAACTATAGGGTACTATAGAGTACCACAGAGTACCACAGAGTACTACAGAGTACCACAGAGTACTACAGGGTACTACAGAGTACTAAGAGTTACCACAGAGTACTACAAGGTACTACAGAGTACTATAGGGGTATATAGAGTACTACAGGGTACTATGAGTACTACAGGAGTACTAACAAGATACTAAAGGTACCACAGAGTATACATAGTACTACAGAGTACTACAAGTACACAGAGTTACTACAGAGTACCACAGAGTACTACAAGGTAACCACAGAGTACTACAGAGTACCACAGAGTACTACAGAGTACCACAGGGTACTACAGGCACCACAGGTACTACAGGGTACTTAGAGTAACACAGGGTACTACAGGGTAATACAGGGAACCCACAGGGGTACTACAGGTACTATAGAGTACTACAGAGAACTATAGAGTACTATTAGATACCACAGAGTACTACAAGGTACCACAGAATACTCAGATACCACAGAGTACTACAGGGTACTACAGTGGTACTATGATACTACCAGGGTACTACAGGCACCACAGGTACTACAGGGTACTATAGAGTAACACAGGGTACTACAGGGAACCACAGGGTACTACAGGTATACAGGAACCACAGGTACTACAGGGTACTATAGAGTACTACAGAGTACTGAACAGGAGTACTAAAGGGTACCACAGAGTACTACAGGTACTACAGGGCACCACAGGTACTAATCAGGTACTATAGAGTACCACAGAGTACCACAGAAGTACTACAGTAACTACAAGATAACTACAGAAATACAGAGTAACTATAATACCACCAGAGTACATACAGGTACTACAAGGTACCACAGGTAACAAGGTACCACAGGTACTACAGAGGTACTCTCTCTCT
>NW_023339740.1:24658930-24672151 GCF_004916995.1 Morone saxatilis | reverse complement strand
TACTTCTAATTCTCTAAATTACGACTTTATTCTCGTAATACGATTTTTAATTCTCGTAATATGTACGACTTATTTCTCGTAATGTTACGACTTCATTTCATAATGTTAGACTTTATTTCCGCTTAATGTTACGACTTTCTCGCAATATTTACGGACTGTTATTCTCATAATGTTACGACTTTATTCTACGTAATGTTGATGACGTTGTATTTCCGTAATATTACGACTTTAATTCCGTAATGTTACGAAATGTTGCATTCTCGGTAATGTTACGAATTTGAGATTTCTCGCAGGACTTACGACTTATTCTGGCATAATGCTTGGAGCGCACTTGTATTCTGCGTAATGTTATGACTTATTCTCGTAAGTATTACGACTTTATTCTCGTAATGCTTCACGGAATCGATTTAATGCTCGCAATATTACGAATGTATTCCTCGTGAATGTTACGAATTTTTTCCTTCGCAATATTACGAATTTATATTCTCGTAACTTTGCGACTTTATTACTGCATAATATTACGACTTTGATTCTGCGTATTTACCGACTTCCTTCTATAAGTATTACGACTTTTCATTCTCGTAATGTTACGAATTTATTCTCGTTAATATTAGACTTTATTCTGTAATGTTACGAATATGATTTCTCGTGAATATGTATAACCTTATATCCTGCGTAATGTTTACGACTTTATTCTCGTAATATTATGACTTTATCCTACGTAATGTTACGACTTTATATCTGCTAAGTATTATTGACTTTATTTTTCGGTAATATTACAACTTTATTCTGCGTAATTGTAATATTACGACTTTGTCCTCGTAATATTACAACTTTATTCTCTTAATATTATGACTTTAATACCCGTCGTAGCTCCAGGCTCCAGCTTTGTAGGTGGCAGTATTTCATTTTCCTTTTCTTTTTTTTTTTTGTTGAATTTCTGTTCAGGCATATCGCAGGTGGCATTGTTTGGGGTCCTCACTGGAGGCTCGGCGCCAGTGGAAACTGGAGTAAAAACGAGTTAAATCAGTGAAATAAACCTGAAATAAACCTGAAATAAACCTGAAATAAAGTCGTTAAGGACGTTTGGATCGTCGGTCGTCCAACAATGAACCTGGAACTGCTCGGTAATCAACACAAACTGTTAATTTAACGTTAATTTCTTTGACTTTTCGTCACATCGGCGACGCTCTTGTTGTGGTTAGCGTTGCACGTTAGCCTAGCGTGCTAACAGCGACTGACAAGAGTTTAAAAATCATAAATACTTTAAATGTTTCAGAGTCTCCGAGTTGTTTAAAGCGTTGTTTCTTTAGACCGCTTCCTAGAATACAATCCGAGTCTGTTTGTAAACGTTGGTTTTATGAATGAAAGCGCTCAGTGGCCGTTAGCTCCCGTTAGCCTCGATGCTCATATTGAATTAAATGTTGTTTTATATTAAAAACTGTTAATATATGTTCGGATTTTAATTGTTTTTCTAGTGAAACTTACACTACATGAACACATATGATCATTCCCACACTTATAATGTATAATAATGTGTAATAATATGATGTTTTCACCATAATCCTGCAGCTGTAATTCAGTTAAATGCGTTTATTATTATTATTATTTGGGTTATTTGTGCTGCAGCAAGAATAAAAACACAGAAACAACAAAGATTGACTTGAGTTTTAAAACATATGAGTTACAGTTCAGGTTTAAGAAGTTTAGTTATTGTGTTTTTTTAATCTACAGTTGGTTTTTTAAGGAGGAAAATCTATCAGATCTTAATTATTTGTGTTTTCAGGAATATAATAATATTTTAAATCTGTGTTTTATTCTGTGTTTTTTAAGTTAAGTTGGACACAAATATCTGGTTATGTTTGTGTAAGTTGATTATAGACTATGAGGGTTATTAATATATGATTAATACCTGTTTTATGCTCTTTTATTCACTTTAGTTCTTCTTACTTTTAATGTTTTCTTTTTCTTGTTGGCCTTCGTTTGTGTGGTTTGAGTTTCCCCTTTATTTTGGACTTTGCTCTTGGATAAGTTTCGAGTTGTACATTTGTTGTTTTCAACACTTTTTGTTGGTAATTTATTTTATTAACATATTTAATTCTCATTTTTTAACACTGGTTAATTCTTATGAATTGCTGAGTCAGACTTTTGATGCCACTTCAAGATATTTCACTTTACTTAATAACGTAATGAAATGATATAAATATAGATAATTTACTGCTTCTGGTAAATATTCCAGTTTTAATCGTGGATTTACTTCAGCCTTTTTCTTTTTGTATTCGTAATAAAATCAGATTAATAAAAGTTATCTCTGTTATAAATGTCTGAATATATTCCCCTGTGGAGTAAATCCTTGACGTATCACACTGAACCACGTTGTTTAGAGTGAAATAACGAGAAGTGGAAGGTTGCGTAGTGTTTCTGACTTTAGTCCATGTGTCCTGTATGAATGTTATCTTGTTGTTGAGTGTTTCTCATCCTTTTCTCTTTTGTTTTTCCTCCTCTAGAGTCGTTCGGGCAGAACTACCCAGAGGTAAGCCACCAGCTGGTAAAGTACTTTACAATAAGTTTCAGCTTTTGATTTAGTCAGTCACATGTGAAGCTACTCCTGCACCGACTCGGTGGTGATGCAGACTCTCTAGCGGTGTTTGTTTGTGTGTTTGTGTGTTGTTAGGAGGCAGATGGCACCCTGGATTGCATCAGCATGGCCCTCACCTGCACCTTCAACCGGTGGGGCACCCTGCTGGCCGTGGGCTGCAATGACGGCCGCATCGTCATCTGGGACTTCCTCACACGGGGCATCGCCAAAATAATCAGCGCACACATCCACCCAGTCTGCTCTTTGTGGTGAGGTTCTCCACAGATCTTGTTTGTGTAGTCATCACACACTCCAACAGACGCATCCATCTGCCTCGCCTGCACCATCTCACTGGGGCCGCACTAGTTTTTAAAACGATTCCAGGTTGTTTTCAAAAGATCTCCGTCCACACTGGAGGGATCTGAACTTCCAGATTCCCTCCCAAGCTCTCTTTTTACTCACTCTACCGCCACAAGTAACTTTTTAATGATGAATTAAAGAATACTACGTGTTTGTGTGTGCGCGCAGCTGGAGTCGAGATGGCCACAAGCTGGTGAGCGCCTCCACAGACAACATCGTCTCGCAGTGGGACGTCCTGACTGGAGACTGTGACCAGAGGTTCCGCTTCCCCTCACCCATCCTGAAACTGCAGTACCACCCCAGAGACATGTGAGTGACCCGACCGCACCTGTCTGTACCTCTTCTATCTTCAGATGGTTTAGTTTGTCTTCAATCAGTGGTAAGTTCAGATAATATACTTTGCTATTTTGTGCTAATGATAAATCATGTTTGTGTTTTAGGGACAAGGTGTTGGTGTGTCCAATGAAGTCCGCCCCGGTCCTGCTGACTCTGTCAGACTCCAAACATGTTGTCCTTCCTGTGGACGACGACTCGGACCTGAATGTGGTGGCGGCCTTTGACAGGCGGGGCGAGTACATCTACACTGGAAATGCCAAAGGGAAGGTAAGTCTCTCTGGGACTTTATCCACAGCGCACCTTTCAATCACATCACTACATTTCAAAACAGCAACAAGTAAATAGGAATTTAACAGAGGAAAAAAAAACATCAGTGCTTAAGAAACGTAAAATCTAGACTCTGACAGACGTCTGTGCAGGTTAACAGGCTCTCAGCATAGACTGCACCAATTTTCTCCTGAATTCTGATCATACAAAAACAGAATCAGTTACTGAAGGTTCAATAAATACTCAAACATTTGTACATTTCTCCACACTTGGATTTTACACTCAATCTTCTGAATGATGTCTTTGCGGTTTTCCTTCACCACCGTGTCTCCTCTCCCTCTGTCTGTTGTTGCAGATCTTGGTGTTGAACACAAATACTCAGGAGCTGGTGGCTTCCTTCAGAGTGACAACTGGCACCAGCAACACCACTGCCATCAAATCAATTGAATTTGCACGCAAGGGCAGGTGAGAAGCAACGGGAGGGATTTCTGTATCTGCACCACACAATCTACACCTTTTCACATTAGGCTCTAGTTCTCCTTCCTGTGCTTTATTTCCCCGTCTCTAAGTCCGTCTTGTTTTCTGTGCAGTTGCTTCCTCATAAACACAGCAGACCGGATCATCAGGGTGTATGACGGCAGGGAGATACTGACCTGTGGCAGAGACGGTGAACCTGAACCCATGCAGAAACTACAGGATCTGGTCAACAGGTATGACAGCAGAGGACATGTGTTGTTGGGGATAAACATTATGCTGAATTGGAATATTTTTATGCGGGAAATTGCAGTGATAGAATTTCGCGAGCTTCTTTTCTTCCAGTTGCAGCGTTTGAATTGTTTCTGCTGGTTAGAAAACTTGTTTGGAAGGTGTTCTTTGTACATTTTGTAGCAGTTCATCTGTTTCTTCCTCTGATTGTTTGTGTTTCATGTCCTCCACCTGTTGTTCTTCCTGTTCAGGACTCCGTGGAAACGCTGCTGTTTCTCCGGCGATGGTGAGTACATCGTGGCCGGTTCGGCCAGGCAGCACGCCCTCTACATCTGGGAGAAGAGCATCGGCAACCTGGTGAAGATCCTGCATGGAACCAGAGGAGAGCTGCTGCTGGATGTCGCTGTAAGGATGTCAAAACTTCAAAGTCTGTCTCAATAGAGCGCTATGTAGAGATTTAGACTCTGACACAACACTCCTGTCGATATTTTTAACATTACTTTGTGACGCTGTGTCGATTACGATCAGATAATTTACCCATCTTACCTTTGACCTCTGTCCAGTGGCATCCTGTCCGTCCGATTATCGCCTCCATCTCCAGTGGAGTGGTGTCCATCTGGGCTCAGAACCAAGTGGTGAGTAGACAGTGACAGTAAAGGCTGCACGTACAAGAATAAACACATCACAGATTAATTGTTTTAGTGTTCATGTTCGTCTCATGTTTTTGATACTCAGATATTTGGCTCCATGTTCAATATTATGGTTAAAAACATGTACATTTAGCTTTTAATGAAGCACTACCTGATCAATATGTGACTGTCTGCAGGAAAACTGGAGCGCTTTTGCTCCAGACTTTAAAGAGCTGGATGAGAATGTGGAGTACGAAGAGCGAGAGTCTGAATTCGACATCGAGGATGAAGACAAGAGTGAACCCGAGCAGACAGGTAGACACACACACACACATCCACATAAGCGCAGTACACCCCCCTGTAAGGCTCCATTACACCATTATGTAGGAAAACCCTCTCCTGCTCTGTCTGGATCCAGTCCTGCTGAACAATACTGAAGATGTGTCCATTTTCTAGAATAAATGCTAATCAAACTAAATACTAATTAAAACTGGGTGGTAAGAATGTGAGAATAAGATAATAAATGTAAGTAAGGCTACATTTATTAGATTTCAAGTGTGCTGATAGACATTATTGTCCCACAATGCAATGCACAAAGGACATTGAGAAGCTTCTCACAGATTGAAAACATTTTAAAAAACCCTGTGGATGGTGGAGAAGCAGCTCCAGAAACATCGCAGCCAAACAAATAAGTATAAAATCTTTGGAAAAACACTTTGCTTTCTTCTCAAAGATTTTTTTTTTTTTTTTTTTTGGAGCGGCTATCCAAAGTCCAAAGGCATTTCCTGTTTCCTGTCAACAGTAAAGTTCATTAATTTCTTGTACACGCCCTTCCTGAATCATTTTTATTATTAGGGTTGGTAAGATTGTAGTCACTTGATTATTCTGCATTAACCCAACCAGAGTGTGACTGGTTCTCTCTGGATGTCTCAGACGTGAACTTGTGCTCGTGTTACAGGCGCAGACGCAGCAGAGGATGAAGAGGTGGATGTCACCACTGTCGACCCCATTGTTGCTTTTTGCAGCAGGTGAGAAATGAAAACACAATACGTCTTCATCAGTGCAAACAAGGTTCCCTCTCTGATCAGACAAGTGTTTTTTAAATGAATCTTCCATGTGACCTCATGTAGAACTGTTACCTACTGCAGCTGTAAATGCAAACTCCTCTTCCTAATGAAGGCTGTAAGATGTGGTTGAAAGCTCTGGAGAGAGGGAGAGAGAAAAAGTGATAAAAAAGGAATCTTGAAAATTATTTAAAGCTCAGTATCATAATTTCAGTTTCTGACTTACATCTTTCATTATGCTGCTTTGAAGTAACATAAATCAGCTTTTTCTGCAATATTTCTTTCCTGCAAAGTAGATAAAATATGAATAAAAAGAAAGTCCTGCTTCCTTCAGCTCAGAAATATTACGAGTATAAGATCCATCCTTTCTACCTTCCTGTTAGATGACTGTAATGCACTTTGATATGGCTTTTTATGTCTTAGTATAACATCAAACGTCTCAATGTTTGCGATCATCAGAACATTTCTAATTATCCCTCAAACTAAAATCTAAAAGAGGTTTTGCCAGCCTGGCTTGTAAAATCTGGAACAGCTGATTACTGCTTTTAAATCTGTGAACTATTCAGCCCTGACTGTCTGTTTGTGTCCCGTAGTGATGAGGAGCTGGAGGACCATAAGGCCCTGCTGTACCTGCCCATCGCCCCTGAGGTCGAAGATCCAGAGGAAAACCCCTTCGGCCCCCCGCCAGACGCCTCGGTCCAGGCTGCTGGTCCGGAGGACGCGTTGGTCGGCGGCGACAAGAAGCAGAGACAGCCTTCGTCTGACGGAGGCCCGGCCAAGAAGAAGGCTCGCACCACCACCATCGAACTGCAGGGGGTGCCCAGTGACGGTAACGCAACAATAAATACTGCCACAAGATTCACTGATTTATATTGGATATTCAGATACAGAGCCTTTATTTTCCTCAGCTGCAGGGAATAAGTCTCCTGTATTAGAGACTTCATTTATAATTCCCCTGTTTTTCATCACATTTCAGTCAGAGGTCTCCCTGTTTTCTGATCTGCTGCATTTTGAATTAGCTTTTAATACAAACACTTTCCTGTTGTTTTGATAAAGTCAGTATAATGTTACACAGCACTGTCGTACCCACCTCTCTGCTGGAAACACTTTGATGCCTTCACACTTCACTTGCCACTTCTAGTTTACCATATTTATCCATGCTAGGCTCATGTTGTGTGTCAATCAGTCCACTGCTTTGGTCCAGACTAAAATATCTCAACAATTATTGGATGGATTGCCTCGACACTTGAATCCTAAGGAATGATCCTTTGACATTTCTTCTAGCGCACTTATCCAGTGAGATATTTCAACGTGCAGTAGATGGATTGATACAGAATGTGTGCAGACATTTATGTTCCCCTCAAGATGAATTTTAAAACTTTGGTGATGCCTTTTGACATTCCCATCATCCTCAGCTGTACTTTGGCTAAATTTAGACTCTAATGCAGTCAACGAAATCTGAAACTAGCAGTGATGTTCATGACGTGTCAAATACTTGGAACTGAGTCAAATTGATGAGAAGTGTCATCATTTAATTATATTTTTCTTTGGGTTTTATTGTGAAAAGCTGAACTTTTCCTCTCTCTCCCTCCCTCCCTCTCCCTCTCCCTCTCTCCCTCCCTCCCTCTCTCCCTCCTCAGAGGTGCACCCCCTACTGGGTGTGAAAGGAGACGGCAAGTCCAAGAAGAAGACAGCAGGCCGGCCCAAAGGCTCCAAAGGTAAAGACAAAGACTTCCCCTTCAGGCCCAAGCCCTACAGGGGTGAACGGCCCTCCTTCCCCGTGGAGGCCCTGGGCAGCTCTGGCCCGGGAGGAGGAGGAGGAGGAGGAGGGATGAAGGGCAGAGCAGAGGGGGGCCTGGCCACAGGTAAGCATGCCACTGCCCCTGCTGCTGCTGAGTCTGGGAGCTCTGCTAGTCTGACTGACACCGCCTGTATCCAAGGCAACCCCCTCCCCTCCCCACCTCCTCCCTGTATTGCTTTTACCTTACATGAACCTCCCCCCTCCCCCCCGCTCCACCATCCACACCAGCCCTCACCCCAACCCACCCACACAGCTGTCTGACAGAGGCCCGCCTGCTGTAAAGCCACAGTCTGGAGGAATTATTGACGAGGATTATGAATAATGGACAGGAAATTATGAGCTTATTACATTATATTATAGACTATATATTATATATAATAAATAATATAATATATAGCCTGATCTGTAACTGGAGTTTATCTCTCATAAACAACTTCTTTCACTGTTTTATTACAGTAGGAAAGTTTCTGTTACATTTCCCTCAAGGAAAACACAATACGCCTCTTAAACCTTATTTTAGGATAAATG
This sequence comes from Morone saxatilis, assembly GCF_004916995.1. Lineage (NCBI taxonomy): Eukaryota > Metazoa > Chordata > Actinopteri > Moronidae > Morone > Morone saxatilis. Next base: position 24,663,883 of record NW_023339740.1, on the reverse strand, counting down.
TTACTACTGTTATAAGGAAGCCTAAAATATAAATAAGATATTTTTTGCGATTATAATCACAATGTATTATTTTTAAAGTACTTTTTGCTGTGAGTTTTTCCTCCAAACATCATTAAAAACTCTCTTTTTTTTACTTTAATAACATTTAATTAGAGGATGACTCATCTCCTTCATCTGATCCTGTCGTCACTTACGATTCACAGTTAAAATAATGTTCTGCAGCTATAGTTTAGGTTTGATTTAGATAATTATTAAATACTGGTTTTTATTCTTGTCACGTTAAAGATGATTAATAAGAATAAGATCAACTTTATTGAGTTTGTTTGTTGTTCTGACTGGGTTGAATTCTTGGTAACTTCTCACTAAAATCTCCTCCCATTTTCTGTGAAAAATACCTTTAAGTTATGTAAACCTATTATTTAAAGAATGTTGTTGTGTGTGGTGTGTGTGTCGTGTGTGTGTGTGTGTGTGTGTTGTTGTGTGGTGTGTGTGTGTGGTGTCGTGTGGTGTGTGTGTGTGTGTACTGAAGTGTATTGTGTGTACAGAAACAGAGCAGACGTCTTCTCACACACTAGCTAAATTCCAGCCTTGACATGTGTAATTACAGCGATACGACTGCACTAACCTTTCAGCTGCTTTCAGACTTAATGGCAGCTTAAAGTTCAGCTTTATGGCTAAATGTTCTTTTACTTACTTATAACTTCCAAACACTTTATAGTTTACAAACATTAAAGGATCGGTCTACTATTAATTAATATTTTTCTTATTGTCAACAAATCCCATCTGCAGACCCAAATCATCAATCTGTTTATCCTGATATATCTTATTCCTAATGTATCAATGAGACTTGAATTAAATGATTTATTTGTAGCTGATTTAGAATATTTAATACCAACAGACTGATTCTTAAATAAGGATTGTTATTCTACTTAAACAATCTTAACAAAATCATAAAAGTGTTAGAAACATAACTTTATGATTAAATATCTATTAGATGTTTGATTGTGAAGAAGCTGTTGTTCTAATAGTCCGATGTATTCCCACAGTAGCTGAGTTTACACTGACTCCTCTCGTACAATCACAGTTTCATTAATCCAGACTGCGGCTTTACGACTGAGTAACCTGCTAACTTCAGCCTCACTCTGACTGATTCACTGTCATTTGGACTTTGGTGAAGTTGGACTGTAGTTGGCTAACGGTGGGATGGTGCAGCTTGTTTCCCCCCGCGCGGGCTAGCTGGCTAGTCTACATCTTCCTGCTTGGCCTTTGACCCTCCTGCTCCCACTCCCACCTCACTCCTTGGGCTTGTCATGTGACATGATCGTGTGTCTGTTGCAGCGCTGCTCAGGTCCTGTCTTTTCTGTTTCTGTGTGTATCGGATGTGTTTACGTAGTCGGTATTAATGTCTTAACTCGCTGTACTTTGAACTTCAGTCAAAGATTATGTTGCCCAACAGCTACATTGACCCTGCAGGTGTGCAGTGTGAATGTAAAATACCCCCAAAAAATCAGAGAGACACGCTGCTTTTGTCAAGTATGAACATTAATAGGTTGTTATGTACACATTAAAAATAAGACCAAAGCATATCGAGAGCACACTGGTCTTTCACTGCATCAAATCAACGTTTACACATAAATGATCTGTTTATTCATGTTAAAGATTAGATGTTTTATACTCTAACATTTGTCCTTTTAATTTCTCATTAAAAACCTGAGCAGGAAGTGTTCAGTTTTATTCTGAGGGTCTTTAAAAAGTTTAAAATTCAATCATTTTAGGCCTGAAAGTGTGCCTTTAATAGTGGTTTAACAACGATTGATTTGAAAGTTATTAATCAGTGAATGCAGTTTTAGCCCCCCCTCCAGGATTTTTGCAGGCTTTTTTTTTGTTGTGGCCTAAAATACCTGATTACACTACAGCTTTTCTAAAAAAATGTGATGGCTTCTTTTTGCAATGAAATTGAAGGAGGAAGTGAAAATTAGTTGTGATATTTGTATAATTCATAAAAAGTCAAAGGCAGTTTGTTCCAGTGAGAATATAACTGCTACTAGTTTGGTGTCGTATGGCTCAAGGGTTTACAGATTCACAGGAATTTGTCAAATTTTCAGGCGTTATTGTGATTGCAACTTCCTGGAGGGACTGAAACCTACAAAATAAATGATTTCCCATCATCCTCAGCTGTGCTTAAAATTACAGCTGATGAGTAAATGTGAAAGTAGAAGCGAACACAGTGTATGAAAACAGTAGTATTGTGTACTGAGCGCAGCAGAGTGGTGAGTATGATGAAGTCCACCCTTCCTCATGATGTTTTACTCTTTATTAGCTATCAGTCTGTATCTGCTTGTGTTGGCAATATGATATTTCACAGTAGTTAGTTTTAAACTGTGTAATTGTCCACAATGTGTCCGTCTGACGGTGTTTTCTGTCCCTCAGCTGGGAGTCTGGTCTCGCAGGTGTACAAACAACATGACATTGGAGGCATGGACTGATCACTGCTGTGTACAGTTGTGAAGAATCACCAGCAGGCTTGAAAAACAAAAGAGACACAAAGCCTGATGTCATATATACAGACTGTGTGTGAGTGAGCAGCCTGTTTGATGTGCAGACCGTTCCCTCTTCAACCAGAGCACCGCGTCACAGGAAAACTCTCCTCAGCCCGGGTCGCTGACGGGAGCCGACAAAGAGAGTGTGAAGCAGCCGAGTCGTCCCAGTAGAGATCCCAACGTCCTCTGTAGGGTTCATCATGTATAGAACTGCCTGTGTCCTGATAGTGTGTGTGCGTGTTGTCTTATTGTTTTTATACGTATTAAAACATTTTGATTTGTAAATAACAAGCTGCCATGTGGTTCTGTGTCTTAAAGAGGAGGATCTACGGGCAGACATGGAATATAATATTCAAGGGTATGTTTTCATTAGTGTGTAAATAATGTTTTTTGTTACCTTAGAATAAACGTTTTTATCCACAGAGAGCAAAGTCTCTTCCATGGAGTCTGCCATGTTTCTACAGTAGCCCGGAACAGACAAACCAAACCCCGGCTTTAGATAGGGCCTTTTTTTTTTTTTTATTTTGCAGCCACCGTAAATTCACATACAAGCTTGGAAGCAAGTCACATTTATTTAGTTGCAATCTGCAACCACTAGGTGGTTTTTTAAAGACTTTTTACTAACTGGTGAAGTTTGGTCCAAGAGCGATAATCCAGAGACCTACTCACAGTTTGTGTGAGCACAATGATAATTAACTTTTATTAAACATATGATGGTGGTGATCGTTAATGAGCACCAACAGTGTCACAACATCAGAGTGTATGGATTGAATTCAACTGGAAAAAATATAGTTTGTAGCGTTTGTCAGAATTATTCATCAAATTAAAAATAAGCTTCAGTTTGACAGTTAATTTTGCGTTTGTTAAATAATCATCAACTGTGATTAATATAAATAAAGCTGATATCAGGGTCTTTGCTGGATTATCTTGTAAAATCAGGGAAACCGACCTGGTTGCAGGAATTAAGAGTAAATATATAAAAATATCTTATCGCTGATGGTCTCAGCTTACATAAAGGCATCAGTTATTAAACTGAGACCAGTTAAAAACTCCTTGTAGTAGGTTTAATGTGTTTTGCGCAGCCTGATCCTGGGCCAGTATCTCTACAAGGATCTGAGGACGAGGTTCAGGAGCAAAAACAAACGAGGTCATTCTTCCTCTCCAGCTTCAGTTCTTATGTTTGTGAACACATTTGTGCAGTCAGTGATCTTAATGATGGATCCTAAGGAACACAAAGATACAACAGTCAATGTAAACTAAATCTTTATTGGTACAACAATCAGAATAATCAAAAATAAGAAGCTTTTTTACTGTTTGTGTTAACATTCATACTGTTAATATAAATTAACAACAACATCCTGATTGTATATGATATTCCAGTGATTCCAGACATCCATCACACAAAGTTTGATTATTATTAACCAAAAAAATTAAACACACTTAACATGTTTGGCTCATTTTGATAAACTTAAAAAAGTGCATAATATAAAATAACCTGAGCTGAGGAAAATATTTAAATCCAATCACAATATACAATACATACTAAATACATAGAAGAAGCTATAGATAAAACAGTGTAAAGGCATTAAAAAGCGTGTCTGTTCTGTTAATATCTTGTTGTTAGTTTTCTCCTATAAGTTTCTAATGCTTTTAATAACTCCACTGTGTACGTGTACATTACGATGCATCCTTATACAGACTTCCCATCGTTCCATGCCAATATATCCTGACATCCCAATAGTTTTATTAGCTTAATAATAAGGATTAAATCAGAATATTCTATCACACTGATGCATTAATCCTGTAAATCCAACATAAAACAGCTCGTTCTCATTTATACCCAGAGGTCTAATGCAACCAGAGATATTAATCAATAAACGATACATTAATAAACGATCACTGTGACGGATCATCTTCATCATAATAATTTCTATTGGACCTTTTCCACCGTCACAGAGACCTTCACTGGTAAAATCTTCAGCGGGACATGATTCTCGGTGTAAATGTACGGAAACAGGGTGTCAGTGAAGGTGTGTGTGAAGGTGTGTATGTGTGTGTTGGTATNNGAGTTAAAGCCCTCAGAGCTCAGGACACATGGGTGCATCTCAATCCTTTCTGAGTCCAGATGAACTCTGACCCTCTGGAGCTTCGTCTTCACTGTCAGATCTCTCTCTGGTTCGGATGTGGAGAACGCTGTGAATTTCCCATTTGAGAACAAAATTCTCCACAATCCAGACTGGAGGTGTCCGTCGGTCTTCATGTATTCTCCCAACATGCCGAGCTCCCAGTCCTTGTTGTCTCCGACCTCGACGTCCCAGCTGTGAGCCCCTGAGTTGAAGCCCTCAGAGGTGTGGACGGAGCAGGAGAATTTGGTCCTCTTCGGATTTTCAGGAAGCTTCTGTTTCTCTCCGTA
>NW_023339740.1:24656596-24658830 GCF_004916995.1 Morone saxatilis | reverse complement strand
GGACGGCGAGGCTCGAACCCTCCGACCTCGCCGTCCTCTGCGACCGGCGGCGCTCACGGAGGCTTCAGATAAACTGGTAACACTTGACTTCAGTTCCTCTGTTCACAGCGGCCGCTCTCCGACCTCCGACAGAAACACTACGGCGCTGATCCCGTCAGCGATCATCTGTCGAACACTAAAACCGGTTTAAACTGCAGGTTTCAGTCGACCAGCGGACAGAAACACTCCGACAGTCGGAGGCCGGAGAGCGGACGGCAGCGGAACTGAACCGACCACTGATCGTTCTAACTGTTGAACTGAAGACGCGACAGGCAGCGAGGCAGGAGAGCAGAGGCTCATGGGAACCGGAGGCTCGTACACGTTTCTATGAGTTCGGTACAAAACTTTACACCGAAGCAGCCGATCGTTAATGTCGCAGCGACGTCTCGTTCAGATGTTCTGTGTCGAAAGTTAGAATGGATTCTGATTCGGTTTTTATAATCTGAAAGAAATCAGTTTGTGTCTTTAATGTTTCACTTCATTAAATATCTGTTCTGTTATCTGGAACAACTCATTTTGGCTGAAATTCGTTGGTTTGTAAACTGTAAAGACAATAAACCGTCACATCCATAAACTCTGCAGAACGCTTTGATCCCTCGTTCTTCTTTTATTCTTTACTTTACGTTTGGAATAAAACGTGCGAACGAGACATCAGAGCGTCTTTATCGAAAAGAGAAATCTCTGAATGTAGAGTTGGAGCTTTATTTCCAGACACCAAAGTTATTGTGAATATAAATATAAAATAATGGACAGCAACATAAAAACACACGTCGACTGTTTATTCTTTAACAGACTCAAAGTCCACTTACTTACTTCAGAGCTTTCAGCTGTTTAACATCAGTTTCTAGTTTTACGTTTATAAATAAATCTGAATAACTTTGTTTTAGGGAATAAAGCTTCAACCTTTCCGACTTACTATCAGAGATTTAATACAACGATGAGACAAAGACACAAACTGGGGCTCAAAGAACTGAAGAACAAGTAAAGTTCAGCTCTTCCTGTGTTCGGAGGTGAAGCTCCGACAGGTGAAGCTCCGACAGGTGAAGCTGGCGTCTGATTGGTCGGCTGCCTCCGCCTGCTGCCTGAGCGTCGGCCCGCAGAAACATCACAGCACTGTGACTCCTACAGACTTCTAATAACTGCGTGTGTGTAAATAACTGAGAGGAAAACTATGAGAATACAAAGGCGACACTGCTGTCTGGCATTTTGTATTTAAATTATTTATTTTTGTAGATTTTGACCGCTGAGCTCTGCTGTCACAGTCGTGCTCTTTCTATTGAATAAAGATTTATAAGAGAGAAACCGTCGCTGTGTGTTTGTACATTTAGCTGGTAGTTGTGCACAGAGAGGAAGATGAAGATGAAGATGTGAGTTATGTCTCCGGTGAAAAGCCGACCGCCCTGATGATCGACTCCACGGCGGCTTCAGGTCCCAGAATCCTCAGCAGGCTGTGAAAGGCCTCCGCAGCGCCGCCTACAGGCTGAGAGGGGAACAGCTGCAGCGCTGCAGAGACAGACAGAGAGAGACGATGTTAGAAACACTTATTATTAGTTTGAGATTTAATCAAAGAGAATATCTGAACACTAATTAGTTAATTTTAAATAATAATAATAGCGATCAGTCAACTGGTAGAAAATAATTTATTGTTTTAGTAATTCTTGTCTACAAACATCAGGTTTGTAGGAAATCACTTATTTAACGGCAGTTTAATCAATAAAAATACTGTTAATTGTAAGTATAATACTGAACTGAGTGTTTTATTCAGAGCTCAGATCAGATTTAAATTAATGTTTGAACGAGTTTAGTTAAAAGGAAATTATTAGCAAATTACAGACCTGTAGAATAAACTGAGTACTAATTAAATCCTAAGTAGTTTACATTTTTAAGTTGCTGTTTCAGAAACCAGCTGGTTTCTTTGTTCTGATCAATAACTGATCTGTAACAGATTTACACTGGAGACGAAATCCTTTATCAGTGCTACTCACGTGTTTGAGCAGTTTTTGGGGATCTGAGAATCTTTAATACATGTTTTGATTTACGTTAATACTTTCCTCCAACGACACAACTGAGCATCAGTCAAAGATAAAGCATTAAAGGACAGATTACAGATACAAATCCAACATTATCTTTAATTATCTGGTCTTTATCAAACAAAATGTGAGGTGATTTATTTATCCATCTGGACCATATTCCAC
>NW_023339740.1:24655607-24656496 GCF_004916995.1 Morone saxatilis | reverse complement strand
ACACACAGACACAGATACAAACAGACACACACACACACACACAGAGGTGATTTCACAGACATTCACAGCTCAGAGTTTATTGTGCTCCATATGTGTGAGTGTATTTACCCAGGAAGCTCAGGGTGATTCAGGGTCATGACCTCTGACCTGCAGCCTCCAGGCAGAGAGACGACAGACGGATATTTCTCCTGCACACAGACAGACAGACAGACAGACAGACAGACAGTCAGACAGACAGTCAGACAGACAGATAAACTCACTCGATATGATAATTACAATCCTCATTCATTGTTCTTCATTTCAAAGCACAGATTATTTCCCAGCAGTCTCTCTGTACATTAAAGAGTTGTTAGTCTGATTGTTGCTCCAGTCCTCACTGACTGAAGACTCATTACTTTGTAAGTGATCCACAATCCTGTTTCCTTGTAAAAATACCTTTCAGAGTTCAACCAAAGTTAATATGAAGCTTCAGCCGTCTGAGTTACGGTACGAGATCCCTGGGGGGTCGACAAAGCTTCGTAAGGGTGGATTAATAAAAATACTGTATATCTCAGCATTTTGTTCATTTCTGTTCAATAACAATTTGTCAAAGTTCAGATTATTATTTAAGATATAAACTTATAAACCTGAACACAAGTTATAGAAGTTATATTCACAGAGCTTCAGTCTCTGATAATCAGCCTCGTCCAACAACCGAACAGAACAATGAGAAGAAAACGCTGAACTCGTCAAAAAAGAAGCCAATTCAGTCTGAATGATTGTATTATGTTTAAAAAAAATGTAACAGACGGATAATTTAATAAAGAGTTCCCTAAAATCATCAGGAAAACTAATCTCTGATTAACATTTACAGCACAAAATTCATCCAAATCTCTCGTTTTACAAACGT
>NW_023339740.1:24646458-24655588 GCF_004916995.1 Morone saxatilis | reverse complement strand
GTGTTCTATATTTAGGTTCATTGTTCAGTTTATCAGTTGTTCTGTTGTTATTGTTCTACATTTAATATAAATGATTAAATATTCGTCAGTCAGAGGTCGTCAGTTCACTCAGTGATTGAAGTCCTTCAATGAATCTGTCTGATCCAAAGTTAGTCAGAAAAACATCAAATCTTCTCTTGTTGCTGCAAAGAAACACGAAGAGGAAATATATCAAACTAAAAACATTATAACTAATATATAATTATAACTTATTAACTAACTCAGACGGCTGAAGCCTCAAACATTTTCACATTGAAATCTCTTTGAAAGGAAACTCTAGTGTGAACAAAGACGAGGAATCGTGACACTATATAAGTCCACGAGGAACAATTACAGCAACCGTCAGAATCTGTTTCTACCAAACAAACATCTCTTATTTTATAAACATATGCAACAATTAATTCTGTAAAAAATGAAAATGAGACATTAGAAATAAGTTAAAAGCAGAAATTGTCTCATTTGTTTTGTTTCTCTGATATATTCTTGTTTTTTAAGTACTTTTGTGATACTTTAAAGTCATTATAATGCTGATGATTTACATTAAACATCAACAATAATGACTTTAATTACTTTTAATATTCTATATAAAATAATGAGTGAATCACTTTGTCACTACTGGTTACTTCAGCAAACATGAGCAACATGTAAACATGAATCTCTTCCATTAAAAGTTATTTACAAAACCATTAGATTAATTAATAATTTACTCATTAATTAGTGTAATTTAGTTTCAGTTGTCTCCTGTATCACTGACAGACACTGACATCCACCACTGTCAGTTGGCCAGCGGGGGGCGCTACTGTATCTGTGTAGCATCGTGACCGCGGGGCCTCACTCATCAAACATCACTGGTTTGTACACAGAGACGCATTAAACTGTAACAACTGGATGATTTGAGCGTGAGGTCGAGTTCAAATGTTAATAAATGTCCGCTGATCAGTTCCAGAGAAAACTCTCGTCTTCGTCCTTCATCAGGAAACATTTGTAAACTTTATGACCCACAACAACGTTCAGGAGGAGGCGATTGATCCGTACTCAGGGACGTCGACTTTAATGGCTTCACGAACTGTTAATGGGGTTTATATTACACACACACACACACACACAGACAGAAGGCTGAGTTACAGTCCAGTCTTTCTGTTTGTCCAACAGGTGTGTGTCTCTACAGAACCAGAACCAGTCCAGATCAGACCAGAACCAGGTCTTTACTGTCCTCTACTGTGTTTACTGAGCAGTTTGATGTTGAAGGGCAGTTTATTCTCACATGAACAGGAGAAAACAAACTTGGTGGGAAAGAATAAAATGTGCCCACATTAGTCAGTTCACAGAGAAACAAACACGTTCATGTTCAGTGACTTCACGAGACCTCGTCCACAATAAAGACACACAGCTTCCTCTCGCTCCGTTCTGTCCTTCTTCTGTCCACACTCAGGATCAATATTATTGTACCGGGCGAGATGCATAAATATGATCACATCTTTGTCCTCCTCATCAGTATTTGATCTGAGTTTGGGTCACATTTGCCGACTTTCATTTTCTTTAAACTGTCTTTGTCCCTAACGCAGCACAAACTCAGCTATCGGTCTGATTGATCGGGTTGTAAAAAGCTGCACAGGAACCCAGAACACAAAGAAAACGACACAAGCGCCTGTAAAGTCCACTATAAATAACTATAACTATAAACTCAAACTATTGTATAACAGTTGTTTAACTGTTTCTACACTCAACTACAGCAGAATGATGCAAGAAATACAACTATAATAGCGTCTATTTACTCGTTTCTTCTCCACTTTTTCATTGAAAGTTAAAGTCTGACTCTAAATAATGAAAATATGAATAATTCACACAGAGGTTTTATGGTTTTTAGACAGAAACGATCAGACTTCAGAAACACTGCACATGTACAGATATAAACAGGTTTACCATATTATACTTTACTGTATAAAGTGTATATGTTTTATATTTTACTGTCAATGTGAATTCCCGTCTTTGCTGATCAATAAAGGAACATCTTATCCTATCTCAAGTTATGTTATTGTAAATAAAATATGCTTGGTGTGGGTCAGCAGGCTTATTAATTACTTTAGTGAGTCAATTTCTGTGAATGCCGACAAGCCGAGACAGAATCCACATTAATATTTAGATGGACTTGCAGAGTCTTGCTCTTTTATGGGTTGAGTGAATTTTAAAGAGCTGACAGGTCGACACAATCCTGATGGATCCTTATTAAAATGATTTACGTACTCTCGGTTGCTTTCAGTGTCAGACAGATGTTGTTATCAATGTGGGTTTATGTTGATGCCATTGATCACCTTCAGTCTCAGGTACATTGAGCTCGATGTCTGAAGTTATCCTGCTGGTGGATTTACAGTATTTTGTGGTGTCGGGATCAAAGTGTAAAATCAGATTTAAGAACAAAACAAACAAACTAGAGAAGCCGGGACGTTTCTGATCAGAGGAACAAATGTTATAAACTTGTTGCTTTAATGAGAGTCGACAGCTGTTTTGATTAATAACCCATTAAAACTTTAACATGTCAGTCTGGTTACATCCAACATGAGGGACTTTATTTAAACCTGAATATTTTAGGACATTTAAACAGCTCATTTTGGAAGTTCGGATCAGCATTTTAATCACGGCTTTTTGACATTTCATAGATTAAACAATGACTTGATTCACCAAACATAATTGTCAGATTAATTTATAATATTTATAAAGAAAATAATCCTAATTTGCAGCCCGAGGTGCTTCATGTGTGTCTCTGTGGGTTGACTCTCCTCCATTTGTGTTCTGGTGGTTTCATCTAAAACATGAAGTCTTTCTAGTCGACACTGAAGTGGGATGTTTGGTCCTGCGTGACCTCTGACCTCTGCCCTGTATGTAAAGCTCCCCTCACTCTGAGTCCTTCCTTTATTTCCACCACAGGACTGAACCAGCTGCTGTGTTTCCTCCCGTTTTTGTCCTTTTCACCGTGCAGCTTGTGAACGTTTAACTTCTGTCGGTTCGCTTAACTGTCTTTCTTTGATATCCTGCAGCATGTTGGCGTGTCCTCCCTGAGACAGGGAGACAGATGTAAGACCTGTCTCTCTCTCTCTCTCTCTCTGTCTGTTTATTACTCTCTCTCTCTCACTCTCTCTTTTTGTCCCAGCTGCAGTACAAATCCTGGCTTTCCTCACAGCTCTATTAGCCTGCTCTGCTCCACACAACTGCTCCACGAGACACACCGAGAACAAGGCACACACACACACAGAGTATCATCACACAGCAACGCACACACACTGACACACACACACACCTCTCCTGGAGTTCCTGCAGAACCAGAGGAGGAGAAAATAGGGTGGAAGAATTTGGCCTCAAGTCCTGCAACCGCCTTCAAACTGCTGGTAAAGTAGAGTTAATGTCTTTCTGTCTGTCTTCAGCTCCTCCCCTCTGTCTCTCTCTCTCTCTCTCTGTCTGTCTCTCTCTCTGTCTGTCTGTCTTTTGTTGATTTGTAAACAGTTGTTTCAGTAGGAAATCTTCCTCACGGGTCCATAAAGAAAAGAGAAACACCCCACAAGCTACCGGTGACTAAGAGATAAGGATTTGAGGATTCGATCATTTAAATGCAACCCAGACAAGAACCAGAACCAGAACGGACCTCGTGGATCCAGATTAACTTTAACTTTTAAGATATTTGTACACGTCTGTTCTCTTCCTGGTTTTGATGCAGCGTTGCTCAGCTTTCCCCCCTCAGCTGACTGATGACATTAAAATAAGCTAAGAGGACATTTGGAGATTTGAGAACTAAATCAGGCCGACTTCTTTATTTAGGTTTTGCTTTTTTTGGGGCAAAAACAAACCGTGGTGTTTACTTAACTTGTCTTTGTTTCACTGGTATGAAGTAATTTTAAAAACATAATAATGTCTGGATTAAACAATAACTTTGGTAGCGTGCACATTTAGCAAAGCAAAGCCAAACTCTACAGAGTCTGTTGAATTCTCCTTTCATCAGTCTGTCTCTCCAACAGCCTGATGAAGTTGTTGAATCAGATTCACAGAGGTGAAGAGTTCTGCATGAGACCTGAACCTGATCTGCACCTGAATCTATGAGACATGACGCAACTGAACCTGACTGTTATTGCCATATTTGACACAAACCCGACCCGAGACCCGGAGCTTTACCAAACAAAATGTGGGTAGCAGAACGCATACGTCATGTAGTCGTGAGGCGAGTCCTTGTCGGTGCTGGTTCTTTAAGGTCACTTTGGCCCTGTGAGCACTTTTCCACTGCAGGAACGTAACTTCTATCAGTTGGTTATACTTTTGTTTCACCGCCTGCTTTGAGTTCGATCTTTGTGCTTTTCAGAGGTTGTACGAGGTGTTCGATCATGACTCGTCGAGCAGATGTGACGTTACATCAACACAAGGATCATTTTACTTCTGCTGTATTTGTCTGGAGGACCAATACTTTAAAAAAGAAGAATAGTGAAGAACACTGAACAAAACAAAAATGTCCGAGCAATCGGTATTATTTGTGGACACTTTGAGGTGTTTGATGCTCTGGACAGTAATTATCTCTGCAGATAACACATTGTTAATTGTTACTGTCACCATGAAGAGCTCCTGAACCTTGAAGCACAGTTTCTTTGAACTGGACAGTTTGACAGTAAATCATTTTCGGTTATATTGGATCTTAATTCATAATCAAACTGTGTTAAATTATCTTGGTTCATGAGGGGAAAACTGAATTCTGTTAATTTGAGGAAATCAAATCATTTAAGAAAAACGTTTGCTAAATTAAGAGATAAACAGAAATATACGTGCAGACCAGTTAGGGGCACTTGACTTGGCTTTGTAGTTTTTAAACTAAAAAGCGACGTGTTCGGACATTTGTAGCACAGATACAACAATTAATTGATAAGTCAGTCAAAAAAAAAAATAGTCTATCTTAATGTTTTGGTTGATTTTAAAGTCAGTGTTCTTCAGTGTGAGCATCTACTGCTGTTTTCTGTTTTATACCAATTTAAACTGAATATTTTTGAGTTTGAAGAAGTCAAAGCAATAAAGAAAGAGATTAATTGATGATAATTGTCAACTACAAATCTGTGTTACAGTTAAACTTCAGTCATTTGTTTGGTCTGAAAGTGGAGTTTTTGTTACTGAGAGTAAAACAAACTTGTGTCTTAAAGGAAGTTTCGTGGAGTCATTCAGAAATAATTTTAACTATTTCCCCTGAGTCCAGTTAATTAGTGAAATACTGAGAGCAGCAAACAGAAACAGCAGCAGAACAAACTTAAGCTTAAAGACTGTCTGGATTTCATTAAACTACAAACAGTCTCCAGGTTATTTTTATCCTCCGCTGTTCCTGATGGAAGTCTCTCCATCTGAGCCTGCTCATCCAGAAACTGAACTGCTGAATATTTTCCATTTCTCTCCCCTCCCTCCTGTTTTCTTTCCCCTGTCTCAGCACTCATGGATCCCTCTCTCTCTCTTCTCTCTCTCTCTCTCTCTCTCTCTCTCTGTCCTTTCTGTCTCTCTCTCTTCTGTCTCTCCTATCTCTTCTGGTTTTGATGCCGGTGTGAGTTGAGTGGGAGGTCTCAGAGCCTGCCAGCTGTGGAGCTTGCAGACTTAAGGTTTTGTTTTTACCCCCCCCCCCAAAAAAAAGAAAAGAAAAAGTGAAGGATTAATGTGAAGAGCATGTGGGCGGATGTGATGGTTGAGGGAGACACACTCACCATGATGTGTAATATGTTCACTGCGGCTCTGGAAAAAACTGCATGGGAGCTGTAGTTCTTTAAACTAAACAATGAATCATTTGAGTTTGTTACAATCATGATGGCTTTTTGAATTCTAGTATTAAAAGTTGTTACAGATACTCCAGTTACACTTATTTATCTCATCATGTCTGGATCCAGTACAGATTTAAAGGACCAGTGTGTTGGATTTAGTGGCAGGAGAACGGGCTCTGAAGTGTGTAAGAGAAACTAGGATGGCTGCAAAACTCACTAACTTGAAAATCTACAGTCAAGTGTTTGGTTTGGTCAAGTTTTGGGCTACTGTAGAACATGGTGGGTTCGATATTGTGGACTCCATGGATGACGACCTGCAGTGGTGTAGATAAAAACAGCTCATTCTAAGGTAACAAAAACATAATGATTCCTATATTCAGGTGATTAGAGACTAATGGAAACATATTAATGAATATTATATTCATTAATATGTTACACACTGGACCTTTAAAATACTTCAGTTTATACTTCGTCTGTGGCCACATGCAAATCAGCGTTGACGCTTCAAGGTGGCGGCGATGCACCTGAAGCAGCCTGTACTAATAAACATAAACTCATGAATGAATCCCCCGGATGGACTAAAGTTTACACGTCACTCATGTCGCTCGTTCACTCAGATGATCAGTGTTTTTATGTGCTGATGAACAGAATTCATAATAAGTCAGTACTAACAGGACTATGAATACGAGTAGAATAGTAGTACTGTAGCTGTCTGGGTCAGTTTTAATGTTAGGACTGGAACTGAAGTTGCATTAGAGTAAGTAAAAGCTGATATCAGTAACTGATCTGAGCCCAGTTATTACAGTTTGATGTGTATTATTTCTTGAGAGTTTGAGCACAAAATCAGGACCTGAGACCTTCTCGGCTCAGCTCAGACTTTCTGTTTGGACATTGTTTTAGAGTAGAGGACATGTTATTTCTATATGTTGAAACAATACAGAAACAATAATCAGATAATGTTGTACGAGCTGTCCTAACTGTCAACATTATCATAAAACTGGTTTATCTACAAGAGGAGAAACTGACTGAGATGGAAATAACTCATAGAAAACAACCATAAAAATACAAATATTAAAGCCGCTTTAATTAATTTTTTTGCCACTTAATGGCAAGAAAACAATACACAAACACATCTTATCCTGATATCACCTTATAAAGTATCTGGCTCTCTACCTGCTAACTGCTCCACTATGTTGACCTACAATAAAAAGCTCCATTGAGCTTTATAGAGTCGGTGAGAATTATCTTTGGCTTCAGAACTGCAGTAAATGAACAGTTTGCAGACTAACACAAACTAAATGTCTCTATCTGGACTCTCAAGCTTGTTTGGAGCTCCGTCCCAACAAATCAGAGGCTCCAACATCATCAACAACTCCCATCATGCACCAGGGCACAGCTACAGCACACTTATTACTGTTATTGAGGCTGATATAGAGAACTAGTTCAATCTTCTCCATTCGGAGGGGGAATCAGACAGAAGACAAACTATCAGGTGTGTAAAGGTGTGTAATGACAGGACTGCTGTGTATAGACTAGTCATTACACACACACACACACACACCCTCACACACTCACTCACTCAGGGAACCAGCCATTAGGACCCCAGCAGAAAGCTATATGAGGACCGGCAGCAGCACTGACAGCTCTTTTTGTCTGAGAAGCTGCTGCAGGTAAAAAAAAAACTCTTCTTTCATCTATTTTTGTACGGGCGGAGAAACAACATGGATTGTATGTTTGGTTCCAGCAGATTTTAGCTGCTGGTTTTCTGCAATTACATTTCACAGAATCTTTTCACAGAGATTCGAACGAGGAGAGAGAAGAGAGATGGAAAATACTAATAACGAAAGGAATCCTGAAAACCAATCGTTTCTCTTCTGGATTTTATGCCTTTTATTGAGAGTTGACAGGAAATTAAAGTGCAAAGAGGAAAGAGAAATAAGAATTAAGGCCCATGGTTGGACTCAAACCCTCGGACATAACGGTTCATCGCCAGTGCCATAAACCGCTGACCAAACCTTCCTATCCTTTCCTTTTGTCTTTTGTATATCTCATTAACCAGCCAGTGAAGTCCAGGGCAGGGTATCAAACCCATTTCTTTTTGGGTACAGCCCAAAATGTGTTTGTAAAACTGAGCACTGAAAACTGTACGGCTGCTTGTGTTTAAATCACATTTAACATTTCAGAACTTTGGCTTTTTTTGTATTAAATGCAAAAAACGTTTGTATTTCTTAAAGTAAGAAAGTAAGTATGGACAGGTTTTCTTTCCACGCTAGTATCAAAAACCTTCTGTACGCAGCCATAGTGATGCCCTCTATGGAGGTAAAGGTTCCTGTGACCCAACCTGAACCTGAACCTGGTCTGTGCTGCTCTGCAGGGATGAGGTGGTGGCTGGTAGTGGTCAGTCTATGGCTGCTGGTGGCCCTGACCGTCCCGGACGCCCAGGCAAGGAGCAGACCTCGCGACCAGGACGGTGAGACCCGCCGGGGGAAGAGGAAGAGGGATGGACATGGTAAGAGTCTGGCAAATCTTCTTTCTAGCAGTCAGTTGAGAAGATTGTTATCAGTTTCATCTCTGTGTCCAGTTCAGATTGATCCAGGATGTGATTAGACCACAAGTGTAGAAACAGAAATGTAAAAACACGTTGTAGTTTTAGCAGCAGTTAGTGTTGGAGCGATTTATTGCTGAGCTGTGATCTCATGCATCGTCTCAAAAGTCCTGAACTCATAGTGGAGTTGAGCTCTGTCCTGACTTCATCTGGTTCATTCATGATTTAATTTCACGTCATTTCTCTGGTTATCATAATTCAAGAGACAGTCTTTCAGCCTCTTTCTGATGTTAAAACCTCTAAAGACACCAGAACACACACCAGATCAACCAATCACGTGTTGAGTTTTACAGCTCCCAACTACAGTTTCTATTATATGTGAATACTAGGCGATTCAGCACTTTTGGCTTTGCATAAGAGTTCACATTTTTATTTAAGTCTAAGTGGCTAAAGCAAAATGGATTTTCTCCTTGGCTCATAATGTAGGACAAACAGGGTTACATCACACATGGGACAAAACATATAACGCTGTCTGTCTGCCTTTTTATGAGTGTCCAGATAGAGGTGGATGTAAATTAATAAGACCATGTGTTCCAGGTCCTGTGCGGGCCAGAGCAGGGCACTCTAGACCTCTGAAGATCAGACTGGTTCCTGGTCCCAGCATCCCAGTGGAGCCTAGAGAAAACCGAGGAAATACTCTGTTCCTTGATTCCTACAAGAACCTACAAGAACAGCATTCCAGCTACAACGTTATCCCAGGTCAGTGAGACCGGTAACT
>NW_023339740.1:24634835-24646358 GCF_004916995.1 Morone saxatilis | reverse complement strand
ACTTTAACCCGGGTCAGTGAGACCAGTAACTCATCCTGGGGAGATCAGTAACTACTACAGATGCTCCAATCAGGCTTTTTAGAGTAAGTTTTAATTTAATTTAATGTCACTAGAATCGCCTGATCTGATAAAGTCCACCTTACAGTTTCTTAAACATTTTCATAGAAAGCTCCTATAGAAGAGCAAAAACCATCACATCGCAGTTTCTCTGTGAATGATCCCAGAGCAGCTTAAAGCATCAGGAATGTAAAGATTTATCGCAAGACAGTTACATCGCCATACAAAGTGAGTGTATAATTATCACTATTATTATTAATCTATTAATATAGATAAAAATTGAATCATGATGCTCTGTTTTAAAAGAGCAGACGGCCCTACGTCACTCGTGTCAGTAGCTCTATCAATGCACAAACACTTCAGTTTCACTTTTACAAAAAAAGAAATATGCATTGTTTTGCAGTTTATACCTTAGACATAAAAAAGATTCTTTAATTTGATATAGAAAATATGAGAGAAAATATATTTAGATTTTAGTAGATTTTAGTCTGAGAAATAAAGGAATCTTTTTTAATAATCTGTCTGTTAAAAAAAATCGTGAGAAAATCATTGTGAACACAGTATTGTAATTGAATGTATTGTTACATCCGAAGCTTAAACTGACAAACTGGAGATTATCACAGCTGATCCATAGATCAAGTCCCATTATATTCAGTTGGTTTCAGTTTGTCACATTACTTAAAAGTTAATGTTTCTACAGATCTTTATGGAGAATGGTGTAAAGGATAGCACACCTCCCAAATAAAGCGACAACAATTTATTTTCATTAATAATATCAGCTAATCCTTCGGTCTATAAAATATTAAGTTTCAGTCCAAATGTGACTGAAATTCTGACTCAAACAGAGAAAATCAACTCGTCCTTGCAATGCAAGTCCTTGCTTTCTAAATGATTTAAACTTTTTATCAAAGATCATTTTCTGTCGACACACTAATTAATTAATCGCCCCCTACTTAATATAACACACAGTGCACTGCTGATCAAACTTATTGATACAAATTCCTGTTAGAAGGTGAGTTTGAATTGTAACAAGTGAACTGAAGTGGTAGAAATCAGCTTTTGTGAAAGTCACAGAGCAACATCCGTGCGAGTTTATGTACAAATAGAAAGTCACGTTCCAGCCTTTACTCTGTGTACACATTAAATCTCTGATATATCTAGAAATAATTCTCCAAAAGCCTGTTTTAATCTAGAAAATAAAATCTTTATACCGGCACAATGACTGTTTCTGTGCAGCAAATCAAAAGCAATTTAATGAGTTACTTTGTCTCAGTGTTTGTATGTTTATGTGTAAACCAACATGGAAACACTGAGTGTGTCTTTGTATTTAAAACTTTTAAGTGGTATATTACATAACGAGGTTTTCTAGCCAATAAAATCTTAATACAGTTAAATAAAATCTTTAACTGAATGAAAAACAGGACATTTTAATCAGCTCAGCTCAGGCTTTGTGTTGTTCTCATAATGAAACTGCCTGTTACAGCTCAGCAATTTAATGACAAATCATCACATTCCAGCGTGAACAGAAGGGAAAACCATCTGTGGGAAAATGAGCTTGTCAGAAAATAAGTCCTTAGAAATCCCTCGCAGAGATGAGGACAGAGACTCCAGAGAGGAACCTCAAAGCCACGTGGAAGCCCCTTCAGCTTAAAACAATAAAGTCAGCATTATGTAATTAGAAGGGACGGTGTGTTGGTCACAGTCTGTTGTTGGGGATTTTCTTTTCATGTAGATTTAAACCATTTGGCTGCCTTTTAGCTGTTGTTTGGGGATATGAGAACGTGCTTCTGTGTTCAGTGTCGGATTACAGAAACAGATTTTGGATTAATGTGACAAACCGATCTTGAAAACAGTAGTTTGACAAGATAATCTGATGTCAAGGTCAACCTACTACAACCTTATTCGAGAGCTTTCCACCTTATTCAGTCTAACAGGTGATTGTATATGCAGGGTGATCCTCCTAACCCATGTCAGCAGCAAAAAAATAGTCTGTTTCCATCATCTACACATCTGAATAATCTTCAAAGTGACATACCGCCTACCTAAATCATAATTTACTGGAAATATACCTTTACAGACCTCAGCTAAGTTTAAAAAATGTTTTCACCAAAATGATGGTCACATTTTCCAGAGCGCAAGACGACATCTTTAAATGTCTTGTTTTACCCGAACAACAGTCCAAATCCGAAAGTGATTCAGATATAAAATAGATGAATATATATTAAAGAGGCAAGAAACAAAGAATGATTGGTGTTTTTGCCAACTGATGTTTAAAAAATGTTCATTGTTTGTGAATCAATGGATCAACTAATTGTTTCACTGCTAGTAAAAACACACGCACTTAACGCCGTCGCATGATGGTGCCACAGCAGAGTCTGATAGTTGCTGTACTATTTAAAACAAAACCCTGCAATTTACTAGACAATAAAGAGAGAAAAGAAAAGCTCTAAAGTATGTGTGCTCCAGCAGAGATGACAGGGTGACAGTCTCACTGCTCACAGTAAAAAGAACAGAGATAGGAGAGAGACAGTATTTAAGAGAAATAACCTGAGCCTCTTAACTACCTGTGTTTCTATGGACGTAACAAAGAGCATACCATTAGAAAGGATAGATGACAGGCAGGACAGACTTAAAATAGACACAAAAAGCCTCTTCCTGCTATATCATAGTGGTTTACAGTCTTTTCTACTGACTCACTGCCAGTCGTAGCCTCGTCCCAGGTCTGATGTTGAAAGGTGGAGTTAATGCAGAGGGAGGAGTGGAAACGCCATAAATCACTGCTTTGTCTGGTTCTGATGGTAAAGTACAGGCTTTAGATTTGACTATACACACACAGCAATTACTGAAACCAGGGCCTGTTGTTGCTACTGAGGAGGGTGACAAGGGTTGGCATGTTGGGCTAAAGGTGTGACCCACAGGTTTGAATTTACCTCGTTCTACACCTCTGAATCGCTGCCCACATATCAGATTTGTCCAGGGATTGTATTATTGTATTGCTGTTGTGCTCATTGACAGCTGGAAACCCAATAGAGTCAATCAAAGCTTTGTTGGAGGGAATAAGGATAGGGGCGTCTGTACACATTGTAAAACAACATTTCCCTCAACACAAGAAACGTTAAGTTAACTGCTCTGTTAAAAGCTTCAGAGGTGAAAAAGTCAACAAGATGTAGCCAGAAATGATTAGCTGTTTATTTGTCCAGTTTAACTGTGTAAATGTGCAGATTAAATACAACTCCAAACAGTGGTTGGCCATCTTTATACTTCAACACTGAAGCAGTCAAACTTCATTCAAAATCAGCGCTCCAGCACTAAATACAACCAGGTTCACATCCACTATCTGTGTCCGTTTGGGAATACATGAAAGTCTTTAAACAGTTATATGATCTTTGTTATGTTTGCTGATCTCCGCTGCCTATTACTGACGTTAAATTAATTTGTATTTCGAGCTTGAAATTAACTTATAATTATTCAACAACTGCCAAATGACTTGACATCCCTTCGTATTCCTCCGCAGAGCGTCACTGTGTGACCACAATGAACTGCTGAACTGACTGTAATGTGTCTGTGTTGTTTCAGGTAAGAAGGGCCAGTGTGTGTACCAGGGTCTGACCATGTTCGACCAGGCCGTCTGGTCTCCAAAGCCCTGTGTGACTTGTCTGTGTACCGGAGGGCGGGTGGTTTGTGACAAGATCACCTGTCCCATAGTGCACTGCCATTTCCCCTTCGTCCCCGCTGGGGAATGCTGCCCCGTCTGCATTGAGCCAGGTAGAAACACAACATGTGGCATGCCATGGTACAACATCAAGAGGCAGAGGAGATGAGCAATGTTTCTGACAATCAGGACCAATGTTTGAAGAGTTTCATTCAACACATCATAAAAACTTGATGAACAAATTAAAGTTATTACCAAAACCATTCTGTTGAACTACATCCTGGTCCAACTCGAGTCTTTGCAGCTGTTTTACTATTCAGCAGACGATTATTTCCTTTCGGGTGAGTTCACATAAAGTTTAATTCAAACATTAGTGGTTGATAAAACTGGTTTAACTGGGATTTATTAAAACACAACAGATTCAACCGTAACCCTCTGGATTTATAGACAGTTCAACCTGAAAACAGTCAAATAGGAGTTCTCAGTAGTCTGACGGATACTGTTTCTCTGTGGAATAATTTTAGGATTTTAGTATTGTCAGAACAGTTCAAAATTAATTAGGCTGCTGTTTAAATGATTCACTCGTCTCCTGGAATAAATGAAGAGAAACAGTTTCCATCTCCGAGGCCTCTTCATGTTGCTTCCTGTTTCCATCATGGCTTTAAAAAATGTGTCTAGCACATTTTGGGTCAGATCAACACACATGTTGTTAAAGTTTTGTCTGAATGTTGGGAAAATACCGCATGTTGTTTTCAACATGTCACGGATTGGTTTCACCTTACTGTCAATTCAATCTCATCAAAATCAAGACTGTAAGTACGTCTGAATCTATAAAGATGATTAGACAAGTTGCAACAATATTGTGAGATGTGTTCGTAAAACAAACCTGAATGAGAGTAAGTTGTTTTGCGCCAGATACTGCACAAATGACAAAGGTAACAGGCGGGAATTGCTCACTATCCCAAGAAGAAAACCCCCATGCCAGCTCTGAGTGGATAATAGCTATCAGCATCTAGTAGCTCTAACATTAAGGCACTGACCCTGGATTCTAATAAGGTGGTAGATAGTTTTGTAGAAAAACAGGTGAGCAAGAAACATCTGTTTTATGGTCAGACAGCTCACACTGCTACTCTGTTTATGACTGTGCAGTAGCTGAGTAGTGGAAATGTTTGTCAAGCTCTGTTCTGTACACGTTCAATGTTTCAGCGTGGGACGTGCTGACAGCTGATAAAGAGTGCAGACTAATGGCTTTGGGTGGAAAACGCATTAGATATTTTTTTTTGGTCAAGTATGTTTTATTGAGGAAGGATTATCAAAATGTAGGACATGAAAAAAGGAAAAAGGAAAACACAGCTAATAACAGATAGTATTAACATAACTTAACTGAACAAAATATACTCTTAAAGTAAAAACATGAAAACTGTATTGGCCAGTAAACTACATGGGGAGTGTACATCATTGGTTGTTTCTAAGGTCTCTCTGGACCTTATTTTTTCAAGGTGAAGGGTGTTGGTCATTTCATTGAGCCACAGCTTAAAAGTGGGAACCTTCTTCTTCTTCCAGATTGTCAGGATTAGTTTTTTTTTTGTTTGTTTTAGTTTAGTTTTGCTGTAATAAGACCATAAGAGAGAAGTTGCTGCTGTGCTTTTGTTACTCTAGATGTCGCATTTGAAATTCCTAGCCCAATTAAGACAGGATCAGGTTCAATGTGGGTGTCGAGTGTATCAGAGAGCGTTTTAAATATGTTTGTCCAATATCTTTCTATTTTGGAACAGAGAGCAAAGCTATGGAGAAGGGTTTGCCTCCATTGTATTACATTTATCACACTGAGGGGAGATGTCTGGGAACATCTTGTGGAGCCTGAAAATGCATTATGTCTTCTTAGAACAGGTGTGCAGAGTTTCTACAAACTGCAGTCATCTAATTTTATGAGTTTTTAGCATCTGGGATTATTTGATGGCAAATAGCAGGAATTTTATCTCACCACCTGTTTCACATACATGTGATACTCTTAGAAACCGGTCTATACAGTCTGAAATCATGGGAAAAAAACTGCAGTAGTTGAATTGACAGTAAGTAACTCATTGCTCACAGTCATACATTACACAGTCACTATGTGCATGTATGGAGGTGAAGCAGGAGAAAACCTCTCAAACTTATTTTGTCTATGACTTGTATGTAGATATCACTGTATGCAGATGAATACATCCTTAACCTGATAGCAGTAACAATAGAAACATGTATTTATCTGTATAATTACATTGTGTATATGTCTGCTGTATGTATGGAGATAAACACAAACACTATAAGCTGTTTTATAGTCATCATGTTATCAAATAGGTCTCATCTTGTGCTCATTGGCCTGTTTTGAAGGCAGGATTAACAATTATCAGTAGAGTAATGAAGATTAATGACCAATGAATGACGTCTGCCTATGACCTAACAAAGTCTCGACACTGTCAGTCTGTTTGATGTAGTATTTGGTGGATGTAGCTGTTGGGACATAGTTTTATGACTATAAAACAGCATTAAGTGTTAGTCAAGTAGGGTTGGTCTAAATTTAAATTCGGTACCAGCTGGCACCAACAGGGACAAACACAAAGAGACCAACTTTATGTGACTGTGGTCATACAAGCACAGTTCAGTGGGATCTGGTCCAGACTGGTCTACAGTAGCTGTCTGCTCTGTAGCTACAACAAGCTGGTCTGTCTGTCTGTCTACAACACTAACACACAGCCGTCTCTGTCTGTCCATCTCCTGTCTGTCCGTCCTCACCAACTTCCACCTCCATCCTGTATCATTCTCTTCTAGTTTTCTTTTCTATTTTTTCCTCCCTTTCCTCCTCTCCTGTCTTCTCCACTCTCTTTCTATTTCTTTTCCTTCTTTCTATACTGTCACATTATTCTTTAATCTCGACCACCTCCGGCCCCCTACCGCCTCCTGCCGTCTGATTGGCTGCCCCCGCACCACCCTACACCCACCCTAGAACCTGACTCCAGCTTTGACCTTTCTGGTGACTCCCCAGTTCCCAACGACCCTGATGAGTCCGCGACCCCATTGACCAAGGAGGAGATCCAGCGAATCCTCTGGCGGGAGGAGGAGGAGCACCGTGAGGAGGAGGAGCGCCTGAAGAAGAAGGATGAAGCGAGGAAAAAGAGGAGGAGGCAGAGGAAGGAGCAGGCAGAGAAACAAAGGAAAATAGTGGAGAAGAGGAGGAGGGAGGAGGAGGAGGCGCTGAGGCTGCAGGTGGAGAAAGAGGAGGAGGAGTGGAAGAGGCAGATAGAGGAGGCGGAGAGGAGGAGACAGCAAGAGGAGGAAGACAGAAGACGGAAGGAGGAAGCAGAAAGAGAAGCAAGGGAGATGGAAAGGAAGCTAGAAGAGGAAAGGAGGAAGCAGGAGGAGATTTTGAGGAAAGAACTACTGGCTCTGATAGAGGAGGAGGAGGAGGAGCGACTGGAGGAGGTAGAGGAGCGGCAGGAGGAGGAGGAGGAAGTGTGGCTGAGAGGAGATGTGTTTGAGATGCCCCCAAAAGAACCTGAAGAACCTGAGGAACCAGACCTCCTCCCTGCTCCGATCCCAAGACCTCCTGCTGCGACGGAGGACGAGCTGAAGGAGATGGAAGGAGAGGATGTGGAGGAGGAAGGGGAAGAGGCGGTAGTGAACAGAGGACGCCTTCCTCCGGGCTGCGACATCTCTGACGTCACTGTGACGTGTGAAAACGCCAAACTCACCTACTTTCCTCCTCTGTCCATACCTGAGCTCAAATCTCTCAGTCTGGAGGGTAAGTCAACAACTCACGGAGAGCCAGAGAGAAGTCCACACTGCAACCTGATGAAGAACCTTTAACACTTTAATACTGTAGGTCACTAGTGTGAGGGTTACAATTCTAGTTAATCTCAATCCAGTTTATAACCCATTACCAATTACAACTTTCAAAATTTATAACAACGGTTGAAAATAACAAGAACACAAAGATTCACACACCTTCTGCACACCTTATTTTACTTTGGCTACTTGTTTCAAATACTGGAGGTCGTGATTGAGAACTATTAAGTTGCTTAAAGGATCAACAAATCCCATGAAAAGACCAAAACCAACAATGTGTCCGTCCATCAATTCTTGCCAATTTACGCTGTCTGTTGCAATCCCGTTGGTTTCCACTGAAGACGTTACACTTAACTTCTGTATTTTACCGTCATGTATTTGTAGTTCCTGCATTTTCTTATCTGTGCGACATTATCAGTGATGTTCAACTCCAATACACCTTGATATATTACTGACAGCCTCTGCCCAGTTACTCTACAGTCCAGTGCACCTGCAGATTAGCCATCCCACACCAAACTGAAGACAATTCGGGTATTTTCTCATCCTAGACTAAAATGAAAAAAGTAATTGGAACCAAATCCTATACACGGCATTTAGGGAGCAAACGATGCAAATAAATAAAAGACAAACAAATAGTCACCGATTTAAAAACACATATGAAAACAGAAACACACTCTCAGTGTTTCAGTGTTAACTGACTGAAGGTCTTATGACTGCAGGCAACAACATCAGCAGCATCCCAGCAGAAGCCTTCAATGGCATCCCCAACCTCGAATGGATCAACCTGAAGAAAAACAAATTCACCTCTGCCGGTATTGATGCTAAAGCCTTCAAAGTAAGACATCAACTTTTTTTTTTCTCCAACTGTCCGTCACTTGATTCTAGTGTTTCTTTCTTTGTACTGAACATCTAAAGTAATGCAATCAACCAGAAAGAAAAGAAATATGTGAGAATTTCTGTGATATAATGGTGCAAATGTTCTCAAAGATAGATAGTATAGATGTTGTACAGACCAAAAAGAGTAAAACTGAAGGAAGTGTTTTTAAACACCTTTAAGATTTCAATGTGACTTGAAAAGTGAATTTACACAAGCAGAAGAATAAATTAACATTTATAGTACAGTAAAGGGGGCAGTCAACTTCGCCCACCATCACCATCAATTACTTCCCAGTATCACCAGTACCTGTGTGTGTATGACAGGGTCTGAAGATGCTAAGGCGTCTTTACTTGGATGGGAACCTTCTAGAAACCATCCCCTCGGACCTTCCCCCCACCCTGCAGGAGCTGAAGATCAGTGAGAACAGACTGAGAGAAATCCACGAAAACAGCTTCGAAGGTACCGCCACAGTATCCCATAATGCACCTCTGTACTGTCTTAATGTCATTTACACTCAGTAACAACCCACCAAGCTGCCAACTACATGTCTAGAAATTACACAATGCAACCACATAGATTGTTTATAGACTCACTCTGTTGGTCTTTCTGAACTATGAAAGTACAGACACAAGCATCCAGAGACCTTAACCACACAATTCAAGAGATCTGCCTGTCATTAGCTGCAGTGACAATTCCTCCAGCATAACCATTGTTTACCAAATGATGATTATGCTAAAATATTGCTAAAATAGGCCAAATTATAATAATGCTTGAGATTTGAAAATTGCACTACAATTTTACAATAAAAGGACCTGAACACGTGATCAGCAGCAGAATTGCTTTGTACTATTGTGAGCTGTTGTTTTTTTCTGGAGAGAAAGTCACAGCAGTGCTACTTGCTGCTTGGTTGAAGTTGGAGCCTGTGATGAGATCTTTAAGCTGCTGTTAAGTAAAAATCACACCACTGATCATGTGTAGAGGATCTTAACTTTTCAGCTCTAATCTGTGTTGTGCACTACTTTTAAACCTCTGCTTTACAGTAATGTTACAGAAGTTAGTACAAATATAAATGGTATGAAATCTGAACGGACTGTTCTGTTTTACAGATGAACTGTTTGACTGTTTATAGTCTGACCGATGTTTATTTGCTGCACTGATTATGAAACACATTTCCAGTTGAGACAGTGAGGTTAATGTATTTCTTTATCTTTAAGGTATGAGAAGCCTGGTGATTCTGGAGTTGGAGGGAAATCTGCTGAGTGAGGGGAATATAGATCCTCTGGCATTCGCTCCCCTCATCCAGCTCTCCTATCTCCGACTGGGCAGAAACCACTTCCGCACTGTACCACAGGGCCTTCCCAAGTCTCTGCTGGTATGAAGTAATACTACTACATCTCTCCAGGTCCTAACTCTTCATTCCCCACATTAGGATTCTTAACATAGCCAGACCTTTTTTCATAAAAGTCCAGGACACAGTGCTCTCTACTGGATTCAATAATCTTATTGCTGCTTTGACAAGTTTGTTTCCTGGTTGGTGGATAAAGACTGAATTCATTATATTACACTTGTGACTGAGGGCTGCCAATAAAAGTGAAACTGTAGGAATCTGGAGGCTTTGAACAGAGATAAATTTACTTTTTGGACAACCGTTGGCAGAAATAGGTACAAATACTCAAGGAAACGCTCAATAAATTTCTCAATAAACTCACCAGCAACATATTATTTTGAATAAAACCTAACAGGCATTCAGTCACATGATCAGAGGCCTTCTGAGCAGCTGGCTGCAGTCAGTCAGGAATCTAGGATTGCTGATGCATCAGTATTTTCTTTTTGGCTCTGATGTTTAAGACTCCTCCACTAAGTAAACTCTGCTTCTACCTGTGGGAAACCAGTCCACCCAACTTATAATTACGGTCTCTGGTTAACCGCAAACACTGTAGAACCACCAGCGACATGCTGCTGCTGTAAATCCACCTTAAAAACCAACTTCATGTTATGATCTCAGAGAGTTTCTACATGCTCGCTGCAAATCAAAAACACCATATTTTCTTGTCATAAGGCCTGAAGATCGTGATCTACCTTTAATATTTGTTATTTGCTAATTAGCTCTGGGTTTTTCAGGACTTTATCAGGCACTTTCACCTTTGTATAGTCCAAAGTGATTATGATCATGATTTAAGGATGATGTAGAGTAACTAAGAGGATACCCAATATGTGTCCTACCTGTTGATTAGGTTGCCAGTTTTAACAAAGATAGGTAAGACAAACAGAAATGTATTTTTGGGGTGGATTATGCATTTATAACAGTCACAACAAACCACATACTTGTCTGCCAAGATTTCTGAACCAAAATCACTCAGTTAGCAAAAGTGTTTAATGACAAACTCGTAACACTCCTACTGTTGCTTTCATTAACACAACACGATGGAATCCTACCATGACTCTGACACTAAATTCCAGTAATGAGAGGCGAGTTTCCATTGTCAAACATTTGGTTTATTTTTTTCTGCTCTGTCGTTCAGGAGCTGTACTTGGAGAACAACCTGATTGAGGAAATCTCAGAGACAGTTTTCAATCAGACCCAGAGTCTGAACGTGGTTTCTCTGAGACACAACAGGCTGGATGAGACCAGGATTGCCCCGCTGGCCTGGATCAATCACAGGTCCGGCAAAAGGAGATCTGTCACTATAACCCATGATTACAGGAATTTACTAATGATGTATTTCAAGTTATTTTGTCTGTCACCAATATAGATTACATTGTTTGCATTTTTGATACAGCAAGGAAAACAAAGAAAAGTACAAAATATCTCATTTTCTCAAAAAAAACCATGTAAATATCTCAAATCGTGTGCTCTATTGTCATCAATTATCTCTGCAAGGCAGAACATTCTGGTTGCTGTTGCTGTTTTTAATAGCGGATTATCGTTCTGTAACTCGCTTCCAAACATGCATGACCTTGACTAACCGACTAACCAGGCAAAGCCGATTAGCACGCTCCAGCTAATAGACAAGACAACAACTGGTACACTGTCAAAACTTTCCTGGTAAAACTAGCACTCTGGAATTTGGACTATTTTGACAGTAAATGGGTCAGAGCACATACCAAACTG
>NW_023339740.1:24634322-24634735 GCF_004916995.1 Morone saxatilis | reverse complement strand
TGGGTCAGAGCACATACCAAACTGAGGAAGACGCATACTGACCTGAAGGTCCTGTACCGAACCTTTACATCACCAATTAGCACCTGATGTGTTGTTGAGTGTTTCAAAGATTAAAGAAACATTTGTTTTGGTACTTTTTTGTTTTTGACAGAATCACAGTGGATGGTATCTCATTTCCCCCCCGTTTTTTTTTTCAATCAACGGTCATCGAGGACAATCAATCGTTTACGTTCTCATTTCCAATTCCTTACAAATCCTTCTTGCCCTCATCTTTCTGCCTCTCTGCAGAAATCTGGAGTCCATCGACCTTTCTCATAATCACCTGTACCTGGTTCCATCCTACCTACCCAGATCTCTGGTCCACCTAGTGCTGGTGGGAAACAACATAGAGCGGATACCTGGTAGGTGGAAAG
>NW_023339740.1:24633269-24634311 GCF_004916995.1 Morone saxatilis | reverse complement strand
GAAAGGGGTTTGACAACATGGTTCTGTTTTTGTTTCCACTGGTCTCTACCTGTTCTGGGAATGGACTCCTGGAACTAAATTTGGGCACAGCTCAGGAAATGATACTAAACCCAAGTTCAAGGTACTTTTAGAGATTGGCTGCTGTGCTGTTCACTGTGATTGCTTGAGCTGATATGTCACATCACAAAGCGGATAACTACAACAAACACAACGGCAACCACCGTTTTACTACTGCATCTGTACAGAGCCAGACAACCAATACTCTAAAAAGAACAACAAAATAATTATAGAGAATACCAGCTGGGAATCCAGCAACTAGTTAGCTAGTTGGAGAGAAGGCTTTTGAGTAAGAGTTGGAGTCAGAAGTTTGAAGAAGAAGAGAAGATTTCTCATCGTCTGGCAGAAATAGGGAAATATGACACAACCAACAGTGCAGCAACAATTTGAACTATCAAACAAGATTTAATGAAAATAAAAGATGACAAATGCATGCGGTGGAGTGGAGGATGCCTGTGCCAGCCCCAGTGGGACCTGGATTCGACTATCGTATCTTTTATTCATGTAAATGTTAAAGAAACAGAAACAAAAACACACCCATGGTTACACTGTTTCCTCCTAACACCTCTACAGGTTACGTTTTCGCCCACATGGACCCTGGATTAGAGTACCTCTACCTCTCTTACAACAAACTGGATGGGGAGGGAATCGAACCTGAATCGTTCTTCGGCTCGTACAACTCCATGGTGGAACTGTGTCTGGACCACAACCAGCTGATCACTGTGCCCTCTGGCATAAACGAGATGACCAACTTACACTTCCTCAGACTCAACAATAATAAGCTCAGGTATGAAGTCACCATCTACAAATATCCATATATTAGGTTTAACTGTGGTTTAAAAATTATTTACTTCCTGGAATATATCACTATAACAACAGGCATCCTGGGACTTCTTGACATAAACTGATAAAGTTTGAATGAAACTATGAATAACTAATCATAAAATGACATTTATTCAAATGTTCTGATGTTCATTTGATTACA
>NW_023339740.1:24620463-24633246 GCF_004916995.1 Morone saxatilis | reverse complement strand
ACAACAATTCTCTCTATAAGTAAACTTTTTCAAGGTAGACAAAACACAATTTGAACCGAACAAAATTATCTGATCCTGTTTTAATATGTGCATTAAAACACATGCAGCAGCCTCTCTGTCTTTGGATATACATTTGTGTGATCATCTGTACTTGATGTCTACTTGTTGAACGCCGCTCTGATCTCCAATTCAGGATGGAAGCGTACAGATCTGAAAAGATCCATATTATGACATTATATATAACATCATCAATCAATATGAATGCACACTAGCAGTGCCAATATGTGTTATTTATTCAAACTCATTTAAGCTACAAATATAAGACATTGACTTTGCTGCCAATTTAAGCAGCAGAAGCCTCCAACAGAAAACAAACTCAGATGATTAAAAGCTCAAGGAAACATTTTAATTGATATAAAATAAATACGAGACCGACAACAAAGAGTCCCACAACAGACCAGAACCCGACCAGACAACTGACTCATTCATCTCAGCCCACCAGACAATATTAAAGCTGAAAGTTGGATGGAGAGTTGTCTTGACGACAAGGAACAAAACAAGTTGATTCACATTTCCACCTGAGAGTCACTCTGAATCACCTCATTACTCACTCACAGGTCCATGCACGGCACACACAGTTGTCCAGGTTGTAGCATGGGTTTATATAAAAGTAACTTTACAAGTCAAACACTGTATCATGCTCCATCTTCACTGCCAACATGGCTGACAATTCAGGTGGGAAATTGGAACCAGCCATCGAGCAAATAATGCAGATTATTTTACCATATGTGTTACAGTACAAACAATAACCCATAATAAACAAACGCAGTCAAGCTCTGCACCAGAGAGGCTATAAAACATATCTAAATGCTGAAACAGTTTATCAACCCATAAAAAAAAATCAGCAACTAGTACAATGATCAATTAATCACTTAAGTCATTTTTCAAGCAAAAAAGCCAAACAGTACCTTTTTCCAGCTTTTCCATTGTGAAGATTTGCTGCTTTTCTTTGTTTTATGTAATAGTCCACTGGATAGATTAGGGATAGATTGGGATTTTGGACTGTTGGCTGGACTGTTGGCATCTCAAGACATTTATTTAACTGTGCCCTATGGCCTTTATTCAGACTTTACTGACATGCCATAGACCAAATGATTAATAAATTATTGGAGGAAATATTCGTCAGAGCAGTTCACAATGAAAACAACATTAGTTGGAGCTTAAGTCCTAGATTCAACTAAAAGTGTATCTAACTTCCATATCTACCCTGACTACCTGTCTTCCAGGAGTATCCCTGATGAAAGCATCTGCGACCCGAACCACAGCGGAGACTCCACTCTGGTTGCCTTAAGGCTGGAAAACAACTACATCGATCCCCTGAAGGTCTCACCAACAGCCTTTTCTTGTGTACGCTCCTCTTCAAGTGTGATCTTGAAACCCCAGAAAACCAAGTGACATGTGACAAATTCACACAAAACAAAAAAACTAAAAGACACTTGTTTAAAACCTCAGAAAGACAGGGGCAAAACGTTTTTAATCTGCCAAGAGAAGTCACAATTTAAGATGAATTTTCCCTCACTGGCCTCCTCTGATGCTGTATGTTCCTGAAATTACACAAAAATAATATTAAATTACTTAAATAGGCTTTCATGTCTGATGTACAGGTTGAACAAGGACAAAAAGAAACTTAACTCAAAACACAGTTGCCACTAATGTAATTTGCCTTATGGGAATGTACTGTCCTGTCATATCCTTGGACTGAACCCGAGCTGCATAAAAGATTTTCTTCTTCTCAAGCCCTAGTACACTGTTTTAGGTCTGGTAAGTTGTTTTGCACTGTTGCCTGGCCCAACTTATACTGGTGTGAAGGTGACAGAACACCTTCAGACTTCAAAATCAAACACATCTGTCTGCTTTAGTCAAATGTTAAACTCTCTAAAATGGAAAGAATTCCTGCACCATACACAGTAAAATGAAAATGCTAATAAAGAAATGGAAAGAATTCTATGAAGTGAGACCACAAGCCCAACACATTATTTTTAACAACCTCACTACCTTCATGTTCCATTTCTCAGCTCTGTTTCTTCCAGTGCCTCCTTTCTCTGACATGGAAAGGACTGCGAGTAGTGAGATCACATTGTGTGACAAATCATTCAAGAGTTGTGTAAAAGATTAGAAGACGGTTAAAGGATTAAGTTAAAGTGAGTGCTGTTGGAGAACCTAATTCCCCTGACAGATAAAGAGACAGAATATGTAATGACATGTCAGCCCATTTCCTCCATCTTTTATGTTCTTTATCCGCACTTCAGTGCATAGAAGCAGGGCAGGAACTTCCTCTGGTGCAGTTAAACTGGATTTATTCTTGACACAAGGGATTAACTGGAGTCGTATGGTGTAGGTTTTGATTTATAGTGCAGTGTCAGATTTTACCTGTTGATGGCCCCACAATAAATGCAGGTATTGTACACAATCAGCCTGTATGGCTTTCATTTCACTTTGTAATATAAAGTGACGGTGGGCCGCACACATACTTATAAAACTTGAGTTACATCCACCTTTAGTTGGTGTGTTCAAGTTGCTTCGTTCATTGTTGATTGGGCATTGTGGTTATCAGAGGGTTTGCTATAGAGTTGGGACTATGTGGTCAGAGACAATTTCAAGGAGAACCCTTTAACGAATGCCTTTGACCTCAAAGTCTCTCCAAGGACACTCCTCAAGCAGAACAGAGTTGAGATACGGGGGGAACCACTGGCTCCAGAAGTATTTTCCCTACTGTAATTCCCATTTAACATTTCCTCAACACAGAAACTATTTAATACTATAGGTCTATGTTTATGTAGGGATGGGAATCGAGAACTGGTTCCAAATTGTCCAAGCCATCGGGATCGTATGGATATGCTTGGTGGTATCCTTTTATCATGTTTTTTTATGGCAGAGAGTAAGAAACGGTCAAAAAGCGTGGCTCAAACTACTATAACTGTACTCTGTTTCGACACTATGTGTTTAGACTGAGATAATAAAACAGTTGTGTTGATGCTGAAAACTGTGTAAACCTACTTCTTTTCTACAAATATTCTTCAGGAAGCAATAAGATAACTGACCAATAAGCAAAACTGATATTAGTATCAACAAAATAAATTCCCATCCCTATGTTTATGCCTAAACTGTAATATATTAATAAGTAAACAACAGCACTGAGAGTGAATAAAACCAGGCTTCTGCAGCTTGGGAGAGTAAATCCTTTATGAACAGGCAGGGAAGATGGGGAATAAATGTTCTTTACTCACAGATCGTCCCACTGCTTTAAATAACATTGACTAGAGGTACAGTGTGCCCAAATATTTAAGTGTAATTTACAGTTAAGAAGAGTTGTTTTATTACAAATACAAAAAATGACTTTAAAAAAAAATGTATTTGAACATTTGAATTGAAATACAGCTGCCCCTCACTTTGCTCTTGGCTGGCCAACATGCATAGATTATATGACAAAATGTCTATCTGATGTGTCAACAATCATATACTATAGTTGACAACAATGTTTGTTACGGTGACAATGTCAAATAAACTTCACTATGTTCCTATTATTGTCTTATTGATGAAGTCTCACCTACATTAACTACTCCATATAAATAAAAACACTTCAGAACTTGCAAGTCACATTTTCTGGTCACTATACTACGAGTCACGTTCATTATGTTTCAAAGTACAATACCATATAAACTGCAAGGATCTGCAAGGTTTATTCTTCAGGTTATCGAGGACATCTGCGCAGATGACTGGGACTATGCATGCCATGAACTGCATACGTGTTTCTTTTTGTTTCATGTTTCCTGAGTGGAACAAACTAAAACCCAACCACTACTTGTTTTTTAAGGCTGAATACAGATGTTGATTACAGTTTGATAAGCTGATTACTGTGCAGTGGCCGATATTAAGAAAAACAAACACATACCAAGACCAAGATATGTAGTGAGCAGGACATTTTATAGGTTAAAATTAAACTTGTCAGTGCTCTCTGGTGGACAAATTATGTACATGACATGTTTTGTTACTCAGTGGTCGATATACTGTATATCTGTGATAAGGTAATATCCTCCAATTCATCAGATGGACTCCTGTGACTTGAGTTTTATCCGCTGCTCATGTGGGCAGCACCGTGTTCACAGACTCCTATTACCAGTATAGTCAGGGTCCAAAATGAGGTCTTCTGCCAATGGAAGATAAACTGAGAAAATTTACCAGCCAAAAATATTTTTACTGACCATAAAAAGGGATTTTGGTTTTGAGCTTCATATTTTAGCCAGGATCTCGATGGTTCCTGCTCCGCAAAAACGCCAACTTTCGTGACTTCTCTCTTTCATCTTCATGTTGTCTTTTAGGTGGTGTAACACTGGCATCTCTAGTAACATGTAACAGAGATGTTTCTTAGGGCAAAAACATAGAACGACATTGAGCAGAAAGCATTAAATAGTAGTAAGCTGCTTTGATTTGATTGGTTGTTGTGATATGTACAGCTAACAGTGAGCTTCACATTAGTCTCAGTGCTCACGTTAAAACTGTAGCGATGTAAACCTGGCAACTCTGGGATATCAATTATTTACCAGCCACTCTTTTCTGTCAAACCCAAAATATACCCACATTTGGTGCTTGGTAGGTGTTCATTTTGGACCCTGAGTATAGTAGAGAACCACATTTGCTCTTTAAGTCCATTTTGGAATATATCAACTCTCTTACTTAGCAGGCATAATGACTCCACAGATATTTGTTATCAGGTTCATGGAAGAAAACAGATTCAATCAATGTCACCCCTACTAATATAAGGTAACCTGCTCTAAAAATGTACAACAAAAAGGCAAGATTTAATAAATCTTATAAGTCACAGCCTGATAATCTGGGGACTGCCATCAAGGAGCACTACAGCAGACCTATTTGAAATGATGAAGAAAGTCAGAGTGGTGATTCAGAGGTCTGGAACGAGGCTACATAAGTCTGATGTTTCCATCTGGAACACTGTACAACAACTTGAGGTTTCTTAGGAGGCATGTTGACAGTGAATGCAAATATTCAACCTGTGAGGTGTACAGTATGAGTCACATATCCAAACAGAAATTTAGGCTATATTCCACTGGATTTCCTGATCCCATACACTGTCAGCACATCCAGTTTGAGGAGTCCATTCATTTACTTTAATGTTATCAAATTAACACCTGAGGCCTCAGGGAGGAGGTGGAGCTATAATGATTATTAAAGAATATGTCATGCTGAAATGTGATAATCTTCGCATCACATGTCGTCTGTCCTCATGCAATACACATCCAATGAAAGCTGTAATTATCAGAGCTGAACGCCAACTTTATCATAATATTTTCCTCTGAAAGCCTGAGGCTTAGGATCATTTACTTCAGTAGCAGACAGATCTAAAGGACGATTGGAACAGAAAAGCTCAAATGTGAAGAGGACAAAAACCTCAGCTCCTTCTTGGGGAAGACAAATTGGAAATATTAGGTAATTATATGCAGACAAAAATAAACCTAAAAGTAGAAAAGCAATAAAAACAACAATCAGTAATGTCTGGTCAGTTTCTAGATGCTGGCGGTCGTCATCTCTTCGTACTTCAGCTGGAAAACTTTCTTCCAATGAGCCGAAGCTCAGAGATCAAAGGTTTTCCTGTAGAAAGGAGAGAATTCTTCCCGTCTGCCAACATGAACGGCTGCTGCATTCATCAGTCTCAAGTACATGAAGGAACAA
Organism: Morone saxatilis; assembly: GCF_004916995.1. NCBI lineage: Eukaryota > Metazoa > Chordata > Actinopteri > Moronidae > Morone > Morone saxatilis. Next base: position 24,627,498 of record NW_023339740.1, on the reverse strand, counting down.
TCTAATAGTCACTAGTTCACATGACCAACATCAATGCTCCTCAGGATGAGGACATATAGCTGATCAATTCACTCACAAATTCAGTACTGAGCAGGTACTGAGCTGGACTTTCATTGAGCTGAATAACAGGATGAATTATTTGAGACTCTTGTAGTTTTGGTCACAAATTAACATGAATTTTTTCAGTTGTTCATCTGATCTTTACTTTTTTCATGTGACAGATTATGAGACAGAAGATATAATGACATATCGGCCCATTTCCTTCATCTTTTACATTTTTTATCCTCTAGTTACTTCCTCTGGTGCAGTTAAACTGGAATTATTATTGAAGCACGCAACCTTATTGTTTGGTTTTAATTTATAGTGTCAGATTCAGACTTGTTGATGGCCTCACAACAATGAGCACAGTAATGATTTTCCTTCACTTTGTGCTATAGAGTGACGGAGGGCTGCGTATATACTAACTGGGGTGTAACTTCTATTTCCCCTCGTCTTATTAGTGAACAGGAGACTCTTTCTGTGCAGTTGCCGTGTTTACGTGGCATTCATTGTTGAGTGGGGACTGTGGTTATCAGAGGGTTTCCAATAGAGTTTCATGGAGATGAGTATAGCTATGTGGACTATGTGGTCTGAAGAAACATTTCCTCTAAGAGAACCCTCTAACAGACACCTTTCAAAGAACTGTGCTGTACTGTACGAGTGTACGAAATAAGCACTGTTTGCATTTCCCCCATATTTAATACCAAATTATATAATCTTATAATAGAACTAATATCAAATATATCAGGCAACTCACAATGACTGACTGATGTTGCTAATGTCAAGAATGTTCACAGTAAATTTTTTCAGCTTCAACTGTGTCCTTTTACCTTCATTAAACACTTAATGGACAGAACGCGTTTCATTGTTCAACTCACTTTGCACCCACTTCAGTTTAAAAGTTATTGTGTGCTTGTTTAACGTACATTTACATAGCAATTAGGTCATATGGCCAAGATACAAAATACAAGAAGAGGCACTAAAAGTGTTGACTGATTGAAACATAGTGGGATTGTCATCCAGTTAGACAGACATCTTATTACAGGCCTGCAACAGCCTCAAATACAGGATTGTTTTCACTTTTTTTAGAACATTTATCAATTCCTTTTAGGATATAAGAATATATGTATATATAATATATGTATATAACAAAAATACTTCTAAAATATTATAACCTACCTGAGCTTTAACTATAGCTAGGGACTCTAGTTGAAACTCACTGCAACGATACAATGTCCAGTCTTCTATTTATCTGGCTTTGATGATGTTACTATATAATAATATTGTGAGCCCCCTTTATGATTTTGCTCTGTGTGCTCCCAATTACTTGTTGGTGCCCAAGCTCCAGACTACTCTCAGAATGGAGCCTATGCACAATATTTATAATTTCCAGATTAAAAAAAAAAAAAAATAATATTGGAATTGCAAGCCTCAAAAATTCCTTCGTCAGGTGGACTCATGGTGAGGTGAGGTCATGGTAAAGTCTGAGGATGGTGGACACTGGTCTGTTGTGCAGTCTGTCTCGTCTAACACTCCCAGCAGCAGGTAACACGCAGAGTTGTGACCCTGTCACAGCTCTATTAAAATGTTATGTTCCTGTGGCACGAAAGCAACAGCACCGCTGAGGCAACTCCTTGGCACCGTCACCCTGCAAGTTGCCCCGGTGACTCACAGATTTAAAAGGCTCAGCTGGAGGAAATTCTTGTCAATATAAGAGCACAACAAGCTCCAGCCGGTCCAGAGCCGTCACAGACGTCTGATGGGTTGGAAAGTATGAGGTCCTGAGAGACAAGAGACATCCTGACCGCCTCCCATCAGGAACACAGACCATCTCCCATCAGGAAATAATCTCTAACATTTAATTTGCAGTTTGAATACAGTAATTCCAACAATTACGCCATATATTTTTTCATAACCACAAACCCATTTCCCTCTTCGGACTATTAAAGCTACCGAATTAAATCTCTCTGTGGCAGACCAGTCAGCTGAGAAATATGAGGTTTTCATGCACAACAGAAGATGACGGCACGACAAACGTCCTGCTTAAAACAAAACTTCAACATTTTAAAGTTTCCTTTTGTAGTTTGTACAGTGCAGAACAACGCCTGTGTCCTCTCATAGTGCAGAGAAAGCAGAAAACTCCCAAGCAGGTTTACATCAGGGTCTAATCAAATCACTGCAATGTTTGTGAAAATGGTATCCTTTAATCTTAAAATCTGGCTCTTAACAGAGTATTGTTTCAACAGAGCTATGAAGCTGTGATTATGAGGCAGTGGAAACTGAGCCTGAGGTTTTAACAGGAGAACCATAAATGTGAACTTGCTTACATATCAGATAATAGTATTTTACACTGTAACTGAGGCACTGCTCAACTCAGTGTTGAAATTCACCAACAGCGAAGTGCTTAAACCCATTGGCCAGCAGGATGCCCCGGTTTACACATCTGATGATGAAAACTGAAGAGTGTGCCAATGCCTTAAACCAATGCAGACCGTTAATAAGAGTGAGAACCTTATTGTTTGTGATAAACGTGCACAAAGCATGAAAGCACGAATGAGATGCATGCAAGAACAGGACATCCCCATTGTCCACCATCAGACAGAAATGTGTACAAACAAGACTCTTTTTAGCTTAGAGACTGAAGCAGGCTTTGTTATGCAAAAGGTATTTAAATTTAAATGGAACTGTATCTTCAGTTTTTTCACAAGCAGCTGAATTTGAAGCTTAAATGAAATGAGAAGAAAAAATCCTGTAAATATAATTCAGTTTGAACAAAATATTGCATTAGAAATACTATTACTAATTACTACTTTCAGTTTTCATGGACAGTTGGAAACTGCTGGTGATAAAAAAGAAGCTTAAGATGCTTAAAAAGAAAGACATTTCTTTCACAGAGTATGTTGAACATGGGAGAGTTCAGCAAGCTCCTTGTCGATGAGATAATCATCTAACCAGATCTCTTGATGGTTTGGAAAATATGATTTCCACATCGAGGAGATGCATTGAAACCAGAACACAGACCCGCTCCCATTTCGGTTGGTCTGACTGCCAAACCAGGGCATATTTGGATGGTCTGGCTCTGCCATAAGTTGTGCCTCAGAATGCCGTTCCAGCTCAGCTCAGCAGAAAATACCAGCACTGACTGGAAAAAGGAATAGTATAACACGTGAACCCCTGAGGGAGCAGGCTCCTGTTAGCTTTTCCATTCCTGGGAGGTATTTATCATTTCTGCATTAAACGTAAAGCTTTAGTCGTGTCTTGTTAAGATAGGAGACAACACAAAACAAATCATGTTGACTGGATGTTAAAAGCATCATCTCTGTTTCTCTTCTCCCTCTCCTGGCTTTGCTTTCCAATTAAGGAGGAAATCTACCACAACATAAACAGAAAGCTCCCAGTTCTCACTGGTAACTTGTAAATTTTAAATTGCCTGTGTGTTTATGCCAGTTATTCCTAGTTTGGTTAAGTCTTTTCTAGAAATTAGCATCAATATTTTGATATAAACATTTGAGCTGTGAAAGAAGTGTATCTGAAATCTTACAGCCTTTTATGTGATGATTTTTGATGCATGATTTTTCAGATATAAGTCCAACAAGCAATATTGGCAGAACATAACAAGGTGCATAAACAAAGGGGCTTAAATTTCACGTAAAAAATTAAACACTAAATTGTGTAGGTCAACATGGCGGCCACAGTTCTTTGTTTGGGAAGGTCAGTTACTAAGGAGCAGATGAAGGAACACCTCAAACTTAAAGACAGATGGCATCATCCTATAACTCCCTGGGAGGGTCGGCTCACCTTCGTCCTAACATTTGATGTTTCACTGAGAAAACCCAAACAGCTTCAGCAGCTGTACAGTCCCTCTATTCTTGTTTAACCCAGTGCCAATAGGCCTTAGTGTAGGACCCATTCATGTTGATGTAAAATATTTAATATGGCAGCCGGCCGAGAAGCGAGGGGAGGTGACAGACCTACGAGTATGTTCTATATAAAGACTTCAGCATTCAGGAGTCTGAAGCTAATTATCCTGGCATCACTTCAAAGCTCCTGATGAAAAGCACATGACTAAAGTCCCAAACAATGCCTTTTCAAACCTGAGTCCCTGAGACGTACAGTTGGTGGGATCACAGAAGGAGTGAAGAGCTCTTAACTGAAACTGAACCTCTCACCCTAACAGCAGAGGTTTTTCCGTCGGTGGGGGTGTTCTGGGGGCCGTTTTTTTTTTCTTCCTGGAGAGAGAGGGTGATGCTGTTCTCCGTTCACTGGGAATGTATTGACTGAGGATCCAACTCTCAGCCTTCCAGCTGGACCCTGCAGCTGCTCTGCTCACTGCGTGGGGTTTAAACCAGGACACAAACACACCTGACTGCTGAGGTAGGACACACCCTGGATTTATTAACAAAACAACTGCCTCATCTTTTTAAGTTTTTAATTAGTCTGGCTTTTTTTATTTTCAGAGAATGCAGCATCTGGTCTTTAGGGCAGTTTACAAGACTTCTGCTGAATACCTTAAAGGTGGTGGAGGCGTTTCAGGGGAGAAACAGGACTAGGCTGCAAATTCTAGTCTAAAAATCCTAATTTTACCAGCTAATCTAGGTCTGTATTGTGGGAAAAACTGATGTTTTTTAAGGGAAAATATTTTAAATGCAATTATTTCTGAGTGAGTTAGATTTGTATGCAACTTATAGAGCACAACAAGATCAGTTTACGGGAATGTTATCTGTGGGTAACACTTAGGTGAACTAGATAATGGGCAAAATCTGAAGGGAAGGTGATGTTTAATAGTTGGGTTTTATTTATGTGTTACTTGGCTGGAGTCTTGGTTCAAGTTGATCTCATTTAACAGAAATACTAAGTAATTTTCCATTGAGTACAGTCATAACAATCTCGTAAATACAAACACATGAGGGAAATTGTCTCAATCATCTTAAATTTCTAAAGTTACTTCACGTACAAAGCAGATCTTACACTAGTATGTGTACTGAAACAATTAATCAGTTAGTCAATTAACAATACTTTTGCTCATCAATTAATTGTCAATTAGAAAAATGATTATTTTAAAAGCAACAATTTTCGACTTTTTGACAGGTTCCAGTTTGCCCAATGTGAGGATTTGCTGTTTTTCTCATCATTGTAAACTGAATATCTTCGGATTTTGGACTGTTGGTCGGACATAAACAAGACATAATGTCTTGAGCTCTGTTTAACTGGGATGTTTCACTACTTTCTGACATTTTATAGACTTAACGATTAACCCAATAATTGATAGATTATTTAATTACTAAATAATCATTAGTTGCAGCTGTAGTGGTAGTGACATATACTAAGAGAGCACTGATAGGGATCAGAGGGGGATAAAGGCTGGTCATGTCCCTCCGGTTTGGATGTTTTGTAAAATGCAAACCTCTAACTAATAGTATAATTAGATAAAATAGTATAATAATAGTATAATTCAAACAATGAACAAAAACTCTGCACCAGTCTAACTGCAGTGAAGTCAGATTAACTGGAACGGTTTTCAAGGCTTGTTTGATTAAGTGAAAGGAAAGCACAATAATGACCACCCAGTTGCTAAAGCAAAACCCCACCAAGTTACAAAAGATACATCAAGAAAACAGCCTAAACTACTACTAAATGAGCACATGAGGAACAAAAGACAGTGTGGGTGCGGAGGAAGGGTCTGTGCTGAGCGGTATTTGCTGTTGTAGCAGGATGCTCGACCACCACCACATATTTGTGGGTGGACTGACTGCTCAACTGAAGGGCTCAAAATCCATCAAGATTACTAGACGCACGCAACCAGACAATCTCAGTCTCTCTCTGCTGGCTATATGAATGTGTAACAGAGGAAGATATATAAATCATTTTGTGAATCACCACAGATGCTGAATAGGTGAGAGCTGGAGAAACATTTATGTTGGCTGCAAGAACCCATTTCCAGTGGAGGTTCTCAGAGCTTCATGGAAAAACTGATAGAAAAAAGAGCAGCACTAACTGAAACCGATCTCTTCAGGAACTCTGCATGCCCTTTCACCATGCACTGTTTTAGTAATACATTCCTAAATCAGGCTAATTTGGGGCTGTAAAACAGAAACTCAACTGGAGCACTAAAAACAGCTTTGGTGGGTCTGAGGTAACATTAGCACTGTTTAGCATAACGGCTACTGAAGTTTTATACAGTATGGCTCCAATACTCCAGAGTCTACAAGAAGTTTATAGGAAAACCATTGTCAGACTAATTCGCCACCACTAATATAGTAACAGAATCTTGATTCATATTTGATCAACACTGCCTAGTTTGACAGCTTGATCTAAGTTTCATGAGCCTGGGGCGTTGCACTGGATGGACCTTCAGACTGAATGCAACAACCAATCAGGGCAGCAAAACTTGTGACGAGACTTTTCAAATCTGGACTGCGGACAGTCCTCTGTCAATCATCGTATAAAACCTGCCCTATATTAAATAAATGTTTATAATTGGTCTCGACCAGATCCAGGATGGGTGGAATTCAGTTTGAATGGAGGCCTGACGCATCTGCCAGAGCAAATGAAACATCATGAGCTCGGGAGATTTGTCTGGTTCCCAGGCTAGGAACGCCAGGTGCAGGGAAAAAACACTGTCCAAATGCTTGCATTATGTTACCATGGCAGCCACCAGGGCAACTAAGTATATTTATTCAAGTACTGTACGTAAGTACAATAACTAAAGGAGTTCAATACCTGAAGAAATTGTGGTGGGACTGCTTGCTGCTGAAAAGCTGACACTGAGCTGTATTGCTTGATGCATTGCTGAATTGTCTTTAAAGTGTGGAGGATTTAGTGGCATCTAGTGGTTGAAGTTGCAGATTGCAACTAACTGAGCACCGCTTACATCTATTTGACAACCTGGGAATGAGAAAGGGCTGTGAAGTGTAAAAGATTAACTAAAGAAAAATGTGACAGTCCATATCTAGAGCCAGTGTTTGGTTTGTGCGTTCTGGACTACTGTAGAAACAT
>NW_023339740.1:24605936-24620430 GCF_004916995.1 Morone saxatilis | reverse complement strand
TGTTACACACTGGATCTTTAAATGAAGGAACAGCTGAGGGACTATAAAGAGTTGGAATAGTAGGAATGGGATGAAAGGTGTTGAAATTAGAGAGTTTTTTTCAATGAGCTCAAGTGTATAGAGAGTGAAGTGTTTTACTTGGAATGAAGGTAAGACAGCTGAGGTCTGAGCCCTAAGCACTGCAGTGAGTTGCTGTGTACTAGAAGGAGTTGAGTTGTTTGTATGTGTATTGCTGGGTGTGTATGTGTATCAGTGTGTGTGTGCGACGCCATTTAACAATCCACCTACTGCAGTTAACTGCCAAGGGGCTTCTGGGTCAGGTCGATCATTGATTCACATAAGAGGCTGGAAGCAATGAAAGGAGTTGAAACAGCTGTTTTTATCTGTAAAAAAAAACAACTACTGTGATCAGAGAAGCAGTCTAATCAGCCAAATGTCCCCACCTGGAATTAATGGCTGCCATTGTGATGGTAACTGCTGAGTGTCTCCTGGGTCAGACAGTTGATGTAACAGAGATTAAGGTGTAATCTCTCAGAGAGGGTAATTCCTATAACCTAGATTTTAAAGTTGTGTGTGAGTTTACACGGCTAAACATGTTGCTGTAAAATATGTGTCTCATATGTCAAAAATATGGGAAAGTGAGCTAAAAAGTCCCTTTTTCTGTTTTTCTGACATTTCTGGTCTCAGTTAACACTAGAGTGAATTGTGCAGTTGGATGGCACCACTGTCACTTTGAGGCTCACAGCACATAATGTGTAAGTCTGTTTGTTTAGTTAGTTACACGGTTTGAAATGACAATTTTTGTTCTTCTTAGTTTTGATGTAAAAATGATCTATGAGGAAGTAACGGCTTGACCCCACTATGGGTGCGAAAAACAGATGTGTGCAGTGAAACTTCTCCTTGTTCTGTTTTCAAACACTGTGTAGGAGTTCTTCTTCCTCGGAATGGCTTTGAAATTAAAACAGTCATCGAGTTTACACATCAAAGCTAACTTCCACCGGCTCTGCTGTAACCTAACCTCTGTCTTTTCCTACAGCTCTTCCTGGTTGCTGTTTCACTGACCAGTCTCCTAATAAAACCATGAGGGTCTTCCTCCTGCTTTGCCTGCTGGCACTAGGCAATGCCAAACCCTACCAGCCAATCAATGTCATGGAATTCATGAGAAACTATGACGTCATGATGGCTGATTCGAGTGATGAGGATGACGACGATGACGACGACGATGATGACGATTATGATGACGAGAACTGTCCACCTGGTTGCAATTGCTCACCCAGAGTGGTGCAGTGCTCCGACCAGGGTTAGAGCACACACAGTATGAACGTATCTGGATACACGTTACTGTAAACACAGTCTGTTGAAAGACACCTTGAGTTACATTCATAGATATTGATAAAGGCCTGTTCTTTAATCTAATTTTAAACACTAGGGGGGGAAAAGCATATATTTTATCACATTAACACTCTGGATTGGCACATCCCAGCTACTATAACTTGACTATTCCCTCACTGACTGACTTTAATCTCATGAAACTCTCATTATTGCACCATTGCCACCTAAGGCTATGAAAAAAACTGGGGCAGTTGTAGACTTTCTGATTTTTCATCTCCTGATATGTCACTATTTGAGACCTGACATGGCGGAGTTGGAGTCAGAAAGACTACTATGACTTCTTCACCTGTGCATCTCTGTATTTTATATGTAACACACAGGTGTTGCATTAGCTCTGATCTTTAATCACCCATTCTTGTTTCTGCTAACAGGTCAGATCTCTGTTCCTGAAAAGATTCCTGAAGACACTGTGATCCTAGACCTCCAAAACAACGATATCACTGAGATCACGGAGGACGACTTCAAAGGCCTCCACAAGCTTCATGTAAGAGAAACATTCAGAACTGGTTTACTCTTCACATACAAATGGACACCACATCCTGCTCCTGTTAACATCAAACAAATGTAAACATCAGGTTTGTCTGAAGTTAACTAAGTAAAGAATTACATAAAATCAATCTGATGAAAATTAAGGATTGCAAATAGGTTCCAGTCACATCTCCAACCAATTCTATATCAGCCTACATGCAGCCTTCAGCCTTACGAGATGAATGTCTTTCTGTTCAAAACTCCAGTTGAGGAGTTGGGGCAGTAACAGCGGGTCTGTCTTTGTTCAAGCTGATATTTTCCCAGCTGGGAATTAACCAGACCAAATCAAACTTAAAACTATTATACTGTGCTCTGTCAAAGCAAAGAGTGAGAACAATCTGCAGCCACAGCTCTATGCTAGTACAGCAGCTTGAGATCCAGTGTTAAATGGTGCCACTCTTCCATCCTTACACCTGCTATAATAAGAGCAGAAAAACTGTTTAAATCTACTTTGTTTTATTCTGATTAATTTATCCCACAACAGGGCCTGTTTCTGATCAACAACAAGATCTCTAAGATTCACCCCAAGGCCTTCAGAAACATGGACCATCTCAGATTGCTGTACCTCTCCTACAATATGCTGACTGAAATCCCGGCAAACCTGCCCCCCAATGTCATCGAGCTCCGCTTCCATGAAAACAAGATCAACAGAATCCAGGAGAACGCGTTTAAAGGCCTGAGGAAACTCCATGTGCTGGGTATGACCTGGTTTCAATTTTCTGTACAGTTTAGCAACAATCAGTTTTCTTGAAGACCAGGGGTGTCCAGTACTTTGCAAAGAAGAGATATTTATTCAACCCGGACACTGCAGCAGTTGATTTTATTGATTTAATAATGATTTAGAAAAATATAAGAAGTAATGAATAAACTGCCACACTGTAGTCTTTTGGTTGAATGGTAATCTGCACTTCCAAAATTACCATTTAATCATATGAGTGTTTTCTGATATGCCACCTCTATGGTTAAGGTTTGGTTAAGTTTAGACAAGCCAAACTACTTGGTTAAGGCTAGGAAAAGATGATGCTAATGGTTAAAAGAACCAACACTGACTGTTGTTAGGAGATGGGATGCAAACCCTGGCCTCTAGCATCAAAGTCAGACACTTCTTATTGGTTTAAGTGTAGTTAAATTTAGGGAACCAAAACTATTTGGTAAAGGTAAAGCAAAGATTGTATTCATGGTTAAAGGAACCTTAACTTTGAGGTGTCAAAGTCAGACACTACACAATCATCCACCCCAACCTCTTTCCTGATCAGAAATTTAATCTGGTCATGTCTGCAAGGGTCTGCATGAGGAATATGCTGACAACCACACTGACTGTACAATACAAGACTGCCCAAACAGGCAGTAAGTACAGAACTGTATCCATGTTTGCCCTGCTGTCCAAATCCAGATCTAATTTGGAGTATATCAGGGACTTCATAGGTTTTTACTACAGTTTAGTCTAATTAATCACTCACTAAAAGGCCCTGTAAAGTGTTACTTAACATGCTACAGTCTTAGAAGTCACTCTCATTTACAAAATAAGGCTGAATCACATTCAAATGATGATTGAAAACAGACACCACAGCACTTTTTTTTACAAGAAGTTGTACCACAGATAGCCCTGACAGAATACTACTGACTATAATAGACTGAATTAAATATTTCAATCAAGCCAAGCTTTTACTTATTATCAAAAGATTATTCAGATTACTTTTTGTAGGCTTTTTCAACATCATTTCTTGATGAACTGTATGTATGGATATGTAAACAAAGTTGATCAGATATCTAAGAGTAACTGACTACTGTGATTCACTTGATGTATGTTCTCTACCGTAATTAGGATATATAATTGATCATTAATAATTAAACCAGATTTTTTTGTGCTTGTCCAAACAGAGCTGGGCGCAAACCCTCTGACCAATGCTGGAATTGAGATGGGAGCTTTTAATGGCTTGTCTTCCCTGTATATTGGTATAGCAGAGGCCAAACTAACTGCTGTACCAAAAGGTAAAATATCACTAACCTCATGTTTAAACAAAGGAATGGTGCCTTTCCTTCCCCCCTCATTCACCCACCTACAGTCTTACACTGGACCTCAACTGTACAACTAAATGAGGCATAAACACTGCTAATATCTTTTAATATAACACATTGATTTAACAGGTATGTTTTTTAAATAATCTATCCTTAACATTAGTTATGTTTGATGTGTTTTGTATCTCCCAGCTCTCCCATCCTCCATCACGGAGTTGAACTTGGACTACAACAAGATCTCTAAGGTGGAAGTAGAAGACTTCATCAGATATAAAAATCTGCAGAGGTGAATACCCACAACAAATGATCCCAGAAACTAATATTTTCCAATAAGTTATAAGTTTGTGCAGGCTATTGTTCAATTTAATTCTTATTTACTGTATATTTAAGGTTTGCTGGTAAACATGACAAACATTTACTGTTAATACTCAAAGGTTAAATTGACACCATAAAACATCACGTTGTCTGTGTATGTTAATACAATTTGATAACATAAATATTTCATTTAACAGTATAACAGTATTTGTGTCCTCTAAGCTGCCAGGTCTGCAATTCAGAAATTCACTTTTTATCTTCATCGCCATGCAGTGGCTCTGTTTATGTGTAATTCAGAATGGGAAGTTTAAATATAGGTATGTTTGTTTTTTTGGTATTTGATTTGTAAATCTATGTTTGTCACTCTGATGATTGATTGAAGTAGTGATTCCTGTCAACTTTTATTTGCCACCTTTACAGGCTAAGACTGGGTTTTAACCAGATCAAGTTTGTAGAAAATGGCAGCTTGGTCACCATCCCAAACGTCCGGGAGATCCACCTGGACAACAACCGCCTGAAAAAGGTCCCACCAGGCCTCAACTCCCTGCGCTACCTCCAGGTGATATAGACACTGCAACTATCAGTATCAGTAGATTAAAGTGCATGTCACAAAACTGAAAAAGTCTGCTGAGTTTAGTTAACAGTAAAGTTAGGACAGGGCTCAAAGCTATCAAGTCCACTCTGAGGGAAGGGCTTCTGAGAAGATGCATGCAGCCACTTCGTCCAGAGGTGTTGGTCGACAAGGTAGATTTTTTTCTCTTTATGCATGGAGATCAAACTAAAATGACAAAAGTTGCAGTGGCAGAGGGTAAAATAAATCAGGTATGCAGCCCTGACCTCCATCTACCCGGCTGTATCCACCAGCTCATCCTAGAGTTTCCCAAGATTCCCATGTACAAGTAAAAAAAAGCCCAGATGGAGGCATCCGGATCTCATGACTAAATCACCTCAAGTGCTCTTAATCAATCTTCCTTTCACTGAGAAGGAGCAGCTGTTTTACTCCAAGCTCCTTCCAGATGTTTGCACGTCCGCTTTGTCTGAAAACAGCCCATTCACCCTGCAGAGAAAAACTCATTCTGGCTGCTTGTATCCACTAAAGTACAGTATCTCATTGTTTTGCTCACCATTGTAGGTGAGGGTTGGAACATAAATCGACTACTAAATCAAGAACTTGGTCTTAAACCTCAGCTCCCTTTTTACCACCAAAGAGTACAACCAGTACAGCACCTGCTTCACTGCTGATGCTGCACCAATCCACCTGTCACTCCGTCTTGCCCTCACAAGATACCTAAAGTTTTTTACTTTTCCCCCAAATCTCATAGTGTAGCTTACGTAGATGTTGCAGAAAGGGCAGCCAAGTCTTTAATGTGTAACTTAAACTATGCTGCTTTCACATTAGGAGTTTCCTTCAGGTCAACCTGGAGATACAAAAATGCCAAATTTTTTAACTTGTAATTCAGACTGTTCCAGTCTTTCTCTCCTGATCTAAAAGATTGTGATTTTCCAAGATAGCAGTTAAGCAGCATTAGAACAGAACTCCTTATCGTGGTTGGTTTACTGACAAGGTAGAAGAATGTCTGATTAAAAACAAATTATCTCTGTCTGTTTAGGTGATCTTTCTCCATGGCAACAAGATCAGCAGTGTTGGAGTCAACGACTTCTGTCCCATCAGGCCCAATGTCAAGAAAAACCTGTACACAGGCATCAGTCTGTTTGCCAATCCTGTTAAATACTGGGACATCCAGCCAGCCACCTTTCGCTGTGTGACCGGACGGAGGGGCGTTCAGCTCGGAAACTTCAGAAAGTAGAAGTAGGGAGTGAAAACAGTGCGTTCCAGACAGCTCATAAATGGAGAACTGCCAATATCTTTGTTACAGTATAAGGAAGGAGCTGGAAATGATTTGGATAGATATGTGCATTCCTAAAGTGCAAGCTGTTCAGGAAATTAGAAAAACAAGTCATTATATTGATGTATATTAGAAACTGTAGTACATGTTGAATGCTGGTTCAATTTACACATAGAAGTTCTTGGCCAGGGGAAAAAACTAAATGTAGTCTGGATGTTGTTGCACAAAATGAATATTAAACCATAAGCTACTACACTAAGACAATGTTTTCAGTAAGTATACAGGGGATGGATGTAATAACATGAACAGATGTACATTATAATGAAATTCAGCACAAGAACCCTGCCTACCTTTGTGAGGTATATTCTGTAAAGTGATCCTTATCATTTGTCCCTCAAATTTTGCTGTATGAACTTTCCCAGGAATAAAGCGCCTCCCTCTGGTCACCTTTTGAGCAAAACCACCCAATGACTTGACTTAAGTAGATTAGCTGTAAAATTGGAAAACTGACTTTTTTCCTCTTTTGTCATTTTCTTACATATTATATTTAAGTCTTTTTAAAGTTGAGACATTGTTTATGATAATTACAATGTCACTATAGGTCATAGATAAGAGAAGATAAGACATCCCTCCCAGCATAAGTCTGTAGAGTCAATGTATGAAACTGGCATTATTTAGTGCAATAAGTCACTTTGAAGCCGATGTCGGTCTTTATGTGGATGTTTTATATTATCTCAGTGCATGTCTGTATTGTCTTTATTTAGAAGCTGAAAGCTACGTGTCAGACTGGATTATACATTGATGTAAACCCAAAACGTGAATTGATTTTAATGAACTATAGTAACCAAGTGAACTACAGTTATCACTGAAATTATTAGGAGGTAATGTAATTCCCAACCCGGAATGTCTGAAAGCATCTTCTTTACAAACAGGTCCCTGTTTCCTCCAGTGATGTTTCTGAAATGGTGCTATATTTATTTAGTATGTCTTTAAATAAAACCTGGAACACCTCCCCATTTATGTCTTTACTTTTTGTCAAAGTGTGTTCATATTCTCTTGTCCTCTAGGAGAAACTTGTGATTTTAGGCTCTATAAATAAATTTGACTTAATGTATCAGACAAAGCTTGAATACAACGATGTATGGCAAATGTAAATGGGCAAGGTACTAGTTGTAAAGATAGTAGGAGAAAGAAAGTAACATAAAAGGTTACTGAAGATCAGAAATCACCAACTCTGCATACTGTAGTTTTATTTAAGTAACTGATTTTAAAAAGGCAAAATTGTGTTCAAATAACTTTCGAACCAAATGGAAAGAGTCTTATGTAGATTGAATTCTTAGAAGAGCTGCAACTAACAATTTTATGTAATAATAGTTACAAATAACAGTCATATAAAAATAGTGAAAAATTTAAATCAAAGGTTTTCAGAGCCTACGTTTACATCTTCAAATGCCTGTGTACTACTGTCCAAGATATTCAGTTTACAATGATATATAGAACCAGAAAATCCTCACACTGGAGAAGCTGGGACCAACAAATGTTTGGCAGTTTTGCTTGAAACAGTTAATAGATTATCAAAACTATTGCTCTTCTAACTGCTTTTGATCAACTAGTCAATCACGTAATCTACGTAATGTTCCTTCGTGACAACCACTCTCAACATACTTTAGGAGGTACAGCTGTGTTAGGTAAAAATATATAAGTGATCAGTTTGACCAGAAAAAAAGCGAGTTCTCCACTTTCCCTCCAGCTTAATGTTTTTACTGGGACCAGTGCTGGTTTCTCTGGTAGGAGGCTGATAAAGACCAGTTCAGCAATTCCTTTATCTACCAGCAGATGTCACTGCACACTAAAGAGTTACACACAGTTCTCTTGGTGTCAGTGGAGGTCAGGAGATTGATCCAGAACGAGGACACCCACGAGTGATTGGTTCAGATTTTAAGTCTATAGTGTTGAGAAACCGTGGCTTCGTGGGAGACTGTCCCTCTATTCTGCAGGACAATACAGGGGACCATTTTTAAATTAAATTACATTATGCTGTGGGTTGCCAATGCTTTGCTATAGTTATGGTTGCCAAGTCAGTCTACTCTACTAATACTTCTAAAATGAGGAACTCTCTAGTAGCCAGATTTATCTGGAAAATAGTTAAAGGAGGAGAGTCATGTAAATGCTACAATATGTTATTAATACAGTAAAATATAAAAAATGTTTCTACTTATGCCAAATACTTTTCATCACATAGAACTATGTCTTGTATATTATTTTATCTGCACAATTCAGCCTGACAGCTTTGGTATCTCATTTACAACAAATAAAGCAGGGTTGCACAATGTCAAAGTCATTTCTAAAGATGGAGCCACGTAAGTGTGTGGCAGGGTTGAAGGTAGCCCTGATCCACGACTGTTGTCTTACGTATTACAGTTATGGGTAGCCATCTGAAACTCTTACAGGAGGAATGTTTAAAATACAAACTGGATGGCAGAAAACCTTTTTAGCGACTAATATAGTGAGGAAAGAATGAAAGCGGGTGGTAAAGAAAAACAAATAAATCTTTAAACCATTGATTCATTCCCCCAATATTTCAAAAGTATCCACCAACACAATAAAGTTCCCATGTAGGCCAATTTTTAATGAACAGATGGCGCACAGGACTCATCCAGACCACATTCTGGAGATCTGTTCAGACTCATCAATAAAAACCAGTAAAACTGAGTAAACCAGATTGAGCTTGATAATGGGTATTTGTATGTTCCTGGAAATTTTTACAGCTGTAAGAATGGGTTTGTTTTTTAATTTGAATGGCCTACGTGTTTATACTCAAAAAGTAAGTAATCTACAAAAGCCTATCTTTATTGTTTTTTGCCAGCATTTTCATGAAGAACAGTATTATTTTAATCCATTCATCCAATCCACTTATCTTTAAGATGGTCGTGGGGCAACTGAAGCCAATCCCAGCTGACATTTTGCTTGGGTGGTGCCATTGGAGTAGCCTATGTTATTTGCTCAAATTAGGTCTTTTCTCTCCCGACCTGATCTCAAGGTCACACATGCTGTTATATCATCTCAGTATATACAGACGGGTGACAAATTAAAGGAAATAACAGTTTATTATTATCATTATCACTAATACAAACCTGGATTAATTGATTTTTTTGACTTGTGTTCGTGTCCGCATGATGTCATTCTCCTTTAACGCTCAACCAACTTCGGAGAAAAAAATATGTCTCTTTAGCTGCGTGATGTTCCCCTTTCTAGTCTCTCTAACTTTGCCTGTCTGCCATTTGTTGCTGGGCAGGTAGCGTACAGTGAGTTTATCAGAGCAGACATTTGCTGAAAACAGCTGGCTGCCGCTGCTTTCTGTTTGGCTTCAGTGGGCAAAAATTCCATTAAAACCTTTCAGCATACTGTAAGACAAGTAATCTGAGAGAAAAGGCTTTAGAAAATGTAGTCTTTGACAGACGACTTTGACCAATCATAGGTCATTTCAGAGATGCACGTTTACGTCCCTTTAGATGGTAAAAGCCAGATTTATTGGCGAAAAATACTGCAGGAAATCCAGCAACTTGTGATTTCCAAACACTCCTTTGCCTACAGCAGCATACAGTACAAAACACATCCTGGCGTCCTTTAGACTTATTTTGTTCGATGCCATGACGACTGGCAAAGAAGCATCATGGCATGCACTAGCCTCTCATCCCGCTGTTCTACAGCGACAGCTGCCTCTGAAGCCTGGGTCACTCTGCCCTGGGGCCACTAAGTGCTGGAGCAGCGTCTTTGAGAAGACGACTCATGGCAAGAAGGACCAGGGTCTTGGTGAGGCTCACGCCGGAGACAGCGAGCCCTATACGTGACATGAGGTGTCGCAGGGAACCGGACCGACTGCTTTTGCTGCCGTACAATCTTCTGGGTTTGGTGTGAGGGGCTTAGCGGAGCAATACGAGCAGCAGAGAGAGACGTGGAAGGTTTTGCGTTGTTTATGTTCAACTGTTGCCGACATCAGCAGCTTTAAGGGTGCTGAGAGCAAAACAAAACCAGTAAACTTTTGGGTCATGCTGCAATAACACACAATAAGCAGAGAGATGCTGAAAACAATCTGTAGAGATGATTAGAACAACAGAGTTGGTGATAATTCTCTGTGGCTCGCTCACTACGGGCTACAGGACGTACTTCCAGGAATGTGATGTTCCTGTTTAAAGGTTGTTTGTGTGTGATATATACTGATGAAGGATCTATCTTGTGTAAAACAATGGGATGTCAGTGATGGAGAAAAAAGGCACTGGGAATTAGCCATTTTCCAGTAAATTCAGGTGCCTATTACATTAGGTCTTTGTGGAAATTACTGGACCCAAACATTTCTTCATTCTTGCTCAGCTGACAAAAACAATTCAAACAGTGAAACACACACACAGACAGGAATGATGAATGTGATGAAACCAATGTGAAAACGTGACGGACTGTGAGTGTTTTCTTTGCCCTCTCAGTCTCTCTGGGAGGCCCCTGTCAAACAGCAGCCAGCTCTCTGCAGACTCCCAGAAACCCAACACCTGCAAGCTGCCTTTGTCAGATCCATCTTTACCTGAAACTGATATCTACAGACCACAGAAAATGAGGCAGAGCTACAGTACAGTACAGCAACGTAGTGCTGCGGATGGTTTGCTTCTCGACTGTTTTGTCTTTTTAAATGAAGACTCGTTTTTACTGTGGATGGGGTGGAGGGGAGCTGCCTCTCTCTCTTTCTCCAGGAAACATATGGAACAGATCTGCCGGTTGGCCAGGCCTCGTTCTGCCACGTCTCACAGCCACACACACACACAAAGACATACACACACAGAAAATGGTCCTAACTTGAAGGTTTTTAACTCTCTTCACCCTCTGCTTTCACTCCTCTTACTCATTTTCTCTATCTTCTCTCCCGTCTTCCACTTTGTTCTCCATCCATGCCGGTCAACGATATGAAGATGCTCCACATGTTAAAGTAGAGTGCGTGTTAATTGTGTCCCAAGTCAGCTGCCGCCTCCTTCAAGTGTGGACAAAAAGGGTCATAACAGCTTAACAAGGTCCGTTCTAAGAGGCTGAGAGAAAACCAGCTCAGAAATACAACCTTCTTTTAAGTTTTTGTATCCTAATTGCAACAATAAGTATCCAACAATGTGTTTTTCCAAAGCGTTTCATAATGGATAGCATTTTATGGCTCCCCACATCACCTAAAATTAGGTGCTTTAACTATGACATTTTATTAATTATTTTTTACTTTTTTAAAATATACTATAGGCTTATTAAGCTTCAAGCAGTGGTGCTAATTGATACAGCAAAAGCCATATATCAAAGTGAGTGAGGTGATTTTGTTTTAACCGTCATCTAATAACTACATTAATTAGATACATCAGGATCTCTCTGATTCTGCTCAATCATGAAGCGTGAGGAAAGACCCACAGCTGCACTGCAGGTCAGACAAGTTGAAGTTAGTTTGATTATCACCAGCTGAACAGCTGTTTTAGAGTCTGCATTGAGTTTAAAGTTCACACTGACCTGATCTGCTTTGTATCTTTAATGGTTGGGATATATATTTTTTATTTTACCATTTTTTTGTATCACATTTGCAACCATCAGTCCTTAGCCGCGCTATATTTTTGTACTTAATTCTGTGTAGTTGTGATGATGCAATATTCCCACAAAGATCACTAAAGTATCAGTCAGTCTCATCTTTTTCTCCTCCTTTTCCTCTTTTAGTCGCCTCCTCCTCACCAGGCCTCAGTAAGTTCTTTCAGGTGAAATGCTCCTGGACACTTCTTCTGTCTTTAACTGTAAATCTGTGATATGTGTCGGATTTATTGTGCCTTCTCGGGAACGTGTCTACTTTAAAAGCTGTTTAACTGCCTGGAGAGATAAATCAACTGTCCCTCTCTGCCGTTCAAATATTTAAAATCCAAAAACAACAAATTCAGATCACTTTTTCAAGCTTCTATCCTGTCCTCCTCTTCAGCCTCCTTTACCACTCAAACAGCTGTGTATGATAATAATAATAACAATAATAATAATAACAATAATAATGTATAATAAGACTATAAGTACGTCACTGTCTCAGATGATGAACTGTAGATGGGGTGTAAGCTCCAACAGCTCTGTGGGAACCGCACCAATGAGGATCAACTTTATAACTTTATAGATTTGATTGCAAAGATCTTTGCAATCAAATCTTTAAGTATTCTAAACACAAAGTCTTCTTTAAATCTTACTATAGTTTAGTGCTCTTTAAACGTAGATTAGTGTCAGACACAAAGTTCATAATCCAAATTGACTTGTCATAATGAATTAACTTTACACTGCCAGTTGAAAGGGTTTAATTTTCAAACTTGCCTGCACTTTGGAGTTTGGTTTGAGCAAAATGAGACTCAAGCTTTCTAAACTCGAGTTTGATGATAATTAAATATTTGATGCCTGAAGTGTCAGAAATATTTTCCATCAAAGACACTTTGGGAGAAACGTTGGGATTTTATAGTTTGCCATTTCTAAAAATATCTTTGACACGTTTGTCTTCAGATGGAGTGAATGACATTGGTTATACTGTGAGCCTGGAAGAAACTGGTTATAGGCCAACAAAAGAGGCAGAGGAGGCACAGAGGGAGCTCAGGTTTCCAGAGTATAAACTGAGGACAAAGTGGGCAATGGTAGAGTCATTAAGCAGGAGAGGGCGACTACTTTCAGCCACTCCGCTGATTATTGGAGACCCGAAAACCTCATCAATCACTTTACAACTCACTGATGAATTCAAGGCTACTGAAGTATCACTCCAAATTCTCATTAACTTTCCAGCAAGAAGAATGTGAGTGTTTTCAAATCTCAAATCAACTTTTAAAAGACTCACTACCCCAAATGTGCCCACCCTGCTTCTTCCTGCTATCTCAAGCTTCTTGTCAAAAAGCTACAGATGAGTCCTCCCTCTGCAGACGAAAAATAAGTGAAGCATCGTTGTATGGACCACTATGACGTACAAGACGATGGTTCCCTCAATGCAGCGAAGCAGGAAGTTACCAACGGAGAGTTTGAGTAAAAAATTTTACCTTTGTTTTCTCTTCCAAGTATATTTGTCTAACCCAGGGATTTATTTCTAACTGGTGATCGTCTGACTGTCTCTTGACCTGTCAGACTTCTTGTTAGTGATGCCTTTGAGCCTCTATATCTCATCTGCCAATAAGACCAAGGTTTTTATAAGCCAAAATCAGTAAAGATTTGGATCAGTAAGAAAAATTAATTATGAAATCAGATTTTTTACATATCCATCATTCATATATTCAAAATGTTTACGCAGTAGGCCTAATCATCATAACAGATAAAATACAATTTTGTCTAACCCCTGTCAATACTTTAGCCAACTAAAATGTAAAAAAAAGCTTGTTGACTCACTAAAACTTCTTCTTAAAAGTTCGTCTACACCATAGACAATAATATAGACGTAGTGATGTCACCCATAGGTTTCTGAAGAGCCAGTGTGAAGCTCAGTCGGCCGTCATCATCTTGGCAACTTCTGACTTCACCGGCTCCCAGCTAATCCAAAAATAGATGTGCAGTGTAGATAGACCTGACGGAGACCAAATGGAGCCTGGCTGCTAAACCAGCCACCCAGGGTGCAAAATTAATATTTTGTGTTGAATGGCTCAAATGTTTAAATTATCAGGCACTTAACAGATCATCATTGTTTTTTTGGATGGTGACTAAAGCAAATCTACCACCCTGAACCTACCTGCCACTCAAAGCGATCACGTCCTTACGCAAAACATTAAACATTAATATGAAAATGGGTGAATTATCCACCCCATGCACAGTTGCCATGAACAGTTGAATTAGCTATAGAGACCAAAACAGTTTTTGACCCCAGTCACCAAGGTCTTCACAAGGAGATTCGGCGATCCAGTTGTTCAGTTGTTTCAGTGTGAATGGAGATCTTTATTAAAACAACCTAAAAATACAACGCAGACTGTCGTTGCATGTGAATAGCGTTGTCAAAAATAATCTGGATTAGTGAACATATAGTCTTAATCAATTTCTGCTTCTGATCAAATTTTTGGTTATGTTTTTAAATGCACATAGAAAAAAAACACCCATTTGATTATTTTGGGATATGGTCAGGACAGTAAGTTCTTATTCTTGTTTTCAGTCTTGCACATTTTCTGCAAAGTTAACAATTACAAGTCCAAGCATCAAACACAATTAAAGCTGCAAGCAGCGATGAACGGGACCGAGCAGCCGGGGCGTGTCGGGGTGTGCTGTGGCTGCGTCACGTGCTGGCGTAACATGTGCGAACCACGCCACGCAACGCTTACTTCCTGTTGCCAGTAGGTGGCGCTATCACTATATCTGAATATTGTCATGTAGACGTGTTCAGGGTGGGACTG
>NW_023339740.1:24594165-24605836 GCF_004916995.1 Morone saxatilis | reverse complement strand
CTCTGTCTTTGTCTGTCTATGCCCCCCCCCCCACCTTCTCCCGTCCCCTGCAGCTGAGACCTGTAAATCAAGTTGAAACATAGCTCTGCATATGTGTGCGTGTGTGGTTGCACATACTGTACGTTGCAGACTAACCGCTGCCAAAAAATGTGTCCCAACCACCCCCACCCCTACCCCTGCTCCCCCCCTCACCTCCCTATACATGTACCTATAGGAGGAGGAAGAGCCAGAGGGGACGAAGGCGTGCGTGTTATGTGTGAGTGTGTGTGGGGGATTAGATTTGGTGCTGTCTGTCAGGGTCACACAGGTTGAAGGAACATATCCTCGACGCTTATCTCAAGTGGTGCAGGAAGAAAAACTAACCACACTGTGAGTCCTGTCTGTACGGTCTTATTTTTTTATTTTTTTTCGTTTTGTTTTCTGTGAGAAAGAAAGAAAGAAAGAAAGAAAGAAAGAAAGAAAGAAAGAAAGAAAGAACAGTCTAATAGAGCTGTGTGTGTGAGACATACTTTAACTTTGCACTGCCGATTTAGCAGAAGAAGAGAAGAGGATCCCCAGTGACTCCCAAAACAACATATACTAGGGTGTAACCATGCATGTCTTTAGGTGGGATGTGTTACTCTTAATACTGAAAAAAAAAGTACTTCGTTTAGAACAACGTTATGTTTATAACTTAAAGCTGTAGTAGGTAACTTTTATAAAAAATATGTTTTTGTCATATTTTCTGAAACTTTCACTATATTCCGACAGTAGAACATGAGACAGATAATCTGTGAAAGAATCAGCTTCCTCTGGCTCCTCCTAGAGCTCCTAATGGCATTTACAAGAATCCACAGGGCCCGAATGAAAACAACCAATCAGAGCCAAGAAAGATAATTGATGTTGAGTCTCATTCCTCAACTCAACAATCAGCTGTCTTCAAGCCTCCAACCCAAAGCATCTTTCTATCTTTCCCAGATTTGATTGGTAGTTTCCGTTCCATTTTTCACAGATTATCTGTCTCGTGTTCTACTGTCAGGATACAGTGAAAGTTTCAGAAAATATGACAAAAAGTTATTTTCATAAAAGTTACATACTGCAGCTACGTATGTGATGTAAGTTAAGTAAATGTATGCAAGTAAGTTAAAGGAGTGCACTTTTGGCTTCACACAGGACACAAACAGCAGTCTCCTTTATGGGTCTGGGTGTGTTTGACCCCATGCATCCATCACAAGCTCCTCCCTTGTCACTTGTCATATTTTATATCTCATGCAGTCACTAGTGTTAGGGAAGGGAGTCACAGTGGCTGCAGTAATTCAATACAAATGTTTTCTTTTGAGGGAGCAAAAGACTGATGTGATGTCAGCTTGTGCTTACAGCTCGTGTTAAAATATGTGAAAATAAAAAAGACCAATTTTAACCACCACGACTTGTGTTACCGACTCCATGTAGTTGAGTAATTTTTGTAGATACAGAGTGTGAGAGAGGGAGTGTGTGTGTGTGAGAGCGGGACTGTAGATGTAACTGGGAGCATCAAAATAGTCAAATGCAAAGTAGAAAAGCAAAAGTAGTAAAACTATATCGGTTAACAAATAAAAAAAAACTGCTGCTTCACAAGTTGATTCCAAACTTGAGTTTCTATGCTGAAGCCAGATGAATAATTTTTGTCTCAGAAGCACCAGTTAAAACCAGTGAAACAAGTTAACAGTCATTAGTGTTCTTGTGTGTGAAGCGGTATGTTTTATGGATATAAACTCCACTCGCCTGTTGCACCAGCTGAACGTAGATTTCATCTTAAGTTTGGATGTAAAGTAACACTAACTGCTGTTGTTAATTACTTGTTAAATAACTAGTTAATTTCACTCTAAACGCAGTTGTACCTTCTGTACTTACACTACAAATTGGGTGAGTTGACTATAATACACTGTCATAGAGAGCAACATTTATTTAGGAGCTTTATTAAGGTAAAAGTGGAGAGAAATAAACTATAGAATAGTGAGAGAAAAACTCCCAACAACCTGTTTAATTAATAATAGTAATGTGTGAAGTAGCTAATGTGACAGAACAAATTTATCCATCTAAAATAACCTCATTACTGCATGACGCAAAAGTCATTTGAGTGAAGCTGGCTGTATCACACATAAATATGGTCATATAATACTGTAACATCAATAACAGTGTCTGGAATTTCCATCTTAAAGAAGCAACAAGGACCTTGTGTTGATTCTTGCAGCCCCTGTGGACAAAAGTGGTAGCGTTTCCACCTCCTCCTTTCATCTGATTTTAAGGGACTGTTCCAGTTAAAAACACTTTGTAGTACGTTTACGTAAATTAAGCTTCTTTTTTTTATTATTTTTACTGTATAAGCAGTGTTTGGGGACTTTTATATTGGTTTTACTGTGTGTATAAAATGTGAATTTGTCTTGTACAATTTCCTTTTGTGATTTAAGGCCTGTTGATGCACATACAATATTTCTTTATGTGACAGTGACAATAGAGACAGAAAAGGCCTCAAACCCAGGCCATTGTGGTAAGGACTCAGCCTTGGTACGTGGTACGCGGTCTACCAGGTGAGCTACCCGGGCACCCTGAGCTTGAAATGTTTGCCTACACCGATTTAATATCTTAAATTAAGGTGCATACATGTAAATATACAATAATACCATAAATTATAAACTCAAATTGTGCAAGAACTGTAGTATCCTGCAATATTTAATCAATCTTTTGCTGGTCCTTGGGGCCAAATAAAAGAAGATTTGAG
Organism: Morone saxatilis; assembly: GCF_004916995.1. Classification (NCBI taxonomy): domain Eukaryota; kingdom Metazoa; phylum Chordata; class Actinopteri; family Moronidae; genus Morone; species Morone saxatilis. The sequence goes on along the minus strand of NW_023339740.1, from coordinate 24,603,096 downwards.
GTTTCTGGTATTAAAGGACAATTCCGGCGCAATATAAACTGGGTTAATTAACATTATTTACCGAAGTTGTCTATTCCTGGGATATGTTCATTCAATCGCACGTGACCTGTTTAGCACCATAATACCCGTAATACAATAAACGTAGGTCAACGGGGCAGTTAGTAAAGGAAAAGAAAGCTATTCTATACAGCTAACATAGGCTCAAAAATAGCACCACACTTACACAGTGCATAATTAGGTTCCTCTGTTAAACCGAAGCATTGAAGACTTTGTTATTGTGTAACAACATGCTATTAAAAGTGTTTAGAACAACAGTAGCTCAGTATAACAGGCGGGCCATCTGGAAACAGTAACAGCGTCCAGTCGAACTCGAGATGGTGAACGTGAATCTCACGTGAACTTCAACGTTGTTCCTGAAAGAAAGGCACTGAGCGCAACAGAGGGACTAGTGTCCACCAGACACACCACTAAAGAGATTGGCGATGATTCAAACGAATTTGAAGACATCAACAGACGAAACCTTCAGTAACCCTAACCCTCACTTTTCACATCCGAGGAGTTTGACTGGTTCACCGACGTTTCCCAAGATGGCAACTGTAATACGTGAGCTTACTGTTGTTCTAAATATCTTATTTATTATCGTCTGTACACTTCAAATTTCTCAATGCTTCGGTTTACCAAGTAGGGGCCCTCATTGAGCTACTGTTTAAGTTGTGCTATTTGAGGCCAGTGGTTAGTAGGTATAGGCAATACTTTCTTTTCACTTTTCCACTTTACTCTGTGGCCCCGTTGATAGCGTTATAAGGTAATTAGTGGTGTGCTAAAAACTGTCACGTCGGACTAGCATAAAAAATTATCCCAGAGAACGGACCCAACTCTAACACTTGGTTATTAAACCCCAGGTTCATTTGCCCGGATTGTTCTTTAAATGAATGGACAAAACTGCATTAAAAAATGTGTTAACGGTATACTGTAGCATTAATAAAGGTACAGAGACAGACAGACAAATACAGAGACAGACAGACGTTCATAGACAGAATCACAGACACTGTTATTTTAGCCAGTAGCGATCTTGAAGCAAGAGCTTTTGAAGAGCAGTCCAATAAAAAGAGATTTTATCCAGATGGAGTCTACTGCTGAGGAGACAGCCGTGTTCTCCTCATCAAAATTAGCACAGAGGGAAACATTCAAGACCACAAGTCCTATTAAACAGACATAATTACATTAACATGGGAACTTCCCAGAATTCCCCTGTCTTCACAAACACATGAAAAACGCATTGACTTTAACCGCAAACAATAATATATATGAACTGTAACTGTAGTAGGGAGAAGACAGAGTAGGCTACTGTACCACTGGCCGGGTATGATTCATCGACTGAAAAAAAGACTACATACCATTTTTACAGGCCAATACTGTACTTCACATCAATCTGCCTCGAACCTTAGCGTTGAGGCAAAATTAAAACAGATCAAACTGGTGTGTCCAATTGCTTTCAAGGCACTTTATTGTTACAAGAGTTATGTACATGTGTATATGTGCCCTGAAGCACTTAGTTGATAAATCGACAAGTGAATTGATGGAAGATTAATCAGGAACTATTTCAATCGTTTGTCATGCGTCATTTCGTAGTTCCAACTTCCCAAATGTGAGGATTGGCTTCTATTCTTTGTCTTGTGCAATAGTAGATTTAATATCTTTGGGTTTTGGATTGTTTTTTTATTTTTTTATTTTATTTAACATTTTAAGACGTCATTTTTGGCTTGAGCAAATTAGGATGGATATGGCTCACAATTTTACAGACCAAGAGATGAAGTTAATAAGTGAATAAAAATAACCATTACTGGCAGCTCTAATTTACAGTGTTCATAGAAGCTTGAAGTTTAAACTAATTTTAGTAATAAAATAAACTCAAATTAATTACAGAATAAGATATTATGTTGAATGTAGGGCTGCATAATTAATCAAAACACGATCACAATCTTAGCTGAGGTCAGTGGTAAATTGCTGTCACCCAGCCAACATCCCAACATCCAGCAAAGCATTCAAAAGACTAGAGGCTACAACATATTGCATACATGAGCCAAATATATGGCTCTGATTAACGCTGACAATAAAAATAACATATGGAATCAGACATGAGCCTGACAGTTTGTTTTTTTTATCAGTAATGACTTTATCATGAACAGTCTGAGTCTACAGACTCTACTGTTAGGATCCTCAAGGATCACAGGACTGAAGCTCTTACCTCTGGGGGCGGAAAAAATGGTTTGCCGACAACAAATCAATGTGATAGCAGTTTCCCTTATAACAATTTATAACTTATAACCCTGGAAAAATGTTTTTATAAAGTCTTGGTTGATAATTCCAGTATTTACGGCTTCAGGCAGTTGCATATGAGCTGTTTGACACCAGTGTGTAGCTAATGATCATATTTCTTGTACTGTTTGCATAAAGACAATATTGATTGCACTAAACATTTCTTGCGTGTCCCTCCGAACAGCTGGAGAAAATCTCAATTCTGAGTGGTAAACAATTGTGACTCTTAATGGAAATAATCACTGTCTGTTTCACAGTGTGGTGACAGTACCGGATAGTGTGCAACCCCGCACCTACAGGACCAGCACTTAGAACCAGTATGAGCCAGTTTTTCAGTCTTATCGTCAGTTTGGGCAAAGTCAAACATCAGGAATGTCTGGATAACAAATTCAGTAGTCATGAGAGAACAAAGAACAACTATCCTATACGCTGAGTATTTGCTGAGTGGATCCCAGAGTNNACTCTGGGATCCACTCAGCAAATAATACTCTCCATATGCCCCATTATGCTTTGGTCCACACACTTGTGTAGATCACAGGCCTTCAATTAGTCCCATCATACTGTCACTGAAGACTGTCAGCCAGCCAATAGTGGGGCTCATTAAGTTTAATGAGGAGCACTGACAAATGTTAACAAGCTGTTCGTGTTGGGTAACTGAAGAGACAAGACAACCTTCATTGTGCAGCATTTCAGATGGTGGAGACCTCACTATTATTAGTATATTAACTAAACACTGGGACAGAAAGAAGACAAAGCTACATACTGTATTTTATATCTATATTGTAACATTTTCCACTCCGTGAGAAATAAAAGTAAAAAAGCCCTGCTGTTTGATGCTAGACCCACTTATTTTACATGGGTGAATAACCTTGTCGTCAGTGAACCACTATCTTCAGTTTAGATGTCCGAGGCAGAAAAAACAAAATCATCCATCTTTGCTTAGATCTTATCAGCATAAACCCTTTAACTCTGAATCATCCCATCAACGCAGTTCGATTTTCAGCAGCGTCAGCTCCAAGAGATTACGTATGATATCTGGAAACACATGTTGACTCTGGGCTCCCTCTGTTTTTATCTCTCGCAGCAGGATCCAAGTTACACAAGGTGCCTTCTAGTTGCAAGTAAGCCTTTATCTTCTGAATGATAAAGATGGTAAATGCTCAGCAGGGACAGACCTAAAGACAAGTGAATCATTGTGTGAAGACTTTAAACACCACGGGGTCACTAGAATAAACAAGGGCTTGATTGCGACTGATATTTAGTATTTCAAAAGATTCAAATTCAGCATGGATCACCTTTGAGCCAACACTTAAATGTCCCCCAGTTTCTGTCTGGGAGAAGTAAAATGCCAGGAATGCTGGAATAACGAATCCAGTAGTCATCAGAGAACAGAGAACAACTGTCCAATACCACTGCACACTGGAACCCAGTCAACCAGTAATACACTCCGTATGTCTCATACTGGTTTAGTCCAAATCGTCATGTCTCAGTTGACAGTCTAATCAGAGTCATTCTCTTGTCCAGTACCAATAAACAGAGAAGATCATCAAGACATTAACACTGCCGACACAACAAAGCGCCAAGACAGTGAAAAAATAAAAGATTTGATCAGAAGGAACAAAAGCACTTGTTTTATTTGCCAAAATATCTATACATAGAGGCTGTAAACATCTTTTTTTCAGTTCTTTAACTTGTGGATGTCTTTGGTATAAAACAAATCAGTGCCAGTTTCTATAATTCAGGCATGCAAACTGGTCAGGGGGGAAAAGGTGAGAGGGATGCAGGAGCAGTTTGAAGTCAAGACGAACACATCATTAATTAATTCGTTATGACAAGAAAACTATCTTTGTTATGTCGAGATAACTAAATAATTAATTTGTTATCTCGAGAAAACTGTGCATAAAATACTCCATGGCCGTTCTCGGCTTCCATCCCATCCAACTCTTTGAATCTGGGCAATCACATTTTGAACTTTTCAAACTGAACATATAGGCTTCCTATCCCTACTGTCTTTGTGGGCCCTGTTCTGCAAAGTACCTGAGATATATTTACCTTTTACCTAACATAAAACTATATAGATAAGATATATATTGCTCTACCTATCAGCTGATAGATTTTTATGGTATTTTATTCAACTACTTCTATCCAGTCTGTCTGTCCGATTCACCAATCAATGTTTTTGCTTCCTGATTATTACCTCTGGTCAGCACGAGTGGGTGGTGTGGGCAAATGACTGTTCTTTGCTCCCATGGACCTAAACCTGGTGACAATTTTGGCATTCCTAAAATGTACAAGAAAAGTGTGAGAGCCTACTTTCCCATCTAAACTCTACATAAACAACCCAGGGGATCTCTTTTAAACACTTATGGGGATTTTGAGAGTTAATGGGGATTACATGCATTTACCCCACAACCATTAAGTTTAAAAGATGCCAATGACCAGTGATCCTTTATATCACAAAAGATGCACATCAAGATCCTTTATGTCTACAAACCAACTTCTTCTTTCTGTTCCTGCTTTAAACAACAACGATAATAACACAGACATGGCCACCCATCCCACTCACCCCTAGTGGGACTACTGGAAGACCCTCCTCTCTCGGTGATGTGTTTGTTGGAGTAGAGAGCTGACATTAAACCTCATGCTGAGATAAGAACTTCCAGCCTGAGAGAACCATGAAGGGCTCTTTATAGTAAACAGTAAGTGGCTACAAACAGACAGCAGACCCTGAGATGTCCACAACATGACATGAACCAAAGATCCAGTATAATTCTCCACAGCTGAATTCAGTGGCTCTTCTTGAAGTCTCAGGCAATCTAACCAAGCATAAACCAGAAGAGAACAGAACTCAATATCTACCCTAAAACTGTAAGGCCTCCCTTTGGCCTGGATATGGAATTTAAAAACAACAACAAAAAAAACAATATTCCTGAAGGCAAATAAATATCTAAAACTAAACTAAACAAAACCAGAAAGAGTACACATTTAACTCTGCATGTGGATTTTCTTCAAAATTCAAACAAGGACAACATTCTGGCATGGGATCACTGTCATATCAAACTTATTGGGAGGTAATTGAAAGCATGCTCCAGTCCAGGTCTGACATCAATTCCTAAACCTACACTAGTTTCAACCTAACAGCAATTTATCAGATGTCTTACAATGAAATTGTGTTGCATGACAGAGTTGATGTGCAACAGCAAACTTTAAATCCTGGCCTTCCTCCCTATGCATCCCCAACATCTGCTCTGCATCTGGCTCTGACAACAGGAACCATAGACAGTGGGCATACTGGAGTTTCCAGCAGCAGCTCTATAATCCTCTTCAATACAACTTCAGAGTGATACAATATACATCAAGCAAACAAGCTATCAAAGGAATTGCCTTCAAAACAGATCTTACAGATTTCATTTGATCTGAACAGAAACAAACTGCATTTATAGTTAGAACTTCCCTGCTTTTAAAAAGGTTACATTAAGGTTGATGTTTACAATTTCATATAAAAATGTGCCTTATACCTATCAAACAAGAGTTTTCTCTTTTCCTAATAAAGATATTAAGTGGAAGAGGTCATTCAAATGTGCAGAAAAACAATACAACTTTTGCCTTTAACTGCTGAGCTATGGAAAAAATAAAAAGGTTGTAGACATCAACTAACCTATTGTTTACTATCTATTATGTGGCCAACTATCTGTTTTCCTCATATGCAGCATAAGTACATATTTGAGGCCTCTTCAGATTTTCTTCGCTTGTCTTGACCTGACGATTAGGTGTGTGAGAATGCGCGACCGTCTTTGGTAGAACTCTGTTCTAGTAGCTGATGGAACACCATACATGGCGCACATTGTTTTTCTTCTTTATTTTATTTACCATTACCTATTCTTAGGTATTAAATTTTATTTTTTATGCATTTCCATGAAAGTATTTCTATATTTTTTTATTTCCTTACACAGCTACATATGTATTCTTTTGCCATTTTCTGTATTTTACATGGCTATACATTTGTATGTAGTTAGAATTGTCCGTTTTTTGGTTCATGCTGAATGTCTATTGTTGTGGTAATCATTTTCTGAAATAAAATATGAATCATATAAAAAACCTAACCTGTTGTTTCTAAAACCAAAGTGGTGGTCTCCTTGTGGAGGCTGCAGTCATTCTGTTTTAACTATCAGGTCGTCCTGAGATCCTCTGGGACTGAATTCCAAGGCTGAATGCCAGTATTTGAACCAAAGCTCGGCATGAGGAAAAACACTCACTTCTACATTAAATAAGGAGACAGAATACTTCTCCTGGACAGGGGTTCACGTCCAAAATATTATTGGAAAAAAAGAACAGACCTACAATAATATAGACCTAAGAACTAATTTAATTTAACACTATGAAACAGGAAACTCACATTATCGTACAGATTATGTCCATTTAATGTCAGGCTCAGTTTTAGAAGTCATGTGTTCAAGATTTTGAAGTAGGGATGTTAACGATTAATTAACGATTGATTAATCAATTGTTAAGAATTTGCTTGAGTAAGTGAAATGTATTTGATCTGCTATAAAATAAATATAAACAGATCACTGGCAAGGTTGTTGATTACTAGAAGCCTGCCGGGCTGGCACACAGCAAACCGCCTCAATGAAAAGTTAAAGGAAGCTGTGGAGAAGTAGGGGCTTAAAGGCAAAGTGATGTGCATGACATGCAGGGAACATCACCGCAGTAAACGAAACCACCAGAGTAACCTGGTACTGGCAGGCTTGTGAGCCACTTCAATCATCGCATGGTCCTCACTGAAGCCCAACAAAAAAAGGAAGAGCAAATATCACTGGCACCCCACCGGCTTATCCAGTCCACTAAGACTCAGTTTGTGACATGTTCGACCAGCTAGTAGAGTAGAGGTGGTTGCCATCCTACCCGACTGTCACCAAACTGGATACCACTGAGACACTGGAAGGTTCACGGTGGTTTTAGCCATTCATGTCTTAGCACTAAGACTGATCCATATAGTAAATGTTGCACAAAGCCAAAACTATAAGAAGCTTAAAATCTCCACAGAGGTTCACAGTTGTGCGATAATTTTCTGCAGGTCAGTTTGATTTCATCTCTGTTTAGTTTCACAGAGGCTAATAAGGGAGTTGAAAGTAGTACTTTTGTGTCAACCATTTAATTTGAAAAACATGCAGAACTCATTACATAATGAGTCTCTCAGCTAAAATAAAAAACCTCACTGTCAGGTCTGCAGCTGCTGGCAGCAGCCTAAAGCTAGCGGGTGGGTATGTCAAAACACCAAGACACACAGCTCTCAGCGGTGGGTTAATACATCATGTCAGTTGTCAGCCAGACCCATGCAGACCAAGGCTGTTTAATGCCTAGCCAGGTGGTCCACTGTGTCGAAAGCTACTCTGCAGTCAAATGAGTGTCTGTGTGTGGAGTAAAGTCACTGATGTATGTTGTTTTGTCTAAGTTGGCTTCAGTATACCGTTAAGTATCGCTCCCTTACACCTGTCACCCTAAAACCCAACTCACTATCACGTCTACCAAAGCTGTCAGAAGAAATAGGCCATAAAAAAAGTTAACTGTGATAATGATCGTGTTTACATGGGAGAAAAGTGGTGGGTTTGGAGCAGGAAACCTCAAGCATTACAACAATACAAGTTAACTAGTTTTACCAGTTTGCTGAAAAATAGTATTTTATGAGTTTTTTGTTATCTGGACCAAGGTTCTAACGATTGAGGGCGTTATATGTTCTACAGACTATAAAGCACGCTGAGATAAACTTGTGATCTTAAGCTGTATAAATAAAACTGACTTTAATAGCAAGCAGAAAAGTGTCCAAATGGAACAAAAGAGACCAATAGAATACCAGATAGATAGATAGATAGATACTTTATTTATCCCAAGGGAAATTCAAGATATGATACAGTATGGTTGTAACACAAACAGAGTTTCTTCCTTTTCCTCTTCACAGTTTTAAAAACAATAATGGTTGTCAGCTAGTTAAAGACCGGACTTAAAGTTCCGGACTGGACTGATCTGAGTGGTTCGTGGAATTTCAGGTTAGATGTAATTGGTTATTGAAGCTACAATATTCAGACAATTGGCATAATGACAACTGTGCGTCTCAGAGCTGTATTAACTTACCACTACTACAAACAGATCTCTACTGCGCTGCTTCATACTGAAATTATGGCTGTAGGATATGGTAAAAAGAAATATGATATTGTGATTATTTTGACAGATTTTGGGATTGCAATATGATTATGATTAGTGGAAATGATCATTTTAGTGCATTTTACCTTTATCTGGATATGTGAGAGTGTTGCAGGAGACAGGCTGCACACCTCCAATTCCTCAGCAGGTAACCAACTCCTGTTACTGTTTCCTGCTGTTGTGTGGAAAACTACTCGCACCATGCGCAGCATGAAATCAGACCGCGGTTACTTTTTTTTTTTTTTATTAAAAACACATTTGTTTGTTTGGTTGCACTGTAAACAGATAATTCAGTTGCCCCTTCCGGTGTATTAGGTAGGGTGCAGTAATTAGCTGCTCAAGAAGTGTTGATTTCAAATCTACAAGGACAGAAATCTTAAGGATTACAATTAGGGATGCACCGATATGAAA
>NW_023339740.1:24590262-24594065 GCF_004916995.1 Morone saxatilis | reverse complement strand
TGGTCCGATCCAACAGATGAGCTACTGTAGCTCAAACTGCTGAAAATGTTAATGCTCGTTCTGATAGAAAGGTGTCAGAACACACAGTGCATCACAGTTTGTTGTATAATGGGTTGCATAACAGCGGTGAAGAATGAGTGAGCTAACCCAGGAGCACAAAGAGGACAGAAATGGCAGAGACGCAGCTAGGGGAAACAGTGTGTAGTTTCACCTGTAACTCAGTGAATTAAGGGTTTACCTCAACCAAACTAGAGTTGGTGATTGTTGGAAGAGTGGAAATACTAACCAAGACGGTTTTGGTTAGCTGTATTTTGTTCCTGTTGAGTCAGACTTAAGTGCTAAAAGAAACAGAAGAATACCAGTAGTTCAGGAGTCGGTTCACGACTGTCAGGTGGATAAAACCAATTGGGTTAAAGATTCGGCCTTCTCGTCACGAGGAGAATAGAGACCCCCTGCACATGCCACAGACCGGCGTCAAAAAAGGTTACGGTGGAAGACAGATAACCGAAATATCCACTGTTCGATGCCACCTGTAGACCTTTATTAGATGTCATACAGTAATACCTCGTCACCCTCCCTCAGTTTCTTGTCTGCCACTTCACTGTCAGTTGTCCAATAAAGGCAAAAAGAATAATAAAAAATAAATAACTTTAAAAAATAGAATAGTTAAAAACAAATACACCAAAGAAGTACATATACCTAATCTATTGTTGCATTGTGTACTATTGGTCATTTGTGTAAAGTTCATATAAAACACTCATTCAGAAATACAGCCAGTGGGCCTCATAAATGAATGCTAGACTGAACCTATTAGAAGGTACTGAACTATTTACCCAAATTACCATTTTGACTTTTTTTCCCAGCAAATATTCAGCGTCCTGCCACGTCATGGAAATTTTTTATCTGTTTTGCTCTCAGGCATTGATGATTATGTGTAGCTTTTTGCACACAGATGTTGCCAAAACTATAAAGGCCAAAGATTATTAGATCGAAATTCGGTTTAAAATTAGAAATCTCAACACAGATGATGCCTTCTACAGCTGGCATGGTAGAAGACTCCAAATAACTCCCATAAATTAAGGATAATTGAAGAAGATTATGAATATAACAAGAAAAATATAATTTTCAGTAAGATTGATTAGTTTATTCCTGACATCAAAGATATACCTGAAAAGGTGAAATTCATATAACTGATGAAGGGAGTGTAATCGACAGTGGTAAATTCTGTGTGTCGCTGCTTTACTATTTCACAGCTTATCACCCCTTCCACTTATCAAATCAATACAAAGACTTGACAAGCCATGAAACTGTTGGTGTGTTGCTCTACCTGTGAAGTTATGATAAGTTATTATAAAACAACCGACTGAATTTTATATATTGTATCAGAAAGCAGAACAGATAGTCAGAAATGTTCAAAGATGAGAAGCATCTGAACTTTTGCACAACATTGTCATTCAAGACACCTCAACATCAGGAAGGAAGCAATAAGGAAACCAAGTCCTGCTGCTGGAGGGACTGTCGTGGCTCCAGTCTCACGAATAGAGTCCTCAGTTGGTTTAAATAGAGCATCTTAGTGCTTCTGACATAACTCTTTTATTCAAACAGTGCACTAAGACTAAGCTTCATGTGCAGAGAAACATATGTCAGTCAATGCCTACAATCCTGAAAGCTTCTATAGCCACTCTGACATGAACTCATAAGACAACTGCACAGTGGATGAAGACACACTTAATCTGTGCTTAGTATCTGTTCACATTACATCACACCAATAACAGCTTCAGTTGGCCTTGTCATAGATTATCAAAGTCCGGGAAACTCTACTGGAGTGATGAACATCCTTTTGACTTGACTGATGGTGGTGGAGAATACTAATCTAGTCTTATATGTCACCCCTAAAATTTGGTTTTGTCACACCTTGAGTACTCAATGCGCACAGACGTTTTCTAAATGCCCCGTAATGTCTTTTTGTATGCAATGTGACGTTTATGTATTCAATGTATATAATTGTTTGTTAAACCAATACATTTCTGTGTTGGACCTCAGGAAGACTAGTTGATGTCACGATGTTAGCTAATAGGGATCCTATTAAACTAAACTATACTAGACGCCATTTGTTGTGATATATGAAATATAATATTGCATAAAGAGGAAACAAAAAACAGAACCACACTAAACCAATCTATCACAGCTCAAATGTTTCCCAACTCAGAATTCAATTAGACGTTAAATTGAAAACATTAAAAAGGCTTAATGCCGATTTGTGAAAACCGTGTAACCATGCAAATTAGATCACTTGGATAAAACTTCCAAAAGTGTCCAGTAACACACCTCTTTGCACATTAGTTTTGTCTGTATTCACATTACATTCTGAGAAATTATTACCTTTCCCAAACCAGCTTCACTGGTTGTAAATTTCAAAAAGGTGAATGCACTGAGTAACATCAACCCTAACCTGAAATCTCAGTCACTGCGAGAGGACTCGTACAGAAAGAAAAGCAGATTCGACTTCTGGTCAGTCCAAAATGATCACATACATTTTTGCCTATAATCAATGCCTGTGTAACGGCTGCTAAATGTGTTGTCTGACCAACAGCTGAAAGAAAAACAGAGCCAGTGCAGAAAAAGACCCACTCATCCAGCCTAATGAAAGATAGGTTGGTTATTACGAGTCATTACTGAGTGGCTGGGCAGCGACCACAGACATTCCTCCTGACAAAACACACTCACACTGTGGTTGTCAACTTTCAATTTTTCTGCTTTCACTGCAGTTTTTGCTGTGTATTTTTTCCTGTACACATTTAAGGGTCACTTAACAGAGAAAAAAAAGACACTTTATTCTGTCACTGACTGTGACTTTTTCCATATGTGCCTCTTTTTGGTGTGTCTGCCTCTTTCTGTACATCCTGTCTCTGTGCGTGTGTCTCTCTCTCTCTCTCTCACTGGTGGGTGGTCAGGGAAGGGTTAAGGTGCTCTGTTCTATAAACTCTGCTTTAAGAGTCTGCTGGAAGCTACTGGTTCAGCCTTTAAATACAGTCATTTGACACATCCCAACAGGGGCTCGTAGCAGAGAGCAGCTGCTGACCCAAACTCAGGCTTTGAGGCGAGCTGGTGTGTCGGCATCACACTTCTTTGGACAGCATGAAGGCTCTCTTATTCACCTGTATGCTGGTGCCTTGGCTGGTGGCAGCCTCGGCCAGGAGGTCTGACCAGGACTCACAGATGATACCGGGATCTGTACCTGCCAGGGAGCTGAACGGATACTTCAGTGACCATTTGAAATCAAGGAGGGCTAGGGTAAGAACTTTATTATCTACATCATACTTCTGTGCCAAAAAGAAATTTCTTCAATAACTCTAACAAACTAATCTATATAAAATATGCTTTGAAAAATGTAATCTACTAAAATGTCAACAAGTAAATTGTTTTGATCACTAGTTTGTTTTTTCCATTAACTTGCAGCATGAATTCACAAGACAATCCTTACACTTAATGGTTAACAGTGTTACATAATATTTCTAGGTGATTTATTTAAGAGAAATTTCTGCCAACAAAGTGAGAAAATATAAAATAATTAAAACATCTGAAAAAAGGATCAGATATAAGACTTTACTAATCCCCAGGGATGATTAGGTCTTGGTTAAAAGTTGATAATAATCAAAGTCAATGTTCCAGGCACATTACTGTATTCTAAAAGCTAATAATAATCCCCTTTCATGGTTTAACTGAATTGAATTTGCTTTCTCCAACTTGCTAATGACAGAAACTGTCAGCACTTGACTTCACCATCCACACACACACACACA
>NW_023339740.1:24580818-24590212 GCF_004916995.1 Morone saxatilis | reverse complement strand
AAACACACAAACACACAAACACACCTTGCTGTGTCTAACTTGTTCTTCCACCAGTCAACCCAAACCCTGAATTGACCACACTAACCCTCAACTAACCACACAAACCTCTTCAAGAAATATTTGGATGAAATAAAACCAGAGTCTGGTCTGGTTTGCCCTTCGGGAATCTCTCGCAGGGAGTGAAAAACCCACAAACAACCCAGAGAATGAGAGGGAATGAAATAAGAATATGGCTATGAAACATAACTTCAGTTTTAATGAGTAAAAACTTAATTTGAGACCAGCTGTTTTTCATACAAGACCCTGTCAGTGCCAGACCCTTCAGGGACAGCACTCATACCTTACTGCTGCTACAATTAACCACAAGCTTCGTTTAGGCTAACTTTTTAATCTGCATTGTGGAAAATTCTGTTTTCTTCCTTTGACTTGTTTTAGGGCTTTAGATGTTTTAGTTCAGAGACTCAACAGCAGGGTTGGTATTTTTTTCAGGGACACTGATTGGTTACGGCCACTTAAACGGACTAAACCCACTCAATGGTGGAGGATAAACTAACCAACCATTAGACCAACATGGATGTAGGATTATAACTTTTATCACTTTACTGGTAGCAGATTAGTTCCCTTCTCTGGTTGAAAAGCCCTCAGATTCATGAGCTTCAGTGGCGAACGTACTGGTGATCTCTTACCCGTCAACCACAGTTCAAAGATTTTAATTTGCCAGGAGCTGTTTACAGGCCCAAAACTCCTCAGGCTGACGGACGAAATTTATCACAAAAGTAGGCTTCTAAAGGCTTCTGGGGTCAGGGGCTAAGCACAAACCAACCTGATTCTCATTGGCTCCTACATTACATCACCACAATATTACACCGGCTTCACTTTACGAAGCCTGCACATGGGTCACTGTAAGTACAAAGACACTAATGAAAACATGAACCAGGCATGGTTACTTATCAACAGCTGAATATCAAGAGGAGCAGTGTTAGTCATCACTCTGGACAAGAATGGAAAACTAAAAAAAGCAACAATGTTCAACACTGCAGCTCACCAATAATTACCTTATCAGTTAAAGCTGCGGACAGTCGTCAGCAGTAACCAGCTGTGGAATATGATGTGGACTGCTACAAAAAGATCTGCCAGCTAGTATAGTCTGGGAATCTGCTCCAGATTGTTGATAATGAGGGCACTGAACAGACTAACCGCAGTACTGTGTCACAAGTCGCAGCCTCCTCATTCATTTCCATCAGACCACTGTGTTCAATACAGAGGCTTCGACTCTGAATGAACAGAATAAACTTTTGTGGAAACATCTTGCAAAAACACACAGCATTGGCCCAATCAAATACATCCAAGCACACATTCCTGGTAAAATATTTTGTAATGGTGTAATTCTACTGATCATCTGGATATTGTGGAAAAGTGATTATTATGAAAAGTCTGTTTGAAAACTTCTGGCTCACAGTATTATAAACTGCTGAACAGTGTTTTGGGGTGAGAACTCATGGATCTGTTACTGAAACTGGACATGTTGGACTGTATTTGCTCTTCTCACCTGTAGTTAAAGCAACACAGCGCCACTATCCCAGACTCTTGTGGGGCTTTTTGGGTCTGAATGCTTACTTAGCCTTTATTTATTAAACCCAACAGAAGTTCTTAATCTCCAATGATTACACTTACGTTACATTACATTCACACCCTTAATCCAAGATTTAATATTGCCACGATCATCATTAGTGTATTTTCCAAATAATCCCGGTCTACATGCCTGCGGCTGTGAGAGAAAATTGTCAAGCTGTTAGTGTAATTTTATTGAGTTCAACCATTAAAATCAAACCTAACCAAAACCTGACCACCTTGTTTAAGTGCACTGGCTGAAGAACAGTTAATTTTGTATTTTATTTTTTACATGCTAGACTCCAGGTTAAGCCAAGCACAATGCAGATATTTATATGATTTCTTTCCATCTTTAATTGGTAATACAAATGTGACACAGTGCAATGTGCTTATATTTCCAAAACTGACCTCCTAACCCTGGCAGTATCAATGTTTTGCACTAGCAAACGAGCTGGCCGGTATATGAACAGGCCATGTTTTCTCCTGCAGAGGGCGCTGCCTCTTGGTGATGAACCTGATGACAGCCCAATCTCAGAGGGAGGAGATGCCACTGGTAAGAGAAAGATCTGTTTAACTTATGAGCACCACAGAAGAACATCAAATTTTAATTATAGACAGAGTTTAAAACTACTCGCCAGTTTAAAGTGTGTTACGTAATATCTATCTCAAAGACGACGTTTGGGGAACTCCTACCCATCAGACTAGTGTGGCCGATTTGTGCTTACCAAAGTTTATAACCAACATGAATACCTGTTCCTTTAGGTTCTGGGGTGACAAGATCTAGAATAAGCTACTTTTGCACATTAAAATAAGTAACCACCACAATTTTAAATAGAGGGTCAAATTATAGAGTATGGAAAACTTGGAAGTATAACCAAACCATCTTAGTTATAATCAGATCAAGTCAAGAAAAGTCAGACCTATTTACAGTGTTGACCAAAGTGCTACAAAGAGATTTAGAGATTTGTAGAAAAAGGGTGGGTCTTTAGCCAGTATTTAAAAGTTGTGATAGATGTTAAAGACCTGACAGTGAGGGATCTACTGTTTAATAATCTGGGAGAATCAATGTAAAAAGTTCAGTCACCTTTGAATTTTGACTGGGAACATGGAATGATAGGAATTATTGATCTGAGGGGTCTGAAAGTAGAACAAGAACTGAGGATATTGGAAATGTAAGCTGGAGCCAGTCCATGCAAATAAATAACTCTCCTTGGGGCTCCTTGGTTTCTCACATGGTAGAGCTGGCGTCCCATGGACCAAGGCTGAGTTCTTGGCTGGCCTCGCTGCTGCATGTTTTGAACTAGCGGCAGGTGAACTAGGGATAACTGACTCCTACATAAAGAGTTAAAGAAGATATGTAGTAAAAGCATATAAGACGGTTTGCTATTTGCTATCAGAATTTTTATTTTTTTACCATAAAATTCTTTCAAACTACACAGGTAAAAAATATGGGTTTGATTGTTGAATTGTTCGGTATTCTGTTGTGTCATATGAAACTAATTAAAGCTGATGAGCCAACTAACTGATTAGTCAATTTATTGTTAAAGTCATTTTCCAAAAAGCCATTTAAAAACATACCCAGTTTCAATCTTCTCAAATTTTCACAGATTCTTTTGGTTTTTTTGTCTTATGTGATAAAGTGGATATATTTGGGGTTTGGTTGGTCAGACAAGACATATTTTGTCAAATGTCAGTCAAAGCTTTCCATCCTGCCTGCAGTAGGTGCCCATTGATATAAATTTAAACAACACTCTAGAGCTTCATTCTGAAGATGGCTTGATGTTTGTGTGATGCCTCTGTGTTGCAGATCTGCCAACCTGCCTACTGTGTGTGTGTCTGACTGGTTCAGTGTACTGTGAGGAGGTCAGTCCAGACATGACCAGTGTTCCCACCCTGCCTAAAGAGACAGCCTACCTGTATGCTCGCTTCAACAAGATCAAAAAGATCAGCACCAAAGACTTTGCTGACATTGGTAAGTCTGGATCACAACCTGTTGATTGTTCAGCCGAGTTTGTCCTGCCACTGTCAAAGACTGAAAGTTGGTGGTGAGGGCTTCGTCAGATTCTTGGTCATGTTCTTTGATTAGATATTTCCTGATTTAAATCTTTTTTTAATACTGCATTTTATTATTTAGAAAATGCCCCTGTAGTAATTTGTGTTGAAGGAGCACTCTACCACTTTTACAGGTGAAGACCAGTTTACTAGTCTTCACTACTAATCAACATATGAAAACAGTTATAATGCCAAACTCACTTGATTGGCTGCACTTTGTCAATTGTATTGATAAACCCAAAGAAACTCTAGTTCACAAACATTCATTTACAATAAAATTTTTAGGGATGCCCCTCTTAATAGGGTCTTGTTCAAACAATTTAGCTGGTTATCTGGTCTATGTCTTGGTCACTGAAAAGTATTACACTGCAAGAAATCTTTTTGCTGGACTACAATCGTCTGCATAGGGACAATAATAATGGGAGAACAATTTGACAGACAGACGTAAATAAATGAGTAACGGAACATTAGAAATGCATACGCTTTCACACAGGTGCTCCGAATGATACCAAGCAATTAACATGCACTCATGCTCTGTGGCATGTATAAAAAGGCTAAGCAGGCAATTATTGTTGAGGCAGGAGCTTCAGTAACAAAAACTACTTGACTGGCTTGTGTTTCATTAGGAACAGTCACAAAAGTGACATCTGCATTTAGAGCTTTTGGAAAGACATCAGTAAATAGGGTTGGTTGTGGTTGAAAGCACACATTTGATGATTGTGATGCTGGTGTGTGAGTGTCACTGCACGATGTGATAAGACTGTGTGAGCAAGAACAGCCCGTCGCCACATAGAGAGGGAATGCTTGACCCCTACAGTGAGGGGATCCAGTGGCTCTGTTATGTTGTGGGGGTAATTTTGCTGACATGGTTTGGGTCAACTTAGAGGGAAGGGTCACTGCAAACCAACAGTAAGTTGTTCTGAGTGATCACCTTTAATCTATGATGAAACATTTCTCTTCTTGGATGACAATTCCCCAATCCGTGGGGTACGAGGGGTCACTGAATGGTTTGAAGTATGAAAATGATGTGAGTTATATCCTATGGCCTTCGCAGTCCAAAACCAATTGAACACCTATGGGAGATTTAGGGCTATAATGTTAGACAGCGCTTTCATCAAAACACCAAATGAGGGTATATCTTCGGGAAGAATGGTGTTGGTGTTCAGCAGAGTTCCACAGACTTGCATTAGAAATAATGCCAAGGAGCACTGAGGCTTTTCTAAATGCCCCTTACTACCACACTTTATGTTGGTTCCTTTAATGTGTCACCTGTCTGGTACTACCCACCTTGTAATGATGCAAAGCTGGTTGAAAATCGGCAAAGTTTCCCTTTAATATAGTGGAATTAAAAATGTGAGACGTCTAAAACGGCTGCAATAACATTTTTTTCCCCCCCATCTATCAACAGTGACCCTGAAGAGGATCGATCTGACGGGGAACCTGATCTCAGAGATTGAAGATGGGGCATTCTCTAAGCTAGCCTTGCTAGAGGAATTGTCCCTGGCTGAAAACAGACTGGTCAAACTTCCAATGCTCCCTGCCAAACTCACATCCTTCAACGCCAACAACAACCTCCTCAAAACCAAGGGTGTCAAAGCTAATGCTTTCAAGGTACACACATCATCACCTCTCCCAAATATTTCAATTAGGAATATCGCAGTCAGATCTAAAGGATGGGGCAAATCAAGGCTTTTTAAAAATGAAGAGAACTGTTTGTCTATCAGTGATCTTCAGAGAGATACAGACGAATTAACAAAAGCTTCAATGATATAGCCAAACTGACAGTGAACCAGCAGTGTAATGCTGAAGATGATGGCAGACTGTCCAAATCCTGTACGGTGTCCTGTGAATCTCTTCTCTGCGCAAATATTAACTTACTACAAGAAACTATTCAACTTCACTTTAGGTTACTGTGCAACATATTATAGAAAACCATTACAGAAACACTTGGAACACTTACATTAGTTAGTTAAACAATTCAACATTTTAGGATATATGCTCATTTTCTTTATCCCAAGAGTGAGATGAGAAGTTTGTGGTTTTAGGGGGAGTTACATGTTTAAATTCTTTCTTGACAGTAATTCCTTCCCTTCAGCTATAGTACCGGTTGCCAGATACGGTTGGTGAGTCTCTGTACAGGAACAATGGTACCATGCCTGGCAACTTTAATGTGATGACAAGACTTCAGGAAGGTGCACACAGTCACTACACTTAGCTGTTCTTTAACACGAAAGAGTTGCAGCTCCTAACTCCCCCTAAAAACCGCAAACTGTTGTTTTGACATTTATGTTTGTGTGCAGATTAAAGAAATGAAAGAAAATAATTAATGAGTCTTTTTTGCTATGGTAACTCACCACATCATGACTCCAGCTTCAGATATCGATCTGTTCATCTCAATCACAAAAGGAAAACAAAAAAGCATATTTCCCCAAATGTTAAGAGATCCAAATAAGTCATATTCACAACTTTACTATTCCCTAAGTATATCTGGTTTATAGCCAAGCATGCTGTGTATACTGCAACTCAACTGAAACTACAGGGTGTCAATGGTGTGAATTTGTTTCTTCAACAGAAAATGACCAAGCTGATCAACCTGTTCCTTGCCGACAACCAGCTGGAAGCTGTTCCACAGATTCCTGACAGCGTTCGGATCATACATTTACAGGTTTGTATTTTACTGCTAAAATATACACAAATAAAAAGGACTTCAGAAATGAGAAGTTTTTGTGTTCTAGAGTTAATTTAAAACAAATGAAATTACTTTTTGCTAAAACTTACCAAGTGAGATTTTAGTCAATATTTTTACCTGATCCTGAGGATTGTTATTTCACCAGCTATTCACTCTGTTACCTTCTCAACACTGTTTCCATTTCCTGCAGAACAACAACATCACAGAGGTCAGCGTGAATACCTTCTGCAGGTCCAATGACACCTACTACCTACGACCAAGCCTCAGTGAGGTCCGTTTGGATGGCAACCCCGTGGTGCTGTCTAAGTACCCTGACAGCTTCACCTGTATGAAGGTCCTGCCTGTCGGACGGTACCGCTGAGGAGGCAGAAACTTTACTGAAGCGCCCTTGTTGCCGATGGAACAGTTTTCCCACAACAGAGTGCTGGGGGGATACCGTGATGTTCTGGATTTTGGGGCACTGGTCCCATGGTGGGGGTAAAGGTGTCAATGTTATAACTTCAGCAAACCTACAAACAACTTGTGACATTGTCAGGTCGAAATGAAACCACTCACTGGACTGAAGGTGTAGAACTGAAGGAGTTTCTCACCTGTGGCCTTCTTCAGTTCTACTGACTGGTGGGGAGAACCAGGCATTTAAACGTCTGCAGGAAGTTTTACATAAAAGTTATTGTCACATGATTTGATGAAAAAACGCCTGAAAAGGGGTGCGAAGGCCTCAATATGCTTCAAACAAACTAGTTTGTCTGAGCACGTCTAAAATCAATGTTTCTACTAGTTATAAATATACTCAATGAAAGGCACGGTGAAAAGCAGTCGTAGCCTTGTGGCAGCATCATGCTGCCACCCTGATCTCTTGCCAACAACCTTGTGTCTCTTGAATCACGTTGTAGTCAAGGCATGTTGACTCGCACAAATGGGGAAAACGGGACACACTTTACGACATTCTCTCTTTAAAGGCATTGATGGTGTTACACTCAGATGTTCACAAGCAAAGTGATGGAAGACCTTGATAAATAAGTTCTACTTTTACACGTGCACACATTTGGCCAATCACTGTATAAAGTGGACGTGTTTGTCCAAGTTATTCAGCACAGCCTTCGATCCAGTCATCAGAAAGGTGGCTTCAGATGACGTTGATAAATCCGACAAACCCTTTCTTTGAAGCATACTGAGGCCTTGACAATGGGACTATAAGTGAGAAATATCCTGACTTAGGCAACCTGTTGAGAACACACCAAAGGTGAGGTTCCCTCTGAATGTCCTTTCCACAGGTGACGTAATTCCAGTAGAACTGATGTAACCCCTTGAATGTGTGGAGAAGCATCAACGCCTCTACAGCAACAGTCCAATTTATTGTTTCATTTTGACCTGACGCTGTACTACCTAGATGAATGAAACTACACAAACTACATTGAACCAACACACACACAGCCACAAGCCAACAGGCCTGCTTAAAACTTTCTGTATCTATTAGTTTAAAACACAACAAATAAGCATTTTGGTGCTATAAGTAGTAAGAAGAAATTTAAATTCAAGATATGACGTTAACCTAGATATCTTTGACGCTTTTTCTGACCTAAAGATCTAACACTACTGTAAAATCTCTATCTAAGATTTTACATTATATTAAATAAATGTTTTAGAATACTAAAACAAGTAATATGTCCAATAGGTGCTTTTAACAGACCAACGTGTTTTTCTAACCTTGAAAAGCCAAGTCACAGTTTTCACCTTGCTCACTGTGGGCGGTCATCAGGAATTTCATTTCATTATATGTATTAATGCTGTTGCATGCTTCATTTTAAACTTTCCAGACTAAAGCTGTAAAGAAAATGGGTTTGTGAGATTTAGGCTGGCTTTGAGGCAACACATTGTGAAATTATTAAGAGTTTAGGAAAGTTTTGTTTGACATACCATCACCATTAAATGAAAACGTCATATTTTTGGTTAAATCACATTCTAATCAAAGTATTTTTGCAGTTAATATTTTATAGAGTCCTGACGACAGTAGGAGAGAAGATGCTACATTTCAGTCATACAAAAGGAATACTTGATACACGCATGCTGATCTGAAGTATTTTTTTCTCCAAGTTAATCTTGTCACATGACTAACTGGAAAAAGTCAAGTACCCTGTGAGCATTCGTCATAACATTAATTGTATGTTGCTTTGAGATTTATTGCATGTCAGACTATTGATCCCAGCTGACTCAGACAGCTGATAAACATTAGATTGTCTTGGAATGCCAGCAGGAATAGTCTGTAAATACTTTTCTCATTGAGTGTTCTCTCAGAAAATGACTAAAAATTAACACTGGGGGTTTTGCTCTGCCATTGTGTGAATTAATTTCACTTTTAATTATTCCATCAAAAATGCCTCTCCATACGGGCAATGGCCATGAAGACTTGTCCGACTGCAGGCTTTCCTAAACATTTTGTGACTTAGCTTCACTTTGGTTTTTAATTTATAGACTCCAGTTGAAGTGAACTGGGGAACAATGTATCTATGAACTATAGTAATGTGAAAGTTACTCCTTTTTATTTTGTCTGCTTTAAAATGTCTTGCTTGTGTCCCTAACACTTCCCTTACACTTTAGAAATTATTACTGATGTGAATAAGACAGTGGTGTACAAGAAGATGTGTATGTGACATGGCTATGTCTTTAAGATATTTTAATAAAGTTCAACTTTTTTAATTAAAGTGTGTTTGGAATTGTAGTTTAAGTCTCATCCACATGTAAGGGATAGAGTTGTTCATATACTACATATAAGTACAGGCAGTATTTTAGGTAGAAAAAAAAGAATAAAGAAACTCCAATTATACTTTATACAGGGGGTATTTTTGGCAGTGGTTGTAGTCATGTTGTAGATGGCGAAGGTTTTGATTTGTAGTTTAGTTTTGGATTACATCTGTTGATAGCAACAACAGGTGTAATCACAACACGCAACCACAACAGTAGATAGATGTTTCATGATCTGGCCGTATGCCTTATTATATTCCCAAAAACTGTGTTATCATTCTTTCATATATATATATATAT
>NW_023339740.1:24573352-24580718 GCF_004916995.1 Morone saxatilis | reverse complement strand
TCACCGGAAAATAAGAATTGTTGTCTTTGTACATCAGCCGAGAACAAACAAAACACAGGCTCTGTGGCAACTAGTTTCTCCTGACCTACACGCTTGAATGGGAGGATGCAGCAAGGGTGTTGTAATCTGCACCTAATCTTCAACCTGCATAAAATGGCAATTTATATCACAAATATAAATATTAATTCACTGTCAAGGCTGGATGAAAAACATCTTAGAGTTAGATTTCAGTGGCAGGGCTTTACTAACAGCATCTATACATCATCATCATGTAAGGTCATTGATTAATACCATGGTGTGACCAAATCATGTGCTGGTGCAACCAACTGGGAAAGTTAGTAGCATCAGTGCTACCAGTGGAAAAGGTTAGTCTGGAGCCGTGGTGCTTGATTGTGCGTCTGAGTGCAGAGACATTTGACACTAATATGTCCTCAAGGGAGAGATGCCAATCAGTGATTGGCCACATGCTTGTAAATGTCTGTGGTTTGTAACTGCTACACAGCCAACCATCATCTGCAGTCTTGTAGTCGTACAGTGACTGGCTGGTTAATGTCGTGGTCTACCAGCAACAAAAATTGTAAGATTCCTGGCCTTGATTGTATGTGAATTCTTTGTTTTTTATATCTTTATTTGTTTATTCCTCTAAATACATGTTCATGTCTGTGTGTCATTAAAGCATGGAAATCGGCATACAAGGCACAGCCCACATTACAGCAGAACAGTTACAATGGGAATTACATTTTCTCCATAATAACACTGAAGAAAATGCAACTAAAGCAAAATAAGAGTTTAGAGCACACAGGCCAGTATGGAAAATGTGGGTTAATCCACTTTCAGCCCAGCCAACTTGGCAGAATGTTACATTCTCCAAGTAAACAGGAGAATAGGTTCCATATTGCTTCTGCAGCTTGATTTACTGTTTGACATTTTACTGCTACCTCTTTAATAAAGTCCCACCCTGACATTTACCATGCCCACACCAATTCACACCCACTGCATTAACATTAATTCCTCTCTTCTGTCATCTTCCTGAATCTAAGCACTTTACAAACAATAGCCCCTTTATAAAGTGGAACATTTCTAGAGGGGTTATTGTATCTTCATGGTTGACATAGAGCTGACAACCAGATTTTAACTTTAAAATTATATTCTCTGTTGTCATAATTGGTGACGTAATGTAAACCCACATACACATGGTAAGGCTGGCGTTATAATTCAAAGGAAATTAGATTTCTTTTTCAGACAGCTACATATCTAGAGTATCTATCTTATTGTATCTATGTCCAACCAACCATACATTCACCCATCCATCTATATCAAGCTATTGTATCTTTCTGCTTACTTACCCAAAGTTAGGCCTGGATATCAAATGTTTCCAAAATTTTGAAGAACAGCACTAACAAAGATTTTCATACCTTGTTTGGGAGCTCAGACTCAGTTTCATTTCAAGTAACCATTAAACCTCATTGTCAGGCTTACACTGTTGAGCTGCCACACTGCTTTGAAGATAGGAAGATACCATGTGTTAAGGCTTCAGATGTATATTTTGCACCTACATTAGTTTGACAACAAAGGCATTGTCTTTTGAAAATAACTACAATAACCAAAAAGAAAAAAAAAAAGTCAAATCTATCCATATATAAATATTGCATGTTCAACACATGCTGGGAGTCTGTGAAAGTTCTAAATAACGAGTCCCGTAAGTGGAACAGTGGGTGGTAAAGGGTTTCCAAAACAAAGCCAGTGTGAGAGTTTTACTGTTGTTTTGAAATATAAACCCTGGAGCCAGTCCACTCTGAGCCACAAAGAGAAACCGTGTCTTCTGGACTCTGGACACCTCTATGTTAGACAAGTCAACAAGCCTCCTCCACTGACGGATGAGGGTGAAACCCATCAGGAGTCAGTCAGAGGTTAAAGATCAAATCCAGCCTAAAGTTCCCATTTAGGTTTGTCTGCTTTCACACTGACTGATAGACCATCTGGTCTCCCCGCTGAAAGAATTCAGGATGGACTGCTGTATCTTGTCCTCCACTAAACGATGCTGACATGTCACTAAACAACAAGTCAAAAATGTTCCATTGAGTTTCTAGACTCATAAACAAGCAATTAAAGAAAGGCTAGATCTCACTTGGCTAAAATGCTGACATGTTTCTAAAAATCTGTGGTGTTAGGAGGAAAGGACCAACCTGGTCAAATCCAGAGTCAGTCCTCCGTATGTATCAGTGTGTCAACAAAACGAAAGGCAGATGTTTGCAGGCCTGTTTGAAGTCCATTTCTGTTCAGGTTGGTCTTCACTTACCTTGAAGTGCTGGTAGGTTCTGGACCGGTCGTCACATCTGTCTGTGAAAGTCCGGAGAGTCCTGAAGAACAGCAGAAGATCCCTGTTCTCCTCCACCCTGAAATGATATTGCACAAATTATTAAAACATTCTTATTGGACTTGATTAGTTCTGCCCCCTCAAAGGTGATGATTTGGATCGTCGATCAGTAAAGGTGTGACAAAAATGTGACCTTATGTATCACCGAACCTTGTTGTATCTCTAAATGGTCTACCATTCATACAAAGCAAAGTAAACTACCCACCAAAAAGCTTTAAAAGGTGGGTTACTAAAAGCTGTTTTCTTATAAAGTGTGCTGTATATCACAATGACAATAGCAAAAAAAAAAAAAAAGATCATTGTTTTGGTCTGGTTCGCTCTGTCTGAGTGAGACTGGGACATTATGTGAAAGGCTTTCCAGAGTTTTCCGTGGGGGCCCGGGGCTAGACGGCAGCCGGGTGAAGTTTCCAGACGACTGTTATTCCACACAGAGCCGATGGAAACATGGCAGCACCCTCCCATATAATGGAGCACTACCAAAAAGACATGAGAAAGAAAGAGACTGATTCCTGGTTTGATATTTTTATTTACTGATTTGGTCGTACCAGTGCTGATTGATGTGGTTTGATTATATCTTGAGCAGAACCAAATACACCAGACTGGTTGTAAATGCAAAAAAAACAACCCTATCATGTAGTGATTCTAATGAGATGTGTGGAAAGTTTTAGTGACTGCAATTCATCATCCCGAAGAAGCAGAAAAATTTGTTTTTCAGGAAACAGTGGCAAAAAAGATTAAATGAAACAAACAACTAGAATAACTGACCAGACAAGTACCAGATAAGAACATATTTTATTATTTTTGGTGGTGCCAAAAGAATATATTGAGGTAAACTATGTTGTAGAATTTACGTGGCGTACATTTGAGGTGCCACCACTACTACTGAATGACAAGCAGATAACTGACTGAGATTTGGTGTTGCGATTGTCTGTTCAGCACAGCTTTGTGTGAAAAGAACAACAATAGTTTAGTTTACTGACTAACCTGTTGCGTTTACACACTGAATTTAGAATTCAGACATAATTTTTTAATTCGTAAATAGTTGTTGAATTTGAAAACGGACAGTCCTGATTGACAGTCGACACAGAAGCTGTAGTAGTTGGTTTTAGGAGCAGTTAACGTTGACAAAATATGTTTCAATACAGCTATTACCAACTAATCCACACTCTTTCTTCTCTCGCACAGAAAGATTACATCCCCATTTTTTATCCCGCCTAACAAATTTCAGACTGGCTCAGGAAGCAGCTGCACAACTCCACCGCCATAACATTTACTGACTCATAACACTCATGATTCCCGGAAGATGAATCCAAATTTAATTTCTTTAAACTAATTGGATGTTGTAGCCTTACACACACAAAAATAAATGACAGATTCAGTGGTGCGTTGTCCTCTTTAAATATAAAATCCAACTTGTCATGACTACACTGCAAAACTGGTTAAATTACACTGTCCCAAATACATCGATTTATACTGTGTTGCCATGTCTTTAAAGCAACAACTGTTTTAAAATGAATTTCTCTTTTAGCTTCACAGCTGACTGTTATCTCCTGCTGCTATCCTGACCTCAGCACAGTTTGGCTTTACACTATCAGCCCGGCCTTAACCAGTAAACAAACACTGTACTTCAGAAACCTGCAGGCCGGGAGTGAAAATGGTTCACTGATCAGATGGCTAGGATGCTGAAAAGAGCAGTGCCGTGTTTAATGGCTGAAGTAAGGAGTTTTGACATAATCCAGTCTGATTTGTGTCTTCTAAGTCCCTCCCACAATGCATTGCATCAACAGCGTTTCAATCACCTGCTGACTGTTGGGCTTCTTTTTGTGGATTTTCAATCGTTCATCTAATAAACAGCAACATCTTGGATAAAAGTGAGGCCTTATCTACACTAAGATATTTAACTTTTATTTAAAATGTCCATACTAGCATTTCCAGTCACATGTTGCTCACTATAATCATATATACTGTGTGTTAAAACAGCTTATTTACAAATGTTTCTGTTGTCAGGCGATTGAAGATGAAATAGCAAATCAAATGTTAACTGGATCGATTGCAAAGAATCACTAGTGTGACACTGACTGAAGCTGAACTGACCGCGTGCTGCTTTTACTCTGCAGCCTGTGCAGCCACAGTGTTCCTCTGAATACTAACGAAGTTAAGAAACCACTTAACTCTGATGGGAGGACAGATGTGGAAACAAAACGT
This sequence comes from Morone saxatilis, assembly GCF_004916995.1. Taxonomy (NCBI): domain Eukaryota; kingdom Metazoa; phylum Chordata; class Actinopteri; family Moronidae; genus Morone; species Morone saxatilis. Next base: position 24,576,136 of record NW_023339740.1, on the reverse strand, counting down.
GTCTGTTGAATAAAAATAACAAATAAAAATCACAATGTCAGTGATTATAGTTAACAATTCAGACCAGCTCGATTTAACAAAGATTATCAGTCTGATTTGCACTGTAAAACTATGACACTCTCTCTCACACACACACACACACACAGACAGACAAGGCAGCAGTGTGTCAGAATCATTATCTCCAGTATTTTTCCATCTGTTGTTTGCCAGATTCTGCAGACTGGACCATACAATCCAGATGTGGTTTGGCTTCAGATATAGAGCAAATCAGACTTCTGCTTTCAGCACGTTGTGGCGATGATACACTGACAGAACAGACGCTTTCTGGCAGACTCTGGTTTTTTAGGACTGTTAATGCACCTGAACACAACAACACAACACATATACACATTTAGTTCAATTTAAACACAACTGAAAGAGCGTCACTTGGCTCTACCTGGGGTCAAGAACAAAGCAGGTGTTCCTGATGCTCAGGTGAAGACGTCAGCAGGAGTGAGACTGGAGCTCATCGCAGATTCAAGGCGAACTGCTCTGTTGCATTATTAAAACAATAACCAGAGCTGACACAAGTGAAGGCTACTGCAATCGAGAGCATGGATGCATATAGCGCTGCCCAATGAATCGAATATTAATCACGATTTTGGCTTCCCACAATTAAATGATTGTCTATAATATTGATATTTAAAATTCGTGCTCGGCTCCTAGAAAAGTCATCTGCATGTCAAATCAAGCACTTCCTAAACTGATCGAGGTGTTCTGGTTTCACTTTTGGGGAGCTGTCCTGTCGCTGCACACACACACACCCTGCAGCTGCAGCCTCGATACTTTTATTCCTGGACAAAATGCTGTATTGAGTTACTGCTAACAAGAACCCAACATTTCCTCATACTGCAGAGTCAATCGGGAAATAATTGTGATCTCAGTATTGATCAAAATAATCATGATTATCATTTGGGCCATCATCGTGCTGCCCTCGACACAGTGATTCTCTCTTGAAAGATTCTGCTTCTTTTTTTTTTAAAACCAGCCACAACAGTGTGCGCCTGGTAGTGTTTTCACCTTGTGAGTCAGAGTGTGTGTGTGTGTGTGTCTAGATGCCTACTGTAGCAGTATGTAGTGTATTACTCACGTAATAATGTAGTAATTAACTACCTACTGAGCACTCATGTTGACGGGCGTTGCGGTTTGTGTGACCCCATCACAATATGGGGTCTAGTTTAAAGCTTTATGAATAGATTCTTAAACAGTACAAAAGGAGCATCTACAATGTAAAAGACAAATAGAACAAATGTCATTTGGCAAATGGTTTAATTCTGTTCAAGGCGGTTTCAAAGCCCCTGACTTGGTTTCAAATCTTTACTACTAGTGTTTCTTCACGACATTAAAGAGGATCTACAAACTAAATTATTATCTTTTCCACTGTACAAATAATCACATCGACTGTGGTTAGTACAGATGTTTTCCAACAATATTCATATTCATTATTTTAAAAAAAGAAGCTTTTTCTGCTCAAAAACAGAGTGTATGTAATTGTTTGGATCTGAATATTGTGCATTCACATACTGAGAAAACTGAGTTATCGGAGCCTTTAAATCAAATGAAACAAATAAAACATGACAATTACAAGTGTGCAGGGTGTGATGCTAAGCCAACTTGTGTAAGATTGTCTTATTATGGGTTAATAAATGATAATTGTTCAATCTGATGCTATATCAGATATATCAGTGTCAGCGTAAATTGATACTGTATGTTTGAGGTTATTTAGAAACAGGGAATCAATGACAAATAAAATATGTGGCAGCCAGACCACAGTGAAAGCTGGGTAGCTGATAGCGGTTCAACTAAAGGTCAAACTTTACGACACTGAAATGTCATTTTTAAACCACTGGCTTTGATCACATAATCATACTTGATGAATATGTTTCCCTGCTGTGTAAAACGCACCCGGTAGAAAAGAAACAGATTCAGACCAGATATTTTAAACAGTCACAGCAGGAAAAAAACAGGTGCTCCATTTACAGGTGGGTGTGCCAGTAAGCCAGCACACCTAAATGGAATGCAGCCATTGTGGGTGTAATGAGTTACACCTGTGTTTGACAGGTCAAAATGTCTGCCGTGAGAAAGGCTTGTTGTTTGTTAGTAAAGAGCAGACGGTGAGAACAAGCGGATGTGTGTGCGAGGATGTTCAGCTGGACAACAGCCGCTTGCAGATTGACATCTTATCCTACTTTAATAAACACTTCAGCTAAACTAAACAGACAGCTTCACCGTGACAGGAGTAATATCCAGTATTAAATATGTAGAGTTGGCCTGAGCAGAAAGCGGTGTAAATAAATGGCACAGTGACTGTGTTTCAGTGCAAACACACCAGTCCTAATGCACCCATTAGTTCTCTAAAGTCAACTCCAATCTGATAGCTGATTCCCGTTTGATGATCTTCAGTTTAACAGACTATTACTCTGGCTGCTGACTCATGTGAAGATACACCAGATGGCCAAAAGTGTGTGGACATCTAAACATTACATCCATATGTGATAGTTGAACATGTGATTCCAGAAACCAGGGGCTTTCATTTGCTGCAGTCTCACTCGCTGCAGGGATTTGCTCCCATTCAGCCACAAGAGTATTAGTGTATAGTGAGGTCGTGTGATAAGGCCCGGCTAACAGTTCCACTTCATCCCAAAAGTGTTGGATAGGTTTGAGATCAAGGCCCTGTGGAGGTCAATCTTCCACACTAAACTGGGAAAACCATTTTCTTTACAGACTTATGCGTGGGCATCATGT
>NW_023339740.1:24564789-24573255 GCF_004916995.1 Morone saxatilis | reverse complement strand
TTTTATCAGTTACACTGACTCTATGTTAATGTGCAGTCACACTTGTTTCTGTGATTACGTGCTCAGTCTCTCATTCACTTCACAACTGAAGCCCATTCAACTGATGATTTCAAGAATGCATCGTTTTGGTGTGATCTCCAGTTTTTCCAGTCTCCAGAGATCAAATTGAACCTGTAATCAACTTTGACCTGCAAATTTTCAATGTTTAGTGAATGTCTGGATGCGTCTTGTGTCTGGAAGCAGAGAGGTTATAATTCTAACGATGTGCCGTCACCCAGTTCATTCAAATATTAACACTACGAGACAGTGAAGTGCATCACCATTACAGACCTTTTACACTCTATGATCACTTACTTAATATGTATTTATCACCTTCAGCGGACCCATGACAGCACGTCGGTTCAGTGCAGAGTGAGGGAAGAGTTCACTGAACTGAAGACTGTACTTTTAGTGTACTGGAGATTTACAATGCAAGTTTATTAAACTGGTTCTGAGTGATTCATATAATCACTTACTAACCAAAAGTTTACTAAAAAAAGGTTTATTTCAGATACTTTTTCAGATCAGCCTAACATCAATCTGCAGTGTTGATTCTTACCCAGACAGGAAACCGCTGAAGTTCTGCAGGTCACCGGCGTCCATCACCACATTCAGATTGCTGATTGTCCTCTCAGATCCCTGACCCTCCTGCAAGACAGACACACCACTAATTACTCACAACTAAATACTGAGTCACAGTGCAGCGATGCATGATAATGTGTTAACAAACAAAGCCTTTTCCTATCTGGGAACCAGTCTTGTTGCATCATCTGAGTTCAGAGATCTGAGTCAGTTCAACAGCACTAAACACTACATCCTCCAAAATGATCATCAAGTTGAATCAACACCTCTCTGAAACAGTTTCAACATAAACTGAGCCTTACGACCTTCATGAAGGGAGGATTTATTTCAGGACTGTTGTATTAGTCTGCATTAGTTTTAGTTAGGTGTTCCCAGGGTCCCCATTCTTTTTAATGAATCATTTTCCAGGAGTTTTTCTTGACAATACAGGACTGCTCAAACACTCTGGCAAACTGACTACATTAACTTATAGTAACAGTTCAAATCAAGCAGACTTGAAAGGTAAAGTGTTCATCAAACATACAGTTAACTTTATACACTGTGCATGTATTTATCAACCACAGCAACAAGATATTTGATGCTTTATGTATGTAGATATGAGAATTTCACTCCCAGCTGTCGATGCCAAGAAGATCACTGCAAGTGTGTTTGAAGTATCATACAGTTTATCCAAACAACAGTCGAGTTTCAAACTAAATACACACCTAGATTTACGTAGGCGAACTGAGTGGAAGGGCTAAAATACAAACATTTCCAAGACAACATGGATTATTTCCAAGGTATTTGGTCATAATAATCAATTTACAGGTGTTTCCACGACTGGAAACTACTCTCTAAGTTTCAGCTTTTCCAGGTTTTCCAAGACTCGTGGGAACCGGTGTTCCTAATAAACTTAGTGTAATTTCAGCACATTATCACAAACTGTGGTTTTTACATGTCTGTTTGTTAACTGATTAAACAAACACCATACAACATGTTAATTAGAGTGTCTTTAGTGTTGGAAGGTGTATTCTTTGTTTACATTTTGGACAGAGCCAGGCTAGCTGTTTCCCACTGCTTCCAGTCTTTATGGTAAGCTAAGCTAGGCTCCAGATCCGGATCCAAAACTGAAATTGTTAAATAAGTACGTTTCCACAAAATGTTGAACTATTGCTTTAAACATCCATCTCAATGCTAAGAAGAAAGCTGTTCCATATTTGGGGAGCTATAAATCATATCTGTGAACGGTCTCAAATGGGTTAGAACACTAACAAAACACTTTTACGCTTACTGGAAGTTGTACTAGCTTACATTATGTTGCAACATAAAAAAGTAAGCATTAATCAAACTATAATAAAGGGTAAGAAGAGAGTGTGTGTTTACAGAATGACTGTTGCCAAATTACACAGCCAAATAATTAATGCCTTTATCAAAACAAGTTCATACGTCAGGAAAAAAAGTAGAATTTTAACAACACATCATGAGCCAGGCAGCGGTGAGTCAATGAAAGCAGCTGTTCTGGAGGTTCGTCCAGTTAGAATGAAAACCAGAAGAACATGAAGCAGGATCACAATAATACAGAATCTCTGTACAATAAAATTACAATTACTGTTCACTTTACATATACAGTATTGGCTGTCAAGGGTCAAACTTCATTTTCATTGTGACAGAGGCCTGGAGGTAGGGCTGCGTATTGAACCCCGGTACTTGTTGGTAAAGACCAAAATGTGTCTGAGTATCAAAATCTCTCAAGCACTGAAGGTTGGCATCGCAAATGTGGTCGGATTAATGATATAGAAAGTGATAATCAGATATTCCTGATTATTATTTTTATGTTTTTATGAGGTTTTTTGCCTTCAATGGATAGTGACAGCTGAAGGTCGACAGTAAAGGGGGAGAGAGAGGGGATATGGGCTGAAAGCTGCCATCAGGTGAGCTACCAGAGAGCACCGATAGTCCCCAATTTAAATCAGTTTTTCCAGTTGTTGTAGACTGTATTTTATTTACAGATCATGTACGGCTGCTCGTGTTTAGACAACATTTAACGAGGAAAACGTGTATATTTTCAAAGTAAGGTATGGATAAAATTATCATTTTAGTATCCTTACTGAAACTTGAGAATCATATCAGCAATAAAATCAATGATTTCAAAGGATACCAAGTTCGACCTGGAAGAAAGTTCTTGTGCATAAAATAAAAAGGGACATGTAAAATGTCTAAGAGAGTTTTCTAATCTGAACTTTCACTTATTTTTGGACTTAACATAAATTACAAAAGATTGCTTTTACTTTATTTTATTTTCACCTGACACTGTTTCTTCCTCTGAGGCAGTTCTCTGATTGGTTGACAGTTAAAACCTGACAGTGATTTTTCTTCATTCTCTAATGTGTTGCATGTCTGACAGCTGCTTGAGGTCAGAGGAACTGTACGATTCCCCCTCAGTGAACTACTGAACGTGGCCCTCTGTCGCCCTCTGCTGAACAAAAAAAAGATAGCACCATCAATCTTTGCTGAACTAAAAGTTTAGTCAGTAAATTGTGCGTAAGCGAAGTGTGTGAATGCTTTAATGTGTTTTTATTCACACTACATCCAACATATGCAGGGCTCTTCTACACTGCTGTTGAGTTTAATCTACAGTTTTTACAAATACTTTTACAATCTTTTATTGAGATTTGAGTTTTTGGCTGCAGTTGATGACCAAACTGGATCTGAACATGTACACCAGGTAGGTACATTTGGGTAGGGGATATCATGAGTGGATCCCAACCGATACTGGACTTTTGAGGGTGATAACTGATATCTGTGATAATACTGGGTTCAAATCATGAGTATATGGGCCCAGGTACTGGAACAGTTTACATAACATATTACAAAGAGCAGAAAGAAAGGAGGATTTGTTTAGTTGATACTGGATTGGTACCGTGAGATGGACCCGGAGATAAAGTTAGTAGAAAATGACCACAGTGAGGTGTGGACCAGAAACTCACCTTGACCTCCGAGAGCTGGAACTCCACCTGAAAGACCAGTTCAGAGCAGTGACCTGATAAACAGAACTGCTGGACCAGCTTACTGCCACCTAGTACACACACACACACACACACACACACACACACACACACCAATGTAAGTGCATACTCTGTGGTTTATATCCAGCGTTGTAAACTCTTACATCCATATATTCTTGTATTGTACGTATTATTCTTCTCTGCCTTTGTTGGTGCATTAACTGTTGATCAGTGAAATAACGTGAAACCAACAGGATGTGATCGCTGCCTGGGTTCGTGCATGATATAAATAAAATAAAGCTCCACAGCGTACCTTTAAAATCACATTTTTAGGGCTGCAGGTACCGATTATTTTTAACCTATTAGTTGGTTATTTGCCTTCATTTTGATGACTAATTTCATGTATAAAATGTCAGAAAACAGAGCTGTGTGTGGATTCAGACATTGCTGCGATCTTACTGCTTTGGAGAGTCTTTTTGGTGCAGCTGTTCAGACTGATGCCATTCATCTGAGTCTGCCGCTTCAGGTCCTCCTCCAACTCCTCCACCTCCTCCTTCAGCTTGGACAGCACCTTCTCCTCCCCTCCTCCTCGTCTCCGTCCACACAGATACGACCTGTGGAGACGCACAACACACTGATCATTTACTGTTGTGACAGTTCAGCACTTCTGTTCACTGTTTTCTAGTTTTTAGTTTAGGTTTAACAGGATAAACTACATTTTAAAAGGGATAGGTTGGATGTTAGGAAATGCTACAGGATGAAACCTGAAAGAAGTCGCAGTAGAGATTTAAGAATGAATGTTGAATGAAAAATGAAACTCACACGGCATCCTGCATTTGTCCTCGGAGGTTAAACGTTATGTCCTTGTGGTTTTCCTGCTGTTGGCACTGCAACTCTGAAACTTCAGCCTGGAGACGCTCGATCTGAGCCTCCAGCACGCTCACCTCCTCTACGTTCTCTGCACTCATATTCTCCATCCTGAAGAACAAACACTGATTCAATGGAATAAATAAACATTTGGAAGTTTCAATGGGTGAAGAGGGCAGCATAAAATCACTGTTACATACATACAAAATGTTTACTGTGATCCATTACAGTTACAGAAAAATTGGGATTATTTAGCAGGTTTACAATTTTAACAATCAGTTTTTATTTAAAAATACACGAGCAGAGGTAACAAGACTGATGCTAAAACTCTTTTCCTTTTCACAGGTTAAATTGTTCTGTTGTCTTATAAAACACACTTGCATTGACACTTATCTTGGACATTTCTTTTCTCTTGCTTTTATTAATATATTTGGTAAAGTAACTAAAGTAACGGAAAGTAATGAAGTTAGGTTCCTTTAATATTGTGATTCTTGGCTTAGGTTACTGAGTAAACAGTTAGTAACTGTATTGGAGTATAACAACATAAACAAGCATTAAAAGTAGGACTGCACGATATGGTAAAAACATCATATTGCGATTATTTTTGACAGATATTACGATATGGTTCACGATTAGTGTGGGAATTATAATTTTTGCATCAGAAATGTAATTTTCACTAAAAAAAACTATTAAAATTGGACAAGATTTGCAGACCAGGACATTTCTGCAGCACTACAGTAAGTTACTTCATTATAATGCGGGTTTATCACACATTTTACCTTCAAAACATATATATACATATATATATATGCACTTATATTGCCATATTTATATTAACTGTGCAGCACTAAGGTTGTAATATTACTCTGGTAAAATAAACTTATAGAGAGGTCGTTTTTTTTAATTGTATAAATGCACTTAACATCCCCTCAAAGCGCTTAAATTATTAAAGAAATATGTTGTCAAAAGGGTTAACTTGAGGTCATTTATTCACAGGAATTACAGCAGATAGTAAAAATCTATTAAGATTAATTAAAATGACTTTAGCACAAACATTACACTAGCTGGGTGAAGTCAGACGAGCTGTCGTGTCTAATAAAGTAAACTAACCGTATTTCCGTTAAAATGTCTAATTATTTAATAAAGGTTACTTTAAAGTAGTAAAACCACTCTAATAAAAGAGTGTTTTTCATTTAATAGTAAAATAAAACAACGTTTCCTCACATTTCTCCTTTCTTCTCGCTGACAACCAAAACAGTTCGGAGCCTCCCGCCCTCTGGACTGTACCACTGTTTTTACGTGTCAGAGGGGGGAGGACAACTTTTTATATGAGAATGGGTCAGACGATGTTCCTCTCTGTGGATATAAGTGCCGCAAATGTTTATAGAAATGTGTTTAAAAGTATACAGTAGCGCTATATCAGAGCTAAGAGGCACTAAATAAAACTTTGTCCGAGTTGGAAATTGCGAGAGTCACCTCCACATAGAAAGCTCTTATATGTATATATACTGTCAATGGTTTGTCCCAGACGTTGGCAATCCGGAATAATTATCGTGTTTTTAAGGTAATCAGGAGAAAATAAATGTCATTTATCCATTGATTAGCCGTCATAATTAAACATTTTCACCGATAAAGACAGTATTCCTTTTTGTGTGTGCGTTTTTCTAAAGCTGTTGTTGAATCTCATCCGTTATTAAACCAGAGCGGAACGTTTCACGATCTACGGAAACAACAGCGGAAGGGAAAGTCGGACACAGCAGCCAGCCACAACCCCGGACGGAGTTAACGGTAACACAAGCTGGATACATGTGAGGTAAACATTTGTTGGTTTTTTCTGTCTGTAAAAATTAAACCGGTAATTTAATCCTGCTAACTCTTTCAGCTCCGTTATAAGTTAAACATTATGTCCGTTTTGTTTTATTTACTTATTTTCCCTCTTTACCGAAGTCTGTCCAGGGATCATCTCACTTGCACGTTTATTAGATCCATTAGCTGAAGGTAAAGTCTAACAGCAGCCCTGCAATATACCTAATATACATCATATATGTAATGTTCAGTTTTTGTTGTTATTTATTCATTTTATGGTAATTTAAGAGGTGTCGTTTAATCAACACTTACAAATGCTTTATACATATAAAGAGTGCAGATCTCTTCTAACTGGTAGAGAGTAAACCTACACTCCTGTACAAGTTTAAATGATGATTCCTAAAGCTGTCACCACTTAGGAATCTCAGAGGGCTGTGATATATATAAAAAAAACCTGAATAAATGAATGAATCCTGGACTTTTGTTGGGTTTTTGTAGTCCAAACATCTAAAATCAGAATCAGGGTTTGCTTTTATATTCTGGTGCAAAACTGCCCCTATAAACATAGTATGAGAAAAGAAAATAAGTACTGCAAAAGCCCAGAACCTATAAAATATTTAAAAGATATCTGTCTTAAAATGACTTTAGTGTCTAAAACAAAGAAGATGAAATGTTAAAAATATTGACAAAGGCATGTACAATATTCAGTTTTTACTCTTCTGAAACAAGGACGCAGCAAATTCTCAGAGTGGAGAACCTGAAGTAAAGTTAAATGACAAAGTTAGATATGACAATTAATCAATTATCTAAATTATCATGGAGTAAATTTCTGGTCGATCAACTAATCATTGATGAATCAAAGTGTTGTGGCACTGCTGAGGTGCAGATACTGACACTGAAAACCTCAGTCAGCACTGATCCATGATCTATTGATGACCGGACAGAAGAAGATTTCCTTCATTACAGGACAGGCAGTTCGATTGGTGACCCTGATGTTTGTTGTCTGTGCAGTGACCGTGTTGTCGTTGATACGGAGCGATGCGGCGGCTGTACATTGGCGGGTTGAGCCACACAGTGACCCAGAAAGATCTGAAGGATCGATTCGGAAAGTTTGGAGATGTGGAGGACGTGGAGCTCCGGACCAGGAAGGACGAGGAGGGTGAGGAATCCAACACACACCACACAGCCATGATGGAAACAATCAGTGAATTTTAAGGACAATCAAAATTACTATTATCATCGTGTAGTGAACAGAAACATCTTTAGCCAGGTTTTCTAGAATCCTCTTCAGTGACTCTGCATGTGTTCTGACTCTTGCTCTTCTCCTGCAGGTATTCCTTACAAAACCTTCGGCTACATTAACATCAACATTTCAGACGCAGACCTGAAGAAATGTGAGTGAACTGAGCTGCTGCGACAGCTTCCTAATGTTCTGTGTAACTGATGTTCATTCAGACTGCGAGTGGGACTCCTCCGCTGTCAAACTGAAACAACACTCGGTCTGAACATGTAATTTATTGTCATTAAGCCTTCAAGTCTAACTTACACCAGAGCTCGTTTTGAATCGATGTGTTTCCTCTGCAGGTTTGACGGTGTTGAACAAATCCAAATGGAAAGGAGGAACTCTGCAGATTGAAACAGCCAAGGAGAGTTTCCTGCACAGGTACAGTCACGTTCACCTCAACATGAAAGTCTTTGGACAGTTTAATACAAACACAACAAACGTGACTATAGAGCGAAAGGAAGTTGACATATTAGTGCTGCAGCTAACAGTTATTTTCTTGACAGACTCACCTTCAGATTATGTTCCTGATTAATAGATAAATTGTTTTCCTCAAAGTTCTGGGCTCTTCACATTCAACACATTCTTGTGATTCTTGAGGGAGTGGCTCTTTACAGCATATACAGAAAGTATTCCACTTTCTTGATCCACGCACGGATCTATGATAGATAGTTTTAGTTTGTGGTATTTGTGTCTTAGGCTGGCTGAGGAGCGACAGGAGGCAGAGGAACAGCGCCTCCAGCAGCCTGCAGCTGACGATACGAGACAGAAGATGCTGGACTCCCTCAGTGGAGCCGGCGTGGAAAACTTTACCATGAAGGCTGCGGTGCCCGGGACCGAAGTACCAGGACACAAGGTTGAGTAATGTAGTCGTCTACCACCTCCTGTTTGAATCAGTGTGTGTGT
>NW_023339740.1:24561417-24564692 GCF_004916995.1 Morone saxatilis | reverse complement strand
ATGGAGACAATGTTTTTAAATGACCTTAAACATACCTTTTGCATTTCTGTATTGGTTTTTCTCCTGGTCAGGAATATGGAGGCACCTTCGTGTTGTAATATCACATAAATATCTTTATTTGTACAGCACATTTTTAAAAACAATGTTTACGAAGTGCTTTACATACATGTAAAAAATAGCAGAAATAAAGAATAAGAATAAAAGCAATATATGAGGTTGACAGCTAAAAACATAACACACAGAGAAAATCTAATAATTATCAGTTTGTGCCGAAATAAGTGATAAATTCAGTGTAATAAACATTCTCGCAGCACTAATTCCATCATTGAGTTGAGGCATACTCAACAATCTGCTGACAATATTAAACAATAAAAGCGTGTCTCCAATAAAGTTCTGGCTCTCTCCGCTATTAGAGAACTTACGGTAATCATCTGTATGTGACACGCAGCATCAGGTGAAGTGTTGACTGTCTTCTGGCTGCTCTGGTTTCAGGACTGGGTGGTCAGTAAATTTGGACGAGTCCTCCCCGTCATGCAGCTCCGGGGTAAGAAAGGCAGCAAAGCTCGAACCCTGAAGTACGACCCGTCCAAATACAGCCACAACATCCGCAAGCTGGACCGGACCGCCGCAGACGAGCCCACACCTGTCACCCAGCTCACCTGGGAGGTACCGGGAGGGGATGATGACATCAGCAAGAAGAGGCGGGGAGAGTTCCCTCCTTTTGAGCCTTCGAGACCCAAGAAGAGTCGGACAGATACGGTCAACTCCCAGAATGCTTTGGGCAGAACCAGGTAACCTAAAGGTTCCTGCTGGTTTCTGTAATTCCCTAACCTTCCCACTGGTTTCTCAGAGGTCCCTGCTGGTTTCTGAGACGCCCAGATTTCCTAGTAGTATGTAGAATTCTCTGGAATTTGGTTCCTTGGATTCTCAAAGTTTACTGATCTCTAGCATTCCTAAAGGTTTTTAAAGGTTTCCTTGTAGGGTTTTGGGATTCCCAAAACATTGTACTGGTTTCTGAGCTCTTCAGAATCCCTGCTGGTTTCTAGGATTTCATATTCTTCACATTTTTATCAGGGTGCATAAAAGTTCCCACTAGCTCCTGGGGTTGCCAAAATTTCCTACTAATATCTTGGATTTCCTAAACCACCTAGTGATTTTTGGGATTCTCCGTCCCAGTTAGTTCCTGACATTCTATATTTTCTATAAGTTCTTTTCAAAGGTGCTTGCTTGTTTACTGGATTCCCAAATGTTCCTTTCTGTTTTCTGTAATCCCTGCTGGTTTCGGGTATTGCACATTTCCAAATCTGTTTTTGGAATTCTTATCAGTCCTTACTTAATACCCAGAAGGTATTACTAATTTCAGTTTGCCAAAACTTGTTTCTGGGATTCTCAGTTTCTACTGGTTTGTTTAATTCCCAAATGCTCCCACTGATTACTTTGATAGACGTTTGAAGTGGTTTCTATGATTCTCAAGATCAAAAATGTTACATTTAATACAGAAACTGATGAATTTCTTTGGTTTTTGATTCATCAGACCCAAATATTTTTGTGTATATTTAGTTGAAGATGGGGAAAATCCAGCATAATTACCAGAGACGTTGACTCGAGTCTAGAATTTAGTGACTTTTACGTGTGTTTTTTAGGTCAATTCCTGATTACTTTGTCTGTATTTCTAATTTGAAGTTCCTTTTTAAATTTGGTAATGAATAATTATGACTTTTTTAAATCAAAATTAAACATTGTCATCTCCTCTTTGTTGTCCTCTTCTTAGATTTAAGCAGACTGTTGTCTCTGTCGTGCACGCTGAGGCTCATCAGTTCACCAACGGAAATGAACGACCGACCAACCACAGACCGGCTCAGAGGAGGGGGGCAGACAGCGATATTGATTCAGACGAGGAAATCTGCAGAATGGTTGCAGCTCAGAACACCTCCCACGCTGCACTGCAGCAGGAAGAGGACGAGGATAACCTGGAAGTGGTCGGACTCGACTACTTGGTGAAGTCCGGACGTTCCCGTCAGCACCAGAAAGGTAACTGAGACTGGACAGGTACAACTAGTTATAGAAGCTATAGAATATATGTCCTAATTTGGGTGAAATATCCTCTAAAAATAACTATAATTAAGTATTTTTAATTCTGTTGGCTTTCTCAAATCTAAAGCTTTCGAACAATACAGTACAGCTGTGATAAGCTAATATTGGCCTATATATCATCCAGGTTGATTTATTGGTCTATCTGCAATAATAATAACCAGTAAGAATTATGTGTAGGACAATGAAAATAAGGTAATAGAATAAAAACTTCAGATCAAGATAAATCAGATTTAGTGCCTGAAGCTCAGGATGTATCCAGTGATCAGACAAACGCTCCTTTTGTATGTTTGCTGTAAATATGTGGCTTTTGGTTTGCAGATGATGAAGAAGAGAACGACTACGACTCGGCGGACACGGATGAACTCCTCGCCTCCAAGAAACCGCCTCCTCCACAGCAGGAGAGACTCACTCTACCCAATGCAGAGCACCAGTCAGGACACAACACAGACAGGAAGAGGAAGACAAAGACGAAAAGTAAAGCTGAAGAGGAAGAGGAGGATTCACAGGATGAAGAGCACCTCACCTCCAGGAAACCCTCCTCCACACTGCACAGAGGGCAGTCTGGTAAACACAGCTCTCAGAGCCAAAGTAAGAAGATGACAGTCCTTCCTGTTGAAAAATCTGAATCAGAATCAGATAGTGATGAAGACGAGGAGGAGTTAGAATCCGATTCCAGTTCAGATTCTGACTATGACGCCATGTTTTCCAACGTCACCCGTCTGGAGATCTCCCTGGCTGATCTGCAGAAGCTAGCTGAAGAATTCCAGCAGGCCTCAACAACCGAGGAAGAAACTAAGCTCACGTCCGCTCCGGCTGAACGACCGACGCCCAAGAAAGGCACCACGCCGGAGGAGATCCTCGCCGCCCTCATGGAGGACGACAGCAGCGAGGACGAACAGAAGAAGAAGAAAAAGAAGAAAAGAAAAGTCGTCACGTCGCCGCTGCCTGCATTCCAGGGTACAAGAGCAGTGAACGAGGGATCAGAGACGGAGGAGTGTCAGAGGAGACGGAAAATGGAAGAGGAGGGAAGTGAGGTTAAAAAACAGAAGCTGGACTCTGAAGTTCCTCAGCCGAACCACAAAGCAACAGACAGCAAAGGTAGCAGGAGTGCACAGAAACACACAGAAAGAGAGAAGGCCTCAGAGAGCAGTGAGGACGAAGAAGATGATGATGAGGAGGAG
>NW_023339740.1:24561204-24561358 GCF_004916995.1 Morone saxatilis | reverse complement strand
GAGGAGGAGGAAGAAGATGATGAAGAGGGGGAAGAGGAGGGTAAAAAGGAGGCGGCGTTGAAAAATGTGGCTGCTACTGCTAAAGTTGCAGTTAACTCTGATAAAGCTGAGACTGATTCCTCCTCTAGCAGCGTTGATGATGATGATGATGATG
>NW_023339740.1:24557083-24561104 GCF_004916995.1 Morone saxatilis | reverse complement strand
GAGGAGGAAGAGGAAGAGGAAGAAAAGCGGGCTCCTCCTCGGGTGCCCTTAGGAGCTAAGGAGGAAGAGGAGCGGCAGAGGCAGGCCAACTTGAGGCGGCTGGCTGCCGTCCAGCAGAGACAGAAGGAGGCTGAAGAGCACAAGAAGCTCATCCAGGGAGCTTTAGCCAAGCTGGTGGGTGCAGAATGTGTTCCGTGTTTGTGAGGATCAGATCAGACTGTCAGTGTTTGACTGATTTAAAAAGATATTATGAATTATTGTATATAACCTTTATTTAACTAGGAAGTAACTTTTTAAATAAATTTGAAGAAACAAGATTTATTAGGTTTGCATTAGAATGACGCATTAAAACCTCTCATTGGCTCTACTGAGTACTTGTTAGTGCTTGTTGTCACGTACGGATCCATCTGCAGTTGTGTTTAAAACAGAATCTTAATCTACTTTAGGACGCTCCGACTGCAGGAGCAGGGAAACACATCGTCTTTGGCTCTGATGATGACGAGGATGACGAAGAGGAGCAGCAGACAACCTCAGAGGTCACAACGTCAAAGAAGACGCTGTTCGAGGACAGCCAATCAGAGGGCGAGGCCACAGGTGACGAGGCATCAGCCAATCAGAACGGCACAATGAAAGAAAAGGTGAGGAAGAGTTACTAATCTATTATATATTAAATATCAGTTGAATGTATGTAAATACTTGCATTTACTCATTATTATCATTATTATTATTATTATTATTATTACGTTTAATTATGAAGAGATGGAAGATTTTTATGGATGATGTTTGTGTGTGTGGGGTCAGGTGCGTCTGAAGCCATCAGTTCCTCAGCTGTTCAACGGCAGTGAGGAGGAGGAGGACGAGGAGGATGGCGAAGAGGAGGATGGGAGCAGGTTTGACATCAGGCCTCAGTTTGAAGGTCGAGCAGGACAGAAGGTGAGAAAAGGAGTTCGCACAGTGCTGCTCTGTACATTGTTTTATAATTATATGTATGTATGTATGTATGTATGTATAACATTTAAATCCACAATTCCCTCCATTTAAAGTCGGGATCACATCTTGTCTCAAGGAAGAAAGAAAAGAGCCTCATGTTGTGTAGAACTGAAATGATTTGACCTTTAAGAAAAAGCTAAAGGTGCTTAAAGTCAGAGGATCAGCAAAGTCACGAGAGTTCATTCTGTGGAAACTGTACATGTCTGAAGATATCGTAATGGAGGAGCTGAGTGCTGTGATTGGGCGCCTGCCTCTGATGTTGGTTTGTTTGTTTGTTTGTTGTGTTTCCAGCTGATGGAGCTGCAGTCTCGCTTCGGGACAGACGAGCGTTTCCGGCTGGACTCGCGCTTCCTGGAGGACGACGAGGACAAAGAGGAGGAGTCAGGTGAGGCTGTGGGTTGGAGGGTACAGTCTGGTCATAGTCTGCAGAAAAGCGATTACATCAATTAGTTTTTATTCTTTGGCAGAAGAACACACGATTGTCATTAAGCTGTAGGAGGCAGGACATTTTTTTTTCCTAACATACAGACAGCTCTTGTTTTATCTTGTTGTTTTAACTACAATGGTTAATTTTCAGGACACATTTTTTTATTAATGGATGACTATAATTGTGATTTTACGTTTCACTCACACAACTTACATTTGTATTTATCTCTCATTACAAAGCACGTATGGTTACATTCACATCCAGTCTTGTTTGACGGGTTTGATGTCTGTCTGTGTGAGAGGCTCTTTGTGGTGTACGCTGTGTTTTGTCCTGCTGGATGTTTTCTAAGTTCTTGCACTGAAATTAAACCTGTGAGAGTCTCTTCCTGACAAATAAGGCAACTGTTTGTGATTCAGAGAGAAAGATGAGCGTGATGGAGGATGACGAGACTCTGGAGGAGGAGAGGAAGAAGAACCTGTCCATCCTGCAGAGCGTCCTCGGCAGCAGCCAACAAACCTGCAGCACCAAGCCAGCCAGCAAGGCCAAGACCTTCAGGTCAGCCGCACACTCGCACACATGCACAGAGTCTTGACCGCAGCCACTTCTGAACTGGAGCACATAATAAATAAATCAAAAATAATAATCAAATGTGTGTGTTTGCAGAGACGTCTCAGCGCTGCATTACGACCCCAGCAGAGAGGAACACGCTGCGTTTGAGACCAAAACTGATGAAATCAAAGAAAGGTACGAACATGGAAAACTAAATTATCCAATCTGCTGAGTCGGTTTCAGTATCGATACTGAACTTATTCACCAGATAAGACTTGACGATGCACATTAAAGGTTAAGACAATGTTCTGGGTTTTTTTTTTTTTTATTGTGAGCAAATTCCATGAAAGGTCTGTCTTTCAATATGTTCCACTTAGCCCCAAACCCATTAAATTATACTCAAGATTTAAACCTTTAAAAAGTCTAATTTTTTTTTCTAAAACTACCTTTTTATAAACATTACTGAAATATATATGCCATTTTTTTTATATACAAATATATTTTATTTTTTCATTTTATTTTTCATTTTTTGTATTTATTTACTATTCTAACTCAATAAAATACAATAAAGTTTCAGAAAAATAAAGCTTTCTGAATATGCAAGCCACTGTATACAGAGAACAGGATGGGACCCAGGATTGAGCCTTGTGGCGCACCACACATTAACAGGGCTGATGAAGAAACATTGTCATTGATAGTGATACAGTATTTTCAGTTCAGATTTAAACCCACTCATATGTTCCAGATATCCCCACCCACCTTATAAATAATATATTGATGTGCATTGTATCATATTTAGTTGAATTTAAAGTCTTCACATAGAAGAATCACTGAAGTACCAATGAAAATGTTTACTCTATCCTGACCACATTATCAGCTCTACACTTCCAGTAAAACTGTCACGTGATCTTTTGTCTTCACAGCAAGGCAGCCAGGAGGAAGAAGAGGGAAGAGGCTCAGAAGCTTCCCGAGGTTTCTAAGGAGATTTACTACGACGTGTCTGGTGATCTGAAGGCCGTGTTCAGTCAGACTAAAGATGACGCCGCCGGAGGACAAGAGAAGGCGAACTGGGACCAGGAAGAGGAAGAGGAGAAAGCGGAGGAAGGAGGGAAGGATGAAGACCCGACCCCGCTGTCGTCTCTCCTCTCAGCTGATCCCGGCGCAGAGAAAGAGGAGTCGTCTGGGTTCAAGTTCTCCTTCTTTGAAGACGACACAGAAACAGGAAGCAGAGAGACGGGTGAGTCAGATCTCCGATATTTAACTCAGTCTCAAAAGGAAGATTTGTTTTCTCCCCATTTTAAATCTTTATGTCTTCTCTCTCTGCCAGCAGAGTACAAGGTAGAGAGCATCCAGGCGCCAAAGGTGTCATGGCAACAAGACCCACGTTTCCATGACAGCAGCTCAGAGGACGAGGAGGAGGAGGAAGAGCAGGAGGAAGAGGAGGAGCAAAGCACCGCCGTCGTCACTAGAACCACAGAGTGAGACAAATTAAGATATAGTCCTGTTAACTGCCCTGTGTGTGTTTGTAAAGCCTCAGTTTGCTTCATTGGTGGTAGATTGTAAGTCAAAGAGTTTCTACAAGGGCTGAAACTGTTGTCATTATTATATATTATGTCTTTAACCAATAATCGATTCTGTTAATCGGTTTTGTCCATAAAGCATAAGAAGAGCAATCTTCAGATTCCTTGTTTTATCAGACAAAACACAAATATTAAACTTAATTAAAATATAATTTATTCAAAAATAACACAGCGAATCCTGATATTTGAGGAACTGGAACCAATGACTGTTATGTGATTTTTTTTTTTTTTTTTCTTTCTTGAAAAATGACTGAAACTATTGAACAGTTATCAAAATAGTTGCTGATTAATTTTGTGTTGATCGACAAATAGATTAATAAAATATTTGTTTGAGGATAAGTTGCCAAACATCCACTGGTTCTCGTTTAAATCTTTCTCTCTTTGAAGGTATTCGTGATGTCGCACTTTGTTTCTGATACATAAGAAGTGTTTGTCAGACGTGATTGTCAGATTGTTTCAATTCAATTCAATTCAA
>NW_023339740.1:24556211-24557032 GCF_004916995.1 Morone saxatilis | reverse complement strand
GGTCTAGACCGAACTCCTTTTAGACACCTTCAGACACTTAAAAAATGTTCTGAAACTCAAAAGTTTGTTTGAAGTGTACTGAGGCCTTAACACCCGACCTGTGATTGTGTTGTTACAGAACAGGACAGTTGTCATCTGGATGTGTGAATGATTGTGTTATCTGTTCACAGAGAGGAGACTCCTTCAAAACCGGCTCTATTCTTCTTCTACCCTGAAGACAGCAGATTGACAGGTAGGATATGATGTCTCTCCCTGCACCATTAGAGACCTCAGCACTCAGGCCTGATGTCACACTGTGTGATTTGGTTCGAATAGTAAAAAAAAACAACACTTTTACTTGAGCTCTGTGAAAAAACATCATGAGTTCAAGGAAAGATGTGAAGTAGAACTCATAAGAAGCACTGCAAAGAGAATCCGACTGCACTAAACTATTCTCTTTTTGTAACCAACTTTATTTATAACACATAGAAGAATCACGCCTCCTAAGAAGGGACGTTTCCAGTTTATAAAAATGGTACATTTAACCATCAATTACACACAGGAAGTACAACAGACAACAAAATAGATATTATTGAAAATAAAAACTAAAATTGAACCATTAAAATAATAATTACATTTAAAAAAAATAAAAAAGGAATTAAGCAACGGGCCAGAGTGAATTATACTCAGATCTAAGTGTTTAAAGTTTTCTCGTGTCGCATTTGATATGTTTTATACATTTAAGTAGAGAAAATTAATGTTTTAGTGAATTCCACAATGGGGAGATTTAGCAAAACATTTTATGTATATAGGTCATTTTGTTATGATGAAATCCAATATGT
>NW_023339740.1:24550573-24556111 GCF_004916995.1 Morone saxatilis | reverse complement strand
ACACTTTACATAAGTTTAAAAAATGTGTTAATGTACATCAATCGTTAGCTGGCGTTACTTTTCGTACGTTAGTACAGGAAAGGAGGTTCCAGAAGGGGCGTGGCTTAGGACGGATCAATATATCAACCTCCCAAATGGGAAAGATTTAGTAAAGATACTTTACTCTACTATACTGTATCTACTTTACTTTTCCACAGGAGTACCGCAAGAAGCACAAGGACGCCCGCAGGAAGCTGAAGTCCTCCCAGAAGAGCTGAGGATTGTGGGAAGTGAAGTCTCTGTGTTTCACTCACTGGTTTGGACTTCAGGACCAGGAACTGACAGATTGTTTCTCCCTCTTGGTGCCATTTTGTGCCTGATTTCAACAGTCAGCAGGCGGAGGACTCAGACATCGGGTGAAAGTTCAAGATCGTCAGAAAATATCCGATTATTTTTTATTTGTAGTAAATGCTGAGAAATATTTTGTGGTCGGAGCTTCCTGTTGAAACAGCACCTGGTTTGGTTTTTCTCATCCATTGCCATAGAAACGGTGCTGCAAATGAACTTCTGGATGGTCAGCAGCTAATCACAGCTACAGGGGACCAAACCTGACGTAAAAAGAAATTAAAAAAGTAAAAAACAAACCTGTTTCTGTCTCAGTTTTGGTGCTACAGCTGTCAGTCAGGAGTCAAACTAATGAGACTGAAGGTTGTGATGTGATTGACGGAGCTGGAGAGTGTGTGGTGATCTGATGACTCCTCTCATTGTGGACTGGAGTTTCGATTTCTCTTTGCACTGTGAAATAAAGTGAAATGAGATTTTGTTTATTTGAATATGAATTAGCTGTATTATGTCCGGCTATAAATCTAATGCAGTCTGAGTACAACAAATCCTCCCTTCATTAAGCTCAGTTTTTAGAGGGGTTGGTTCAACTTTGTTCATTTTGGATGCTGCAGTTTGTGTTGTTTTATAATGAGGGTTGTTTATGATATTTTGTCTCTACCAGGGCTGAAACTGATTATTGTCATTCATTTTATGTAGACCTTTTTCTTAATCGATCAATAATTAAGTCCCTAAAAGATGTAAACATTGAGAAATGCCCGTCATAATATCTTAGAGCACAAGGTGAAACAACCAACAGTCCAAAACCCCAAGATTATTACATTTATTTAAATGTAAGAGGAAGAAAAGCAGGAAATTGTCACATTTGAGAAGCTTGAGGCATCAAACCTTTGACACTGACATGGTGTCAAACTATATTAAATATATAGTATATATAATATTAAAATGTTTGCCAATTAATTTTCTTTTGATCAATTAATCAATTACTTAGTAAAATAAAAGGGATGTACAAAGTATAAATACTGAGGTTGTGGGTTCAAGCAACTCCCACAATCATCCAGTCTGCCTGTTATGTTGGATTTTTACTTAATTAATTTCAATGTTCAAATGTTTTTATTTAAAAGCACTAGTGTGCTGTTTCGTGGAGCTTTCTCCACCAGGAACAACATTTTGTCAAAGAAATCACTGAAATTTAATGTATTTCTTAGCTTTTTGGCCTCAAATAGTTAAATCAATGTCACTATATATCAGCCCTATTAAACAAAACTGTGTGACCTTTTCATCTCACCAAAACAAGATAAAACATAAAACGCAGACAAGCAGTTATTTAAATGAGGTCACATTACACATTTAGAAATAGTTATGTCATTGTCTGTGGCTTATAATAAGACTGTGTCTCCACACACACACAGGATACTCTGAGTTTAGATGCCAGACTTGGTGTCAGAAGAGGCGTACCGCTCCAGAAATAACCAGTAAGGGAAGATAAAGAAGATCAGTTTACTTTATAATTAAACTGATTGTTAGTTGCTGACCAATTCAACACAACAGACTTCTAATAAAATGTTATATTTTAAGGGTGGTCTGCTTTTCTGTGTTGTTGCTGAGCTTTATTTCTGTGGAACTTGAAATAGGATTTATCTTCAAACCTCCTTGTATCCTGTGCACAAAACACACATTACACATATACAATACTGTATTACCCTGCCCCAGGTTTCCATGTTTATTATTATCAATTAACGTATATAAAAGTATTATAACTAGATATTGACACAGAGCCTCAAAGATGGGCAGAAATGCAGGAGCCACTCCAAGGCCCTTGTATTTTTATTTTGAGCGAACCTGAAGAAGCTGCAGGTGAAACATGTTTGCTCCTAAAAAAATCACAGTAAAGTCATTCCAGTGTGCAGTGGTTCGTTTTATTTTTGCTTATTCCCAAATAGATTTGCAGTTAAATGACAGAAACTAATGCAGCGAACCTGGGATCTCTGGGGATCTGGGGTCTCTGTGGATCTGGGGTCTCTGTGGATGTGGGGTCTCTGTGGATCTGAGGTCTCTGTGGATGTGGGGTCTCTGTGGATCTGGGGCAGGTGCCTGGTTAGACTTTCTTTAACTGATGTGCTTTGCTGTTACTGTCAGTGACTGAAATTGTACACGAGCCACTTCCGTTTCCAAACTGAAGACAACTATTTATGTGTGTAATGTTTTATATAATAAAGTGTAGATACAAAGCAGTGTCGTAAAAGTAGCTAAATAACCTTAAAAAGCATCTAAATTGAAACAGTTAACCTTTGTATTCGCTTCATGCTCAGATTGACACGCTTCACTTTAGCCCTTGTTTATTTTTCCCATTATTTTGAAATTCCCAACCGGAAGCCGCTCCGTGCTGTATTGCGTCAGTTGGACGGTTGGCGGTATATAATGTCCGACCGTTGGTGGATAACGGAGCTGAAGTGCGCAGCAGAGTCAGAAGTTCTCCATCAGGACCAGAGGGAGAACCGGTTCATGGACGTTTTTTATTTCAGGAGTTAAATGTTTGTCTTAGCACATGTCTGTGGGAAAGACCGATAACACGGAGCAGTTAGTCCAACGGCAAACATGAGCCCGATTTTGTGCCTTTTGCTCCTCTTTCTGCGGACCGCGGAGCTCCGTCATGCCCACACAGCCCGGGAGTTGCTGCGGGCGGAGGATGCTGGCAGCCCGGCGGCGGCGGGGACAAAGGGAAGGACGCCTCTGGAGCGGGTTCAAGAGAGCTCAGGAGTCCCCGACCTGAAGCGGGTCGCCCGGGGAGCCAAAGATAGGAACTTAGGGAAGAGAGACCCGCACACACCGAGGCGGTACGAGGACCCGAGCGGTTACTTCACCACACCGCGGATCGACCCGCCCGCCCCGCCGGGTAACTCTTCCTCGGGCCACGGGCTCCTCAACCCGCTGTTCCCGGTCACCGACGGCTCCTACTGGGCGTACGCGGTCATGCTGCTCGCGCTCGTGCTGTTCGCGGCGGGCATCGTCGGGAACCTCGCGCTCATGTGCATCGTGTGGCACAACTTCTACCTGAAGAGCGCGTGGAACTGCATCCTGGCGGGGCTCGCGTTCTGGGACTTCCTCGTGCTGTTCTTCTGCCTTCCCGTGGTCGTCTTCCACGAGCTCACCCTGACGAGGTTGCTAGGAGACCTGTCCTGTCGGCTCGTGCCCTACCTGGAGGTGAGGAGCAGTTGGTGACGAGAGCACCGGAAGAGTGTGTGAAATTATTAATTTATATTTTAATTAAGTTTAATTTCCTCAAGTTCTCGTAATAATGTTAAATTATTTTTAAAAATTATATAATTTATAGCGTGAAAATACCACCGAATATTATATTATAATTATACCTACTACTTTTTATTAATTAATACAAATAAAATATAAGAAATAAATGTTAAAATTTTTTTTAAAAAAGGATATGCTATTTTTTTTAAATAATAAAAATAAGATTTATGTTATTTTGAAAAAGGTTTAGCTGAAAAAAATAACTTTCTTTCTTTTTTTTAATTAATAAAAGTTCAGGTCAACACTTTTCCAAATCAGTGTTTGAGGTGAACAACAGGTAACTTTAGTACTACACTATAACTGTACCATATTTGATTAATTGCTAAATCTGTAGGCAAAAACAAAAAATCACAGTTTCCCAAAATCCAAGGTGATTATTTAACAGTCAAAACCCAACAAATGTCAGTTTTCAGTCTTTATAAAAGGGAGAAAAGCAGAAAATGGTCAAACAGGAGAAACTGCAACCAGAGAATAGGTGGTGTTTTTAATTTATAACAAAAATCACTTTTAAATAATCATAGCTTCATCATCCACTATTTATTTCACTAAATTAATTAACTCTAATTGCCCCTAAAAGTGTTTTATCTCAGAAACCAAAACCCAGATGTCCTCCAGCTATAGTGAGGAGATGTCAAACAAGTTAAACAAACAACTTAATGTGACGATAATGAATCTGTCCCTCAAGTCTGTGCTGTTTTTATTCCCCCATGTTAACCTCATTGTGAATGTTTTCCAGTTTAATAGAGAGACATCCAGGCCTGTGATGAATGGCCTGTTTGTGTCTGCGCTGCTGCTCCGTTGCAGGCTCAGAGCGCTCTTTACTCTCAACAAACGTGCTGTTATGGTCTGTTTGGCCTCTTCAGCCGTCTGTGACGAACCATCAGGGGAGGAAGGAGGAGGAGAAGAAGACTCAAACAGTGAAACACAGAGGCGTAGTTATCACGGACCGAGGCGTTTATTCACAGGTTCAGAGTGCAGACATCCAATAATGAAGTTGGAGCACAAGGAAAAAGTTTTAAAACAACACTAGGGCTGCAAGTTTTATTAATTAATGTTTTTCCAGTTTAAAAATCAGCAAATTCTCATATTTTACAGCCTGAAACTGGAGAATTGTTGACATTTTTAATGATGTTTTTCATAATTGATCATTTTGTTGATCAACTAATCAACTAACTAATGAATTCAGCTCTAATGGAGATAATATATTAATAAGAATACGGTCACATACAGCTATATTATATGTCCCAATATAACTTTACATTGATTTGATGCTTTCATCCACAGTGACTTAACACTTCCCCTCGTTTACACACATCGGGAGCCGTTTCTGGTTCAGTGTTTTGCTCAAAGACACTTGGAGATGTGGAGAGGTCGAGCTGGGATTCAAACCAACAATGTGTATTAATATAAAGGATGAGTGGACCTGCTCGCAGTGTGGAGCAATAACTAATGCAGGGGTGAAGTAAGTGTCTCAGCTTTGCAGTCATTCCCAATTTATGCAATTCCAACGCTGTTTATGGACCTTAGTATGCAGAAATATTCAAAAACACTTGAAGAAAATACCACTTTTGGCCTAAAACTGCGTTGGATTAACATAAAGCGGGCATGTCGGCAACAGGGAGGCTTGTGGGTTCCCATAGAGCCCATTTTCATTCAGATATCTTGAGGTCAGAGGTCAAGGCGTTCTTCCCAACATGCTAGCGTGACGTGGTCGGTAACAGTGGATTCGTTCTGACTTTAAAAGACAACGCGGTCGAAAACCCAAAGAAATTAAACGTACGAAATCATAAAACAAAGAAAAAGCTGCACGTTCTCATCAATGGAGATTTAAATCATTAATCATTTATCTAACAGAGTCTCGAATGATCCGTTTACAAGATTATACAACAGAAAAGCAGGAAATCTATT
>NW_023339740.1:24547556-24550560 GCF_004916995.1 Morone saxatilis | reverse complement strand
TGAAAACAGCCACGTTTGCCTGAAATATTACTTTTAAACGATTAAGTAAACAGTTTTTCTGACCATCAGCTAACTGTTGCAGCTCCAGGATGACTTTAGTGAAGTTAAAAGCTTAGATCTGATAACGTGGAGCTGCTGCAGCCTCTCGGTTACTCATTGTTAAGTTTTCATTGGCTCCATCCGTCTCTTGTACTCACGTGGACTCTGCCGGACTCTGCCGGACTCGTTTTTGGCTCTAAACCAGCTCCGTGCGCCTCCACAGCTCTAAATCACTGAAGTGGAGATCTACTAATTTGTAATAGCAGCTTGTGTGCAGCAGTCTTAACGAGGTCGGGCTGCCAGCCTCCTCTATTCTCTGTCGCTTTACCTATTTTTATGCTAATTAATGAATGTATTTCTTGTTAATTATTTAACGTTTTTAAAGTGCCATTGAGCGTTTTGCACCCCGAGCGTTGTATTGAGCCGCGCTGAAAGCAGGTCAGGCTGCCAGCTGCCCCTGTGCTCTGTTAGTTCAACTGTTCTCATGCTAATTACAGCTCTGTGTTAATTATCTTCAGTTTGAGGTCATTAAGCCCCCACAGAGGGAGGACAAGTCTCTGTAATGATAGTCTGCGTTTTGGGCCAAAACCACAGACTTTAATGTGCACGAGGCTCCAATAAGTCAATTCAAATGGATTTATTGGTATGAAGTAACTCTGTACATACTGACAAAGCAAGCGTTTGGAATTAATGATGATAACAATAAAGGAAAACGATATTTACAATACATTAATTATAATCTGTACTGTTGGTAATACTGTACTCAATCACAATCAATAAGTAATTAATCACAATCAATCAATTTACTAAAAATGTCATTAAAACAGTAGTAAGCGTGTGTGTGTGTGTTAGAAAATGAAAATAGTATATTAAAAAATTAAAATAAATAAATAAAATAGTTAGTAAGTGTTAAAAATAATTAATAATATAAAATAATATAATTTTTTTAAAATAAAATAAATAATAAATAGTAAGTTAAAAAATAAATAAATATTAAAAATAATATATTAAAATAAAAATAAATAAATAAAATAGTTTAAAAAATAATAATAATAATATATTAAAATTAAAATAAACTAAAAAATCAATTATTTTATATATTTATCCGTCTGAGTTTCCTGGTTGTCCTCAGTTATATTCTGCTGCAATTACTTGACATTTGGGCATTTCTCCCAGTCCAATAACCGTCCCCCAGTCTGCAGCATCCTTTTGTTTCCCTGTTTCTGTATTCTGAAGCTGTTTTCACAATTAAACGTCTTATTACTGTAGTTGTGGTTAATTCAAAGCCTTAAATTTGTTCTTCAGGCAACAAAACACCTTCCTGTGCTCATTGTAGACCAACTGCAGGAACTGTTTTGTTCTCCGTTGTGCTCACAGGTCACGTCTGACTGGAGTCAGCAGCATGAATTAAAACAGTGCGAGGGACTTCCTGCAGCTCTGCAACAGTAAAAAGTCATATTGAATTATAAAAACTGTTAAATGGTTTGAATGTTTTTTTAAAAGAAGAGGTAGGTGTCACTAACAGGACCAGAGTTTCTGAAATTTACCATTTGAAGTGGGACTTTTTCATAAAATTAATGACCTTTGACGTATTTTCTTTCAGTTATTAATCATAAATAAGAACATTTGAGACCAATCAGCCGTTGGACCACTAATGTATTCACAACAGTGTTAGAGGA
This sequence comes from Morone saxatilis, assembly GCF_004916995.1. Classification (NCBI taxonomy): domain Eukaryota; kingdom Metazoa; phylum Chordata; class Actinopteri; family Moronidae; genus Morone; species Morone saxatilis. Next base: position 24,548,842 of record NW_023339740.1, on the reverse strand, counting down.
TTCACAGTTGGAGCTCCTGGTTGAATCATCAGTGTAAAACATGAACAACTGTGTTAGAAAATATCAAAGTTTTCTTCTTTTTTTTGTTTGTTTGATTAAAGAAGTAGTAAAAGGTTCAACAGCCTGTGGATTTAAAATATGAGGTGAGAAGATGTGAGGAGGATCGCAGAGCTTCAAAGTCAACGATTACATCGAGATGTTTGTGATGGATTAAACCGCTGCAGGCGGATCACCAGGTTCTGCACACAAGTTTAATATTTATCCACTTTCAATTTGATTCCTCGCACAGACGATGGCTGCAAGTAGAGTTATCGATTAATCAGCAGATTGTTTTCTCGACCGACCGCCCAAAACCCAAAGATGTTCACTTTACACTGATTTAAAACAGAGAAAATCAGCGAATCTTCACGTTTTAGAGGCTGGAACTGGAGGACGGTCCACGTTTTTTAATAATTCCTTTCTGTCGATTGATTGATCAACAAACTAATCAATTCAGCTCGAACTGAGACTGTCGGAAAGCAAAGACGTTCAGAGACCTTTAAGTTTAGTTATACGAGTTAAATTTATAAGCAGATGTTTTTAACAAACGTAACTGAGCAGCTAACTATGAAAAATAGAAAGTTATATAATCCAATATCGGTGGAGAAGTTTTAATCATCGTCACACACTGAAACATGACACTGATCTTCTTCCTCATTCGACAGCCTTACAGTTCATATTAACAGCTGATACCTGATCAATAAACCCTCTCTGTGCTCCTCCACCAGGTCACCTCTCTGGGCGTGGCCACCTTCAGCCTCTGTGCTCTGAGTATCGACCGTTTCCACGCGGCCACCGGCCCCGGGCCCCTTCAGACGCCGAAGGTGGAGCCCTGCCAGTCCATCCTGTCCAAGCTGTCCGTCATCTGGCTGGGCTCGTTGGTGCTGGCCGCCCCCGAGCTGCTGCTGTGGCAGCTCCTCCAGGAGACCGTCAGTCTGCCGACGCTCCCCAGCGACCTGCAGCAGAGCCAGCCCGGGGGCTCGCTGATGGCGGCCTTCAGGGCCCGGACAGACAAACTGAAGGTGGATGTCTGCGTCCGCGAGCCGTCGGCGGAGCTCCCAGACAGCATCTACTCTCTGGTGCTGACCTACCACGAGGCCCGCATGTGGTGGTTCTTCGGGTGCTACATCTGTCTGCCTCTGCTCTTCACGCTGGCCTGCGACTTGGTGACGAGGCAGGTGTTGTCCCAGCGTCTGCCGCAGAAAGCCGGCGGGGAAAAGGCGACCGGCCGCTGCTCCTCCTCCTCC
>NW_023339740.1:24542265-24547483 GCF_004916995.1 Morone saxatilis | reverse complement strand
GCTCCACGGTGGTGGCACTCACCGTCTTGTACATCGCGTGCAACCTGCCGGAGAGCGTCTGTAACATCACCCTGGCGTACGTTTCCGACCACGTGTCCGCTCAGCTCCCGGCTCTGGTTCTTCCCGCGCTGGGTCTGATGGGACAGTTCCTGCTGTTCCTGCGTTGCTCGGCCACCCCGGTGCTGCTGCTGTTCCTGTGCCGCTCGCTGGGCCAGGCCTTCATGGACTGCTGCTGCTGCTGCTGTGAAGAGTGCCTCCCCGACGGCAACTCCTCCTCGTCCTCCTCCGCTTCCACCACCGCCACCTCCAACCTCTCCTCGCCCACGTCGCCCTCTCCGTCCTCCCTGTCTCCTTCCAGCAAAGAGGAGACGAAGAGCATGTTGGCAGCAGAACCAGCAGTGTGCTACGACAGAGCGAGAGACTCTTCGACAGCCATCGGGACGCCCTGCTGAGGCCCACGACTCCATTTAAACACATCATTTAGGGTTATTACGACTCGGGTCTTCATTTTGTTGCTTTATCCATCGTTTCCAGCAGTTATAGTAATAATATTGCACTCATTAAGTTAATAGCGGAGATCTGAGGGCACGTTGATTTCATTAAGAAGAACTCGGGAAACACAAACAGTTTATCCAGATCACACTCTGTATATCTGTCTGTTTCTCCTGGTTCAGTTTTGGTATCTTTAGTTCCTATGAAGGTAAAATCTTTATGCTTTAACATACTCTGATATTTTCAGTTTGATCCTGTTTTCCTCCAGAACAAACACTGATGCTCTTGTGGCTGAATGGGAGTGAAGCCCTGCAGTCGGGGTCGACATCTAATGAAACCAGAAGAGTGGAGGCTGATGTAGCAGCAGATTAATGCCCATAGTCTGTAAACCCCTTTACCTGGCAGTGAAACTCATTTTAATGAAGGTAAAACTACAACTACGGTGAGTGTAGTAGGTTAAAGTGGAAACAGTAAGTAACTGTGATGGATGTCGACTGTTTCCAACCTGTTTGATCATCGGACTGTTTCTGTTTCTTGACCTGTCAGACGTTTTTTTATATTCGTGAAATCACCATTTTTCTCAGATCTCGGCTTTTAACTAGAAAGAAATATCAGTATGACTGATGGAGATGATGAACAACCAGAATGAAACCCTTTAATGTCTGTATGAACTGTAGGAGTGTTAGATTATATTCAGTATAGAGGATGTTCTGGTTTTTTTTAAAGAGTTTAGTGTTTTCCACTTTAATCCTGTTTTTGTGATACATTTTATAGTTATTAATAATTTTCTAATGCTCATCAGGATATTAGTACTATCTGATCTAAGTACTGTATTAGAGAGTTCGGGGGGTTTTTAATGTGGATAAACTGAAACTGTAGACACACACTGAGACTTTTTGCAGACTGACTGACTGCTGTGAACTTTGTGAGCTGTTTTCTTTTTTTAAAACATGATTTTGCTGTTTTGCTGCACCTGATTTACACTGCGTCCCCACAGCAGGTAAACAATGGGATGAGGTCATATTAGAGATCAATCATCATTTTATAACTACGGGAAACAATCCAGTGTGAAGTTTTTCTATTGGTCTACTTTTTATTGGTTTAGTAAAGTTTAGATTTTCTGCATCACCTGTAAGTAACTCCCTGTATTTTTAAAATGTCTTTTTTAAACTTTATTAACTGCTATAATCAGTAGAGCTGCTGATGAATGCTCTATCTGTGTTTACAGAGCTTTTTATTACACTAATTATGGGAATATTAATAAGCTGAGTTACACTTTTTACAATATGTTCAGTAAAACTATGAAAGTGTTTTTTTTTTTTTTTTTTTTTACTTATTGTTTTAAATAGGAATTTATACGTTTTAGTGGATTTGTTCCAGCAGCAGAATCACTTCTGGTCTGGTGATATTCTATGTTTTTCTTATTGTCCATAAATCCTAAGTGCAGACCAAACCAACGATGAATGTATCTACTAACATTGTCTGTGTATCCAAAGTGTTCTTCCTCTGTGCCATTGTTGTCCAAAAACTATTAAAAACACATAAATGAATCTCACTCTTTGACTCAGTCCCACGTACATCGTCCTGCTGCCGGAAACACTCAGTAGATTAATAATGTGGATTAATAAACTGCTGAAAATAATCCCCAACAAAGGAACTATTTCCTTCTGAGTAATGTTTTATGTTTTATAAGTATAGTGCCCAGCTGAGCCTTTTTTACATATTAAACAGAGAGAGGAGGGAAGTCAGAAAGTATTGAGAGACTAACAGTGTTGGTTTTGGTCTGTATGTTGGATTTGTTGATAATAAGAAAATATAAAATAGCTTCAGTCATATCCTGTAAGTTCTCTAAACAAATTACATTGTAAGCTGCTGTGGCTGCCAGAGTGTTTGCGCCACCTGTTAAACTAAAGCTTAATGTATGTTTTTACATATATGTACAAAAACAGTAACAGAGTATGTGTGCATTGTCAGCACGGTCTAAAATGTACTGATATTTTGTTGTAAAATATAAACATTTTTCTTATAAAGCATTTGATTTAAATCTGCAGACTTGCAGGTCCAGTTCAGAGTTAAATCTGGTGTTAAGAGTGCAAAGAAAGTCAGAGAGAAAAGACAGAAAAACAATAGAGAAACACAAAAAAATGGGGGAAGGAGAAATGTTTTTGTTGTCCAAACAAAGAAGGAAAAACAGTCCGAGAGACAGAGAGTGAAACAGAAGAGTTCCAGTAATTCTTAAACCACCTGAACTTTTATGGAGGATCCTCGTGGATTTGGTTTTATTTGGAAAAAGAGAGATGTTTGACTCTGATCTCCACTGGAAGGAATGCTACGCAGCAGCGATCTCGACACCCACTGAAGGAGAAAAGCTGCTCATGCCCGACTGTGACGTTCCTTTTTTGTCATTATTCAATTATTGAAGGTCACAGCTTCACAATAACAGTTGGCCTTTGAGTTTCTGCAGACATAATAAACAGTCGCTCTGTGACCAGTTACTGGGGAGAGCAGACAAGAATTTCTTGCCGACCCAAGTATTTCTTTTTTCTTTTTAACTGATATTGACCTAAAAAATTATCAAAAAAAAGGTATTTTAATTTGTAATTTACAGCCAGAAACTCAATTTAAAACCTAGATTATAAAAGATTATAGATTTCATTATAATAATAATGTTACAATCTCTTCTGGGCACAACAACCATGTCATTTATTTTACTTTCTATCTCATTATTACCAGAAACTGATCGCGATATGATACACTATCTTGTCTGTGCAAGATAATATATGGGTCAAGATATTGATCAGGTATAAGATATATAATTATGTGTATGCAGAACATATGGATCTTGCGCCCACAACTCAAGATATTAAAATAGAGTAAAAATTGTCATCTTTACTTTTCTCTTTCTACAAGTGTTCAATAAACGAGATACAACATGTAAATCTTGTATATTGATAATTGTGGAAGGTGTATTTTTCTCTTCTGATAGTATTTAACTAGCAGGCTAACTGCTACACAATTCATTTAATTTTAACAAAACCAAAACACCAGAACTTCATCTGAACTTAAAGTTAACAAACTCAAGTTATATCTTGCAGCTGAAGAAGAAAAAGAACTTTCAGCAATGAGTGAATCAGAAGGAAGAGATGAAGGTTTCAAAGATCTCAAGAAACTTTTGGTCACTCAACAATCGTTAGATAACGGCCCGTCAGCTGTCAGCAGGTGACTTTTAATTAATACAGGTGTTGTTGGAGACAGACAGTAAAAATATGATGTTACCTTGTTCCCATTTCACGAATTGTGAATCATTTTGATTTTCAGGAATCAGTTCAGGGACAAGAAATGAATAGACAGCGTTAAAAAAAGGATAAAAAAAAACATACAAAGTACAAATTCAACACAGTGAACACACCACCACCTGAAGGCACCTTGAATCAGTCCAGTTAAGATCACTTTGATTCTGGTTGCTGGCCTCCAAATCAGCACAATTAAACTCCTCTAATCCCGAGCCAAACCTGCCGGCTGTGGTTGGGCCAGAACCGGCTCATATTTGGTCCTCTGGGACCAGAAAGGAGTCAAGTGTCCCGACACTGAACCTGACTCAGCAGGAACTCTGGGACAGGTATTATGTGAATTGTTTAGGTTTAAGATGCGTTCTCATGAGCATTTTCGTGTTCTTAGACTAATCCAAGAGTAACTTAAAACATCAATCCAACATATTTTTAAGAATCCAAGAGTGCCACAAACTGATCTCATCTGACAATGTGGGAGATAAAGAAGTGTTCCTTTAAAAAAAGACTTTTTTCCTTTGAGTTTGATATTGACTGTCCATTTTATACTTTTTACTCAATAAACATTTGAAGTTGAGTCTTTCTTCCTGGTTTCCACAACTTAATAAAACAGGCAACTCCTGAGTGAGTCATACAGCAGATATACAAACACACAGAGGAGGTTATATTTAAATAATTGAATATAAATATCAGATATTTTAATATCACATACACCAAATGCTCATATTAGACCCAGGCAGAAAGAGATTTAACCAGTTAATTTAATTTCCATTGATTGTTTGGAGTGAATTAAGAACTTTGTAGTACACAGACAACCTCTGTTTGAATACTATAATGCTTTAATTTAGCTGGGGGACACCTGGAGGCCCCTCACAGATGTCAGCAGCCCCCCCCAACTTCGAGTTACACTTTCGGGGCCGCTGTTGTTAAGTTTGAGTCTCAGTTCCTTTGAGCTGAAATATTTGTCCTCCCACGTCGCTGTGCCTGGGCAAAGAGAAGGAGGAGGGGAAGCTTCAATAAGGCCCGCTTTGTTCAGGCGTCCCCCTCTCTGGCTCAGAGAGAAGAGACACTTGAACAAAGCTGCATATCAATCGAGCCGTCCACCGAGGGAGTTGCTAAGCTACACGACACCCACCACCTCCCACCAGCTGCCCCAGTCGCTGAAGAGAGGGAGAAGAAAGAGGGCAGAGATGCAGGGGAGGAAAAGAAACTGCTGCGCTCCACCCAGATAAGCCAAAAAAACACCAGAACTGCTCTCGTCTCGGTTGCCCTGACAACCAGCTGAGACACAGCAGCCTCAAGTTAGAAATACGGCCTAAAACCACCGAGACCAGGGCCGAGCAGTGTTCACCTGCTTCTTCCCACCCCAGAGACAGACCCTGCAAGGTCCCAACAGTAATCTGATTACTTTTATGACTGTAAAGAGAGAGAGAGAGAGA
>NW_023339740.1:24539629-24542165 GCF_004916995.1 Morone saxatilis | reverse complement strand
TGGCATATAAATTAATGTATGAAGTATCATTAATTGATGATCCATTAAGAGTCAGCTAATAAAAGATAAACCTATAGTGACTTGATCAATTGTTAATCGTGAATATTACTTATAATACTTATAATTTTATTATAGGTGATAATTGTTTACAGTCACAGATACGTTAGCTGAGCTCTGTAATGCACTCACAGTGTTATTGACAATTATGTTGAAAAGTCTTCACAGATTACTGTAGATGTGTAGTAAATGGGCTAAACGATGCAACATACTGTTACTGTTCTCCAAACAACTGGTTAACAAAATAAAATACAGCTTTTGAGTGATGAAACAGCACAAATACTCATGTAACATTTCAAAATAAAAGCGCTGGCCTCCCTGCATTTGAGCCTCATTGTATTGATGTCCCGGCTCTCCTCTGTGTGCTCTGACAGCTATTTTTTTTATTTTTAAACTTGACTTGTTCTGCCTACAGCCTCAGCAGGATCAGGAAACACACAGCACAATATCTGTTAGCAGCCATTACCAGGACGACAACCCACTGCTAATCAGCAACGCTAACAGAGTTCACACGTAGAGCTCTCTGTTGACTTGATGCAGAGCCAGCACGAGGCATCAGCAGACTGAGTGGTTGCTTAGGACCCCTCGGGCATCAGGGGGCCTTATGTTTGTTTTTTAATATTATTATTAAGACCTTTAGTGCCCCAAAAAAACGTCTCACCATCTTAAGACATTTGAGGTTTGGGGACACGAGGTTTTAGTGGCTGGTTCCATTTTGAATCTGGCTGGTTAAATATCTATCTAACAGATTATTACTTAATACTGAATATTTGATGTTCTCTGTTACGGATACAATGTGTGTATGATGATCTGTGGACTGACTAAGCTGCTCTCACTCTTCATGCTAAGCTATGCTAACAGTCTGACTCTAGTTCTGTACATAACACACATCAGTTCTCTCATCTCACTCTCAAAAAGAAGGAAAATAAGTGTTATTTTACCTTTATTTGTATTTTTTGTTACTATAATTTATCTAAAATCTTGAAACTCACATCTTCCAGTGATGAGTGAGCACCAACTCATAAGAAATAACCACAACAAAAGCAGATTAAATTCTGGATTCAAAATTATTACACTGCTGTGAAACTCTGGATTCCACATACATTAAATCAGTTTTTGTAACACGTCTACGTCGTGGAAATCGAGTTATTACAACAAGCACAATACACAATAAGCAAAAGTACTACACTTAAGTACAACTTTGAGGTAATTGTGCTATAGTTGAGTATTTCAGTTTTATACTTATTCTGCTCTGCATTTCAGAGAAAAATTTATCTTTCTTCTTTTTTCTTCACCACATTTATTTTACAGTTTAGTTAAAAGTTATTTGGCAGGTTCAAATGTGTAATAAAAAACAAAGTGTCAACAAATATTTAGCATTTTAACAGATTAAACAACCCAATATAATATTAAGTAATTAAAATCAGCTGCACATCGAACAGTGACAACATCACTAATAATCTAGTGATATAATAATCTGAAATTCTGTTTAATGTGAACTTTTACGTTTGATTATTTAAGTTCTGCAGAAAATAACTCTTGTAATTTTACTTAAAGTCCTGACAAGGAACTTTTATTTTTTTGTTATTCTGGCACCCCCTGTGGACAAAAGCAGTAGTGTTTCTATCGCCTTGTTTCATTGATTTCAAGGTGAAATCAATTAAATGGTCTTGTTTGTTTCTGTGGGTCATACAGAGGCATCGGTATTAAACTGAGGCTGTTTCATAAAAACACTTAAAAACTCCTTATTGTACATCTAAGTAAGATCTTCTTCTACCACGGCACCGCAGGTCCCACAAAAGGCCCGGTCCGGCCGTGCTCAGTGCTGGAGTCGTGCAGAGACCTTTAGGCTATAAGCTTCCCATCAGGACCAGCGGTTCCGGATGCTTCCATGTCCCCTCCGTCACCAGAACACAGAAGCGGTTTGTTCTGCGGTCCCGTCAGTGTGAGACAGCAGGCAGTGGAAGCCGACTGAAGCCCCAGCAGCCGGCTGGGGGTGGACTGCACAGACCACTTCCTCATTGAGCTCTTTAAGAGGACATGGGAAACATCAGTGAGGCCTACAAATAAACTCTGGGGGTTCCTTTCAGTCCTGAGCAAACAGTGCTTTCACTAACTTGGCAACGCTCAAGCAGGAAAAAGCCAAAATCTGACGGTGGTCTTTCAAGAAGGGTTTAACCCAAATTAAATGTTCCCTTTCTTGTTTGTTTTGTTTGTTCAAACTGGGGGCAAAGTCACAAAATCTAGTTTTACCTGTTATAACAGAGCCAGAATCACTAATATCAGTACTGAGCTAAGGTCATGTAGAAGATTTATAAATACATTTTTATTCCCACCAGCAGATTACAAACATTCTCTTTGCTATTTTCTTTGTCGTGTATAGATTTAGTGGCATCTGATGATGTAGTTGCTTCACCTTCCTCTCGCAAGTGCAAAGGAGAAACCATGGGGGCACTCCTATCTATAGCCAGTGTTTGGT
>NW_023339740.1:24531622-24539593 GCF_004916995.1 Morone saxatilis | reverse complement strand
GGACTCCACTGAAGGCGACCCGCAGCGTCTGTAGATTAAAACAGCTCCTTCTAAGGTAACAAAAACACAACAGTTCCTATATTTAGGTGATTATAAACTAATAAAAACATATTAATGAATATTATTTTACATTTCTGCCAATACATTCTCAATGTTACACACTGGACCTTTAATTACTTAATATCTCAATCACATGGATGTTATATAAAACAATATTGAGATGCATTCAAAATCTTAATCAAGTAAAAATACATAAGTATTCCTGATACAAAATGACCCCCCTCAGAGTGTTATATATATATACTGTATACACACATACACACATATATATTCTATAAATATTATTGGAATATTCGTATTGATGCATTTATGTAAGGTACAGCTAGTTTTAACTACTTAATATACTGTTTTCTAATTAAATTTATAGGAAAAATGCATCATATTTATTAAACTGATTATGTTTAACATGTAAAATGAAACTGAGAAGTAACTGAACCTTTCAGATCAATGTAGTGAAGTAAAAAGTTCAATATCTGCCTCTAAAATGTAATGGAGTAAAAGTATAAAGCAGCAGAAAATGTACTCCACCACTGTCACTACTGTTTGTAGTGAGACATCAGTGAAGAGATGATGAATCCTGACATATTTTAAAGTTCATGGTGAACATCAGGAGTATTTAAAGTGTTGTATGTCTTTCTTTAACCACAGGGGGGCAGTGTTGCTTCACGTCAGAAGAGACACACAGTGAGCGTCCACATCAGGCCTGTACAAGTTTATATTTATTAGTTTAATTCAGACAGCAGACTGAAAGTGGACAGAGACTGCAGCTGAAGCACATTAATATGTATATTTCCAAACATAACATTTCTAAAACAAATGAAAAAGTTATTCGTTGTTTCAGATAAAATTGAACTGTTTGAAGATTTTTTTCCTGAAATGATGCAGATGTTTATTTTATTCTGTCTTGTGCAAGATGCTGAAGAACATTCCTAAAAAAAAAAAAGCTGATTTGTATTGAAACAGCTGGAAATAATCTCACAAGAGGTTTCGATTCTTTTTGTTTTCCATTTGCTCTTAAAGAAATGCGACTTTTAAGATTCAAAGAGATGGAAAAAAGGGCCTTCCTGAAAATTATAATGTTCAGTTTCTGTTGTAAAAAGGTGATTTTTGTTTACTTTTCAAAACTTTATTTGTTGTGTTTTCATAAGAATAACAGATACCAGCATCAGTTCAATTATATAGTTACAACACAGCTGTAAAAGTAAACATTTAAATGTGTGTACACATACACCTACACATATGAGTGATGTCAATAGATTAGGTAGAGTCTGTTAATCTGTGATGGTAGTAAAAGTCAGTTGTATGCTAAAATATTGGTCTCCATGTCTAAATTATAATTATTAGATCATCTTAAAGTAATTTACTCCATATTAACAAAGTAGAAGATATATCTGATCCAAGATTGATGGGAAGATGGAGCCAGAGGTGTTTAATAATTAATAATGAATCATTTTGGAGGATGTAGTTTGTGGTGCTGTTTATATACTACTCTATATTACAGGTTTTTACATCCATCTATTTATATCAATCAGGGCTAAAATACTGCAGCCTCCAAAATGATTTGTTCCTCCTTGACTTCACTTCTTCCTGCACATTAATATCTCTCCGTTATTCATTCAGACCTTTTTTAAAAAGATGTTTTATTATGACTTTCTTTACTCTGTCAGAGCAACAAAACGTAAAACACCTGCAGCTGTCTGTCTGTCTGATAGTTGTTAGGATGCTACAATACATTTACTGCTGAGGATTTTCCATCTGCAGTCTTAAACACTGTGCAGTGTTCATCTGCATGTGTGTGAGTGTGTGTGTGTGTGTGTGTGAAGGCTGGATGTTTGTACAGGAGGCCGGCAGCTTCTTAACAGAGACCAGCTCACAACGTCCATATTTAGACTCCTAGCAGGTCCAACAGCCATGCTTGTTTATGACAGCGAGACACAAGACACAACCCAGCATTTTATACCCGCATATGGTGTATGTGTGTGTGAGTGTGAGTGTGTGTGTGTGTGTGTGTGTGTTGTGGGGACTAAGCAAGTCCACATGGTGTTCCTTTTTAAGGTTTGGAGTTAAAGAAAGTGGACCGGCTCTTTGTGGGGTCCTGGTTGATCCGGTCTGTGTTTTATAGACCTGGAGAAAGCTTAGATCCACGGGGTGCTGGGGGTTTTCTGTCCTTACATAACTGGAGTGAGAGCAGTGTTCGTATTCTCGGCAGCAAGTCAAACATATTCTCAGTGGGTGTTGGGCTCCAGCGGGGTTGTTCATTGTCACTAATTATTACCTCCGCCGAGGAGGTTATGTGTGTTTGTGGGTTTGTTTGTGTGACTGTGAGCAGGATTTCGGAGAGACTACTGGCCCTGATTTTCATGAAACTTGGTGGAAGGCTGTAGCGTGGGCCAAAGAAGGAGCCATTACTGATCTGAATCACAGGGCGGATACACAAATTATTTTTCACTTCCATTGTGAGGTCAGTGTCTCGCACACATACACACACACAGCAGAGAGTCTGCGGTGGAGACAGTGACGCACAAGAGTGAAGCGAGGGGGGCGCTTTTTTAAAGTCCACCTGCTTTGTCCGCAGTTGTTTTTACAACCACAGTGTGATTGTTAAGTGAGTTGTTACAAAACAAAACTGTATGTAGTCTAAATGTTTATCATAGTTTGCCACAAAGCTCACAATTTGACAAATAGGAGCAGTGGGAAGCCAAAGGGGGGGTCTGGGAAGCAATGAGGGGGTCAGTGTCTTGCTCAAGGACAACTGTCAACCCTGCAGTTAATGGACGACCTACTCTCCCTAATGAGCCACAGCAGCACGTTATGTCCAGTGAAATCGACTCGCACTGTACCAAGGTTGACTCAAACTAAACTAAAAACATTTTAGTTTACTGAAATAAAAACAAAAAATAACAAAAACAATATTGTGTACTTAGAAAACTAACGTCTTTCTTGTCAAATTTGTCAACACAACAAACTAAATCAAGCATTGATGCGTATGTTTATTGGGACTGGGAGGTCTACATCATTGTCAGCAGATTGTAGGGGATGATGGAAAATACAAGAAAATAATATTAATAAAATAATAATGTAATAATTATTATTTTGTATATTATTATAAAATATACTTTATAATAATATATTGGAATTGTAATTGCCATGTCCATCTCTCTAACTTCCTGCCAGTCAAAACATTATTCATCACTAAAAACTGTCAGTGTGGGACTTAATGTAATGGTCTGCTTCTGCACATGAAGCTCTTCTGCTCCTGGAATTTAGCTTTCTAGCATCAAGGTAGTTAGCTAAAACACAAAAATGGACATGTTGAAAAGAAAATGACCTGATGAGCAGATCTCACTCCCAGACACAGACACACAGACACAACCACCGCTGCCATAGTACTGTCAATGGGTTTTTAAAAAAGGGTTTCCCCGGCTATAAGGTGAGACTACATTACATGACTTTGAGTGAATATGTTTGTATTGTAATATATTCTGACAAAAACCACACATATTATAATGAAACTAAAACTAATACTTAAACTAATAAACACTAAACCCACTCTGGAAACTAACTGAAACTGATAACTAAAACCAAAATGACATAAAAAATCTGTACTGTACCCAGACTACGTCGTCCTCTGTGTCATACGTCATATATCTGGCGAGCCACTGAAAACAGTAATCACATTACTTTAATGCATTACTGTCCACGGCTGAAGGATACAAGCACATGTGTGTCTCTTTGTGCGTGCGTGTGGAGGATAATGGTTCATGTTCTTGTTTTTGATTTGCAGCAATCAAACTGAGCAGCTGCTGAAAATCAGTGTCCAAACCTCCACACAGCAGACACCAGCTCTCCCTCTCTCGCTCTCTCTCTCTTCATCTCTCTCTCTCCCTCTCTCTCTGTCTGTCTTTCATTCACTCTGTCTGTCTCTCTACCTTTCTGTTTGAAGCCGAGCTGTATTTAATTCCCAGTTTCCCTCCCCCTCAGAGACTCAGCACTCCATCCCATCCTGTCCTTCCCTTTGTTTCTCTCTCTTCCTCCTACACCTTCTCCCCCTCTTTCATTCCATCTCTCATCATCCGCCGCCTTCAGCTAACCAGCCTCCCAGCAGAGAATTATGAATAGAATTCAAATCAGTTGAGCTTTACTGTCTCCCACCCCCTCTCTACCTGCCCCCTCTATGTCTGTCTCTACTTTTTAACTTTCTCCAACTGTTTCGTATTGATTATAGCTGTGACCTCACACCCACACTGCACAGCCTCCTATGCATTAACCCTTTCCTTCTCTTTCTGTCCTGTCTGCTGTTAGTTTCTCGCTGAGCCTCGGCACTCAGCCAGTGTTCACGGAAGAAAAGAAAAAGAAAACGCCACCTCCTCCGTGACTGAATGTGGTGATCAAGCTGAACAGTGATAAAGGCAGTGTGAACTACAGGGGAGCTTGGCTCCTCTTAATATGGCATGAGCACCCCTGAAAACATGGTTTGTGACACACTGGGGGGTCTCTCTAAAATATTGATGTATGCCATTTTTGCCATCTAGTTCTATTTTTCTGTATCTTCATTATTATTGTTGATGTACACCGATCAGCTATAACTTTGTGAGCACTGACAGGTGAAGGACATAACACTGATTATCTGGTTATCATGGCACCTGTCAGTGGGTGGGATATATTAGGCAGCAAGTGAACATTTTGTCCTCGAGTTTAGAAGCAGGAAAAATGGACAGTGTGAGAATTTGAGCAACTTTGACAAGGACCAAATTGTGATGGCTCCAAAACTGCAGCTCTTGTAAAAAAAAAGTGGCCCAAGGAAGGAAAAGAACCAGAGACAGATTAGCTACTGTAGCTCAAACTGCTGAAAAGGTTAATGCTGGTTCTGATAGAAAGGTGTCAGGGTCATAATGTTATGGCTGATCGGTGTATAATTCATACATGAGGATGATTCCTCACTAACTTAATAAAGATACATGTATGATACTCTTCTTTAAATCCTTTGATTGCAATGTCATAAACTTCACTCACTTAAACTCAAAGATCTTTCTTTCGAAGCATCATTATTCATTTCTCTAATATGTAGTCAGCACACTGTCAGTCACAGTCAGTAAAAAAGTGAGCTCCCCCTAAAAGCCATGGTATAGTTCGTACACAGGATAAAGAGTTGCTCAGAGTCAGATGCTAAAACATGATGTAAAACTAAACACAATCTTTAACTCAAGTTGAAGAAGATAGATATGAGTGTAAAAAAAGACTCTTAGAAGTACTGATTAAACTTCTTTACTCAAGTAAAAGTGAAAAAGTACAGGCTCTGAAATGTCCTCAGTTACACATTCACCACTGAGCACAGAGTGACAAAAGCAGGACGTACAGTTTATCCGACTCGGTCAAATGTTCTAGTTGGTCTCAGTCAATGTATGTTTTTATTTACTGAAGTAACTTCTTCTTTCCAAATGAAACCACTGATGAAGTCGTGTGTTCAAAAAACGGGTATTAGTTTAATTCAAAATCCGTCCAGTACAGGCACTGACAGCGGCTGTCTAGTAACTATGGTTACCAGGCGGCATCTGTGATGTTGAGTCAGTGAAAATGTGAAGTTGCTCTTCAGCTTTATGTGACTTTTAAGTGAAAAGACTACACTTAAAGTAAACAGTAATTTGATCCTGTGGATACGCTGCACCTGCCGTTTGATCGTCGTTCTCGGGGTTACATGCTGGCTTGTCTTTGGGTGAAGTGTTGAGGATGATATCCAGTGAAATTGTATATACTTAAAGTGAATAATATGGCCCAATCCTACAGTGCTACATTGAAGAGTGCAAAATGGTAATCTTAAAATACATTCATTAAGGGAAACACGTAATCATCACAGTTAAACTTCAGGGAAATCAATCTGTCCATTTAGACCTTTGCCAAAGAACACCAGGCAGTGGGTCAGTGATGGTCTGGGGAGGCGTATCCTTGGAGGGTCCCACAGACCTCCATGTCAAAACCAACAGTACCCTGACTGCTGGTTGTTACCGGGATGAAATCCTCAGAGCGATTGTCAGACCTCACGCTGCTGCAGTGGTCCCTGGTGTCCTCCTGGTGCAGGACAATGCTCGACGAAGGCATCGATGCACTCACACACACCCCCAAGTACTGCCACAGACTGTCCAGGAGCTCACTGATGCCCTGATCCAGGTCTGGGAGGAGATCCCCCAGGACACCATTTGCTGACTCATCAGGAGCTTGCCCAGACGCTGTGGGAGTGCATACCTTTTTTTCTGTCTTGGTCTTGACTCAGCCTCAACTAATCCTGGTCCTTCACATTGACTTCATAAATGAAGCAGCATCAGCTGTTGAATCTGTTGATGTTCAGTCTCACAAACAGTTTGTCTGTGACATTATCAACCTAATCGATGCAATTGAGTAATCAGCAGGAACACCTGATATTAATCAGCTGTTGTTTCCTGACAGCTCCACCGGCTGCTGATGATGGTTGAAACTGCAACATTATTATTATATGTTTTAAATATCAGTGGATCTGCAGCCTTTAGTGTGCTTTTAATTATCAAAACAAATTCAATCAATGAATTAACCCCAGAAAATTCTCCTTTATTGATATGATCAATACGAAGAGCCCTGAAGAAAATGCTGTTTTTTAGTCTAGTTGCTACTTTGTGTTTCTGTTTCTTATCGACCAGCGTTTCACTTTACTTTTACCATTATAGGGGAACCTTTTAGCACTGCAGGAGGCACTTAAACTTAAAAAATATCAGTCTAACATAATTATTCTATAAGTTCAATAAAAATGTAAATATAAGTTTGATAAACCACCTTTTATGTTTAATATTCCTATTTTTAATGCAACCGTTAACCGCTATTAACTGTCAAATGAACTTTAATTTAGTCAGTCAGACACTGATGGTGCAGCTCTGTACTGTACGGCTTTTATATTCTACCTAAACTGTTTTGGGCTGGTAATATATGAGATAATATATAAGAGAAATGAAAGATGGTACATTAATGAAAAAGTTCTAATATTCAAGTTCAGTGTTGTTTCTTCCAAAATTCTGCTGTCAGAGACAAAGGTTTGATCAATTAAATCTGTTTAATAATGTCACAAGATGGTTTCTCCACCACATCTTTTTTAGTGAATGAATACATGTAGATAGAGAACAACTATATTGTATAGTGTATTCTTAAATACACAGTGTAAGTGATTACAGAGAGCAGGAGGAGACACAAATTAATTGTATGAAACAAACACGTTTTCTTACATCTGGAGAAGAACATTTGTAGACCAGGACATCTGTTCATCTCTTCAGCTCTTCATTATTCACACATTTTGCCCAAAAATTGCAGCTTCTGTGATTTGCATATTGCACTTGGTGATACTGTATCTATGTCTATGTAAAAGGATGTTTCAAACAAACAAGTTCATGTGTAATGCCGTCCAACCAGGTGTTTCTATCTCAATCTGCTGTGAAATGTAAGGTGAACAGCCTTCTGTCATATGGAAGGAGAAAATGATGAATTGTACAATTTTTAGACATTAATGTTGTTTATGTGAAAACTAACAGAGAAGTAACGTGCCTATATTCACACCTCCATACACCTGTTACCTGTTACAAATACAGACTAATGTCTGAAAGGTCCATTGTGTGATATTTAGGAGGATCTATTGACAGAAATAAATTAAATCTTTGTGTTTTTGTTACCTCAAATGAGCTGTTTTTATCTACAGACACAGCAGGTCACCTTCTATCGATTGGACGCGTCTCCAGCCATCTGTGAACCACCATTGTTTCTACAGTCAGCCCAGAACGACAAACCAAACACTGCTTAATAGGGCCTTGGTAGTTAGTTTTCTCCTACACACTTCCCAGCCTGTTTGAATTCCCAGGATCCATCCACAATACACGACGCCAGCGATGTTCAGTTAAC